>NC_136495.1:115745981-115865981 GCF_053919585.1 Euprymna scolopes
GGGTAGAGAAAAGGGCATTCCCCACTAACCCACGAAGTCTATTTTGTACTCTGTCAAGGCAGGATAGGCTGTTTTTAGCAGCTCCTGCCCAGATATGGCAGCAGTATTCCATCCTTGGACATACTTGGCTTTTATATAGATAGAGGATTGCATCAGTAGTGAGATATCTTCTGGAGTGGTAGAAGGATCCCACCATCTTTCCAGCGACCTTGGCAACAGACTTGATGTACGTGTTCCATTTCAGATCAGGAGTAAAGGTCAAACGCTGAAGCTTGTCAAAATACGGGGCCTCTTCCAGACGAGAGCCATTCATCCCAATTGATGCCAGATGGGGATCAGAGCGTTGATGTAAGGATAGGAGTTTGGTTTTAGACGCATTAAAGGTAACCAGCCACGTCTCCCCCCATTGAACCACGCGCTCAAGACCAGAGGAGAGAGAATCAGAGAGAACTTTGTCATTTACAGCCTTTGATGTGTTGCCGTAGATGGTCGTGTCATCAGCATAGATGTCACGAATGATTTAAGTATGTGTTTAGGGAGGTCATTGATGTAGATCAGGAAGAGAGTTGGGCCCAGGATCGACCCCTGAGGGACTCCAGCATTAATACTGCAGGCCTCTGATTTTTGTCCATCGACCACTACTCTTATGAGCCTATCGGAGAGAAATGGTTTAATGATTGAGAAAACATTTCCAGTTATACCGTAGCTGGAAATCTTGTGAAGTAGACCCTTATGCCATACCTTGTCGAAGGCTTTTGATATGTCAAGAGCAATTGCCCTAGAGAGGAAGCCTTTGTCAAGAGATTCACTAATCCTGTGAGATATAACCGTCAGCACATCTGCGGTAGATCTTGCAGAGCGGAAACCATACTGTGTCTCACTAAGAAGGTTATTCCTGCTGAGGTGTTTGACTATTTCTCTATTTAATATGGATTCCAGCAACTTACTCATAACACACAGGAGACTTATTGGTCTGTACTGAGAGGGAGATGACTTATCACCTGAATTCTTAAATACAGAGCAAACTGATGAGGTCTTCCAGGGAGTTGGAAAGCACTTCTCCTTAAGGCAACGCTTAAACAATTTCGTAAGTATGGGAGCAGGTTCTGGTTGAAGCTTTTTTAACACTATAATTGGAATGCCGTCAGGGCCAGTTGCTTTACTGGAATATAGGTTCTTGATTAGCTTGGCGACCTCATGCACGGATATTTGTATGTTACCTAGCGTGTTCTGTGTTATAGGAGGAAATATTGGGAGTTGATGGCCTTCGTCGCATACAGTAGAATTAGCTGCAAAGTTCTTTGCAAATAGTTTGGCCTTGTCTGATGCTGGCGAGATGATAATGGTTGGGATAGAACGCACACTTCTGTTCAGGATCCTATTTGTTATTTTCCAAAATTGGTGGAAACCAAGCCGCTGATCAGCTACCTTGGATTTAACAGACTGGGCATATAGCTCTCTTTCATTTTTATTACTCTTTTATAGTGGTTGCTGGCAGTCCTGAAAGCAGCTTTAGTTTCAGTGCATCTATTACGTTGGTAGTTATGGAAAAAGTGATTTCTGTGCGCGATAGCAGCAGCACATTCTGGGGAGAACCATGGCTGGATGTTAGGTTTTTCTTAAATTTTTTTAGATGGTATGAATTGGTCTATGCCTAAAATTAACCATTCGGTCAGATCTGATACTATAGAGGACACTTCCCTTTTAAACATGGAGTGCAGATATGAATGTACGGAAGCTATCCCAGTCAACCATAGAGTATCGGTATACAGTACGGTGGAGGGTTACGTCAGGGGACTTATTACATTTCGTTTTTATCTTAACTGATACAGCTGAGTGGTCGGAGGATTCTAGAGGAGAATGAACGGCACATGAACATAGCTCAGGGGAAGTTGAGAGAAAAAGGTCTAGGAGGCTTGCATATTGACCGGGTGTATCGTGCACACGGGTGGGTTCGCGAACAATCTGAGTGAGGTCATAAGCAATGGCAAAATCATGACAAAACCTCCCCTCATCGTCGGTCTTATTTGAATGGGTTAGCCATTCCACGTTATGGACGTTGAAGTCACCACAGATGTGGATGTTAGCCGAGGGATGTGCAAACAGGATGTGGTCTATTTTCTCAGATATTCTCTTAAAGATAGTAACTCCGCTGTTGTGGGGCCGATAGAGGGCAAATATAAATGCAGTGGTGTTAGCAAATGCAACCCGGAAGCACATATAGGGTAAGTTAGGATCTTCTCTAGAGATATCCCTGCCACACGGGAAGCCATCTTTAATGTAGGCACATATTCCATGTCCATGGCGATCTTGGGAGTCAGATTTAACTGTTAAATTAGAATATCCGTTAATTATGAACTCATCTAGGGAAGTAGTCGGCCCTATTCCAGTTTCGCTTAGAAATAATATGTTCGGTTTCGTCTCCTGTAATTGGGTTTCAACCTCTGGAAGGTTGGAATGTAGACCCCTGATGTTGGAGAAGGAGACGTGGTAGTAGGGGTCTATGTTGGAAGATGGGGTTCTAGGCTTATTCGAGTTTTTTTTTTCTGGAGATATTTCATGTTGAGGTTTTGGGATTTGTGGAAACAGGTTGGCATATTTGGTTAGAGCAGTACAGAGAGGGAAAGTAAGAGAGAAAAAGACAGGATTTTTTTTTGTAGCACACGAAAAGGTAAAGCCGTAACAATTACTCACTAGTATGGCATCGAGAGGCCCCACCAGAGACTACTGCATGCTCCAGATCTACTCACCAAATGGCAATACAGCAGTCCCAGTACTTTGCGTCTGCTGATAGGACAGCCTCCTTGTTGGTTAATCCAAGGTTCGAGTCCCTGACTATCAGGCGGATAACGTCAGCCCAGACAAAACGTTTACCTCCAGCACCCTTACTAGTGACATGGCCACAAGGACAGACATAGAGACAGAAAAATTTCCGACATCTCAGACTACTGTTCACAAGTACTACCCACCTTTAAGCAGCTTTTTCTTCACCCTTTGTCAGAAAAATCACTCATTGAATGAGGATTGAGGGACAAAAAAGGAGAAGCGAGAGTTACTGAAGCTGCCGATAACACATCCACTGTATTATCTACTCTCCATTTAAAAAAAAGGAGGAGGGGAATGGGTACAAGTGACTTATTTATATCTAAGTAGTAAGCCCGGTGCTAAGTTATCAATTCAGGACACTTGATGATAATCTCCCCTCCCATATTAATGGGTGGAAGTTTGTCGTTATCTATCTCGAGTTTGAATAATGGAGCTTGACCTTTATTATTAAAATCCAATAATTAACTTTTATCAATTTGTAAAGTCGGCTTAATATTAATTTACATTCGAGTTTAGATAATTATTCAAGGTTTTAATTTAGGCGGTTCGTTTTCATAGGTGACTTTTTCCTTGCTAATGTCACTGTAGTATATTTCGAATATAATAGAAAATAAGACTAACTTTATTAGATGGTTTGATTGGCTAGCCAGGAAGCAAGCATTTTCAATATAGGCCAGCTTGCAGTAATAGTATATATTAAGTATATTACTTTAATAAAGTCCTAACTTTATCTACTCTAATAGAGAAAAATAATTCCCGGCATTATGTTTAGTTTTTTATCACTAGTTTACTTTATATCATGGGGGGGGTGACGAATAAGACAGGAAATAGATACAACTAAATACAAATACATAAATAAAACAAGAAAAACAAGTTTAAACAAGATAACAAGATTATTTTAAAAATACTTAACGTCCATTTGCCATAATAGTCCTGCGTCTTTTTGCCAACTGGCATGTTGTCGTGTCTTTCTAGAGCGTAAGATTTCTATTTCCGGATAAATTGTGCACGTGTTCCTATCTATTTATAGAATAAAAGTCGTTATGTTCAGATGTGTAAATATTTAAAATTACATTTTTTTTTAAAAGAAAAAGAATTTTTTTATATAAATGTTCTCTAACTATCTACCTATATTTATTAATCCTAGAGGGGCCCCAGATCTTGATAAGCGGTGACCTACAAGTAAAAACATAAGGAGTATCAAAACGGATCTACCCTATCAAAGCAGACTCCAAAAGCTTAATCTTTTCTCTACTGAATGCTGACAATTAAGCTGCGATCTAATTTTGGTCTACAATCTCCTCAATGGGCATTATGATATACCTCAGGAACTATTATTCACTCCTGCACTAGAAAGAGGCCTGCACGGGCATCACAAAGGACTATTTCATCACCGATTTCGATTAAACTAAACGATTCCTGGACCATGTAATAGGCTTCCAATTGAGGGAGTGTTGCATATTATTCGGGCGAAGCCGGAGTTATTGCTAGTTGTACACACACGCATATAGAGCTGGGTGCACACACGTAAATATTGCTGACAAGTCTTCAAAACAAGAAATGTCATCAGAAATCATAACATTGGAAAGAATGTACAAAAGTTTTGGAATTCAACATTTTTCCGCTGACCAAGTTTTCGAAAATATAAACAACCACTTGGAATGTGGCTTTGATTTGAAAATTGTGAAGATGCGTTAATATAAACAAATGAATTCGGGTTAAAACAGACAGCGGGAAAAAGATAGTGGAGCAAGCGACCGGATCATCAGTCGTCAACAAACCACCTGCTACTTCACATCTCTCCCCCTCCCTCTATAGCTTATTGTGAAAGTATTGTTGAGAGAATAAATTGTCACTTTTTATATACCTAAAATTGACAGTGTCTGCTATATATATTCGCCGCGCAGTTTGGCACACGATTTATGAAGTAAATAGACGACAGTAAAAAACAATAGAAGTACAGCATAACGTAACAGTATATCATCTTGAAAAAGACGATGATGTTTGGATCATCAAAGTTAAGCAAAGTTGATACTAATAAATACTTGGTGGTCGATTTTTGAATACCAACACTAAAAAATTTGGAAATAAAAGTAAAACTTGAGAAATACTATTTATTTATTTATTGTGCCTTCCTGAATTATAAACGAATGGTAGGATATATTAACTTCTCAAGCTTTGATAAGACAACTCCTATAAGAGAAGGAAAAGTGTCATGTCACGAAAATATTCACAAAAATAGCCAGGACTTGATTTTTTTTTAATAGTCATTGTCATTATTGCCCCCCCCGACAAAAGGAGGGTGGACCTGTAAAACAGCCAGGGTTTGTTCTTTTGAATAGTCATTCTCATTATTTGCATATAAAGTTATCTTGTACTCTTTTTATTGCACCGTGTTATTGATAATGTAATAACGTACTTAGCTACACTTCATTTTAAAGTTACTTAGTCCTGCTCAGATGACTGCTAATATGAAATATTTTAAATACTCTCCAAAAATAAATAAATAAATAAAAATAATAATAATTAGGATATAATATGAGTTGTCTACCTTACAGTAAAGACTATTAAAAAAAAAAAAAAACAACACTTAAATGATTTCACTGCATCCAGAGAAACATCGGATGTTACACAATGAAAGTTGTTAGTTGAATGTAAAAGTTTGGGTGATACCTAGGGGTCAGCGGTGACTTCAGTAAAACGGAAGTCAGCGAAATCATGTGATTTTAAGCAGAGCGAACATGTAAAGCACGCTGTCTTCGGTGACGGATTGGAGGGCACGCACAATACAGTTAGGTGTAATGATAAAATCTATATATCTGTCTAGTACAGCATAAAGTAACGGCGATAAATGCACCAACAATGCAAGAATTCAAGTTGAATTTGGACAGGTGTTGAGCTATTGTATTCTCTTCTGTGTAAATTTCTACCACACTTTCTCTGCATGGCAACTGACTTGTTTTATTTTTGTCAGATAAATGCTATTTATGAAAAACAAACAAATAAACAAACAAACAATGGAATTAAAAACAAGCAAAAACGAAAGAAAAACAATTTCGACACTATTCTTATACTGAAGAAGGTCACGACAGAAGAAAAAAAAACAAGAAAAACAAGTCATATTCAAGTGTACATGCATCACAATCGTGCATATTTGGAGCATATTAAATTTATAGTAACATTTTGTCTCATTATATAATGGCGTTCTGCATCTAGTTTGTTGCATTGCAGCGTCTGCTGTGGCTATAGGGTCGAAGCTGGAGTTGCCTCTTCAGATATAAACGTAGGCGTGTAATAAGGAGACCTAGGTTTGCCCAGTTACCAGAGTCTCCTCCCTCTCGAAATCGCTGACAAAATCCGACGGAAAGGCTGTTGGAATTTTTTGTTGTGCATCTCTTTGTATATATTTGTTATATTTTTTATTTTGGTTCTTATATTTGATTTTCTGTAGTTTATATCTTTTATTGAACTTGGGTCCGTACGAAACATCCTTTAATTTTATTAAAAGGGCAATGCTAGCTCCCTGATAATGACATCACTGGTTCCAGCGCGAAAATCGGCCTCTTTTGGATTCCTACGGCGAGGAGATTGAACATGGATTCTTTTCCTGGCGTGGATGAGGGATTTCCCGAGCCTTTCCTTCTAAGAAGTACAACCCGGCAAAGAATATCCAGTCGCAACGAGGCGAACTTCTTTAAATTTTATATACACGGCTACGGTATTCGCGTATATTGAAGGAAAGTAATTTTGGAATAATTTCAAAAATTTTAAATTGACAAAAAAAAAAAAAAAGGTATGTTTATCTATCATCAACTACGTCAAGTACGTGCCTTACAATTTATTGAGAGAGTGATTAGGAAGTAGTTTATTTAATTTTTTTAATAACTGTATTCGTTTGTGGAGATGATGTTTTCAATATAAGAACCAGCGTTTTTTTTTTGTATTGTATTTTGTTACCTGGCGTTCTTTGTTTCTGTATTTTAATGCAAAAGAAAAATTTGCAACTTTTTGTAAATAAAATCTCTTCTTCCTTTTAAAACAAGACTTTTCTATTTTATTCTGTACCCCCCTTTTTATTTCATTCTTTTATTTTTTTTTTCAGGATATTAGTTTCGCGTCGAATTTATCTGAAAAGGGATAATTTTCCGACAAGGCAACCCAATACAGTTGGAGCCAGTGCAACTGCAGGAGTTGCCCGAAAGGTGTTGCAGTGCTTCACGATCCGGCTATCGGGCATCCAAACCAGTTTTTTTTTTCAGGGTTTACCCCATTCGTAAAACATTGGAGCTATTTTCCCTTAGCTAGTGAATATCATTAAAGAACGATGAAAACAAAAATTGTTGGCTATTCATGACTGAAACTTGGTGGGCAAGTTAGTCATAAACTGAATTGTATTTGACTGCTGAAAACATTGTGAATTTTATTAACGGTTTCGTTTTTAGTTACCCTGTAGAATTACATCCATGGTAAGTAAGAAGAGGAACTCTCCAACGAAAAAGAGGCCATTTGGTCCAAAAGATATTTAATTGGAAAATAAATTAACAAATAATCATATTTAAATTCAACATTCCTGCCTTTTCATATTTCTTTTTTTTTTTATGAATATTTTCGTGACGGATTAGGTAGATTGGCTCACATGTTGCAAATCGACACCCACTCTGTAGAAAGGAAGAAGAAATTTAGTAAAAATATGAAAGAATGATGTTAAGGTTGCTGACAGGGGGCCATCTGTAACTTCGATGGAGAAAGGATCGGATTACTATCTCCCACCCTCCCAACAACGCTAAAGTTTTGTGACTGAGAGAGAGAGAGAGAGGGAGAGAGAGAGAGAGAGAGAGAGAGAGAGAGAGAGAGAGAGAGAGAGAGAGAGAGAAACAAACAAACAAACAAACAAACAAAAAACGGCGCAGTAACTAAGAAAGAATCCCCCACTCCAATTCCCAACTCCTCAAATTCTTAAGACGAGTCCATTCAATTCGCGCGAGTATCGATAGAAATGCTATTTCTATACTAAAAAAACGTGGCAGACTAACGGACCGAGAGACAGACTCTCTCATTCTGTTGCGAAGACGAATCTATAAATGGGGGAGGGGATTCTTTTTTTTTTATTCGAGAAGAATGCGTACATGCCACCCATTTTCATTCACCTTGGAAACAAAAAAGAAGAGAAACATGAATCGAATAAATAGGTTCTGTTTAGTTATGAACAGCAGGGATACCCGATGTTGCCTGGGTCTTGAAAAAGAAAATCGAATAATTAAAAACTGAGAAACAGATTTCTTTTATAACATCTTCCCTTCCTTTTTCTCTCCCCCTCCCTCCCTCCCTCTCTCTCTCTCTCTCTCTCTCTCTATATATATATATATATATATATATATATATATATAAGTAGATTGTAGTTTGCTTGAAGCATTGTTGAAGAAAATTATAAGGAAAAATTAAAAGCCAAGAACAATGCGAGATTTTTTTTTATATAGAGTAAAATTAAATGAAAACAAAAGAAATAAATTTCTTTTTTTTTGTTGTTTGTTTTTTCTTTTTCACACAAATTTTAACTCTAAACAACAGTCATTTTTTTTTGTTTTTTTTTTCTGTTGTATTCAATGGTGTTATAAATCTCAATATATTTCAGACCTATTAGTCCTTTTTCTTGAAAAAAAATGACTGTTGTTTAGAGTTAAAATTTGTGTGAAAAAGAAAAAACAAACAACAAAAAAAAAGAAATTTATTTCTTTTGTTTTCATTTAATTTTACTCTATATAAAAAAAGTCTCGCATTGTTCTTGGCTTTTAATTTTACCTTATAATATATATATATATATATATATATATATATATATATATATATATATATATATATATATATATATGATAGGTTATGAAAAGGAAGGGCTGTAAAGAGATAGCTTCGAATTTGGAGGTATCAAAACCAAAGAAAAATATGATGAAAGTAAAAATAAAATAGATAAACCCCATAATTTATTATACCATACCTGTTCATACTGAAATACTTATCACAATATTCTGTGGATCTATATTAAAAAAAAACCTTGTCAAACTTTGTGACATATTTCCATTCTATGGAGGTCAAATAATTTTATTATACCATGTTTTTTTAAATTGGAACATGATTATCATAGTATACTTACGCAGATAGATATGAAAAGTCTTTATTAAAGTTTGTGCCTATTTTCATTCTATGGAGACCAGGCGCGAACACAGACCCAACAATTTTATCATACCATCCCTATTTAAGTTAAAACATACCTATCAAAGTATTATTATGTATATCGATATAAAAAACACTTGTAAACGTTTTTTTTTTATTTTTAAATTTTTTTATTTCCATACTTTTCGGACCAGACGCATACGCAGACCCCACAATATTAATGAATCATCATTATGCGAGATCAAACATACCCATTCCTGTGTCTCGATACATCTTCTATCATTATATGTGATCAGTTTTCTAGAATAGTCAACCATATAGGAGCCTATTCGTGACCAGACACACACACACACACACACACACACACACACACACACACACACACACACACACACACACACACAGAGACGTTCAGCTTTATATATATATATATATATATATATATATATATATATGTGTGTGTGTGTGTGTGTGTGTGGGTGTGAGTATTCAGACAAGTATTATTAAGCAGCATGGAGTGTTTTTGCTTAATGAACATCTTTTTTTTGTAATTTTCAATTTTTCGAATTGCCGTTCTTATTTTTCGGTCGAATCTATGCAAGAAAGTTCTACAATCGTCTTCGTTCATCTGTTTTTTTCTTTTGGTTGCTTTTTGCAAGTACTTTCAGCTGAGTTTCATCAGTCGTCTTGAGGCAGTTTTTGATTACTCTGTGTATGTGTGTGTGTGTGTGTGTGTGAGAGAGAGAGAGAGAGAGAGAGAGAGAGAGAGAGAGAGAGAGAGAGAGAGGGGAATAATACGTTAAATATATGCGATCAGATGATGTTAAATGTATCAACTATTATTATACAAGTATTTTCTCCGGTCGGTTAAAACAAGCACTATAATTGTCGGAACATTGGTTCCTAATGTTATTATTACGCACTTTTAATTTTGAAAAATTATTTTTCAAAAATGTTCAAGAACTTCTGACCGCCATAAAGACATCGGATCAAAGATGCTGATTTCAAATCTGCATTGGGCTTGGCTCTTAGATCAACCGATGAACCGTGACGCCGCGACACTCTAACATACAGACAAATTTGCTTTATATATATATATATATATATATATATATATATATATATATATATATATATATATATATATATAGAGAGAGAGAGAGAGAGAGAGAGAGAGAGAAGACACGCAATTAAATTTATAAATTTACAGCGGGTATGGCGTTTTGATTTGAATTAAACGCTTTTGCGTTAAACGATTCAACAAATGCAGCAATATGCAAGGCATTGACATCGCGTACATGAATGGTTTTAAGTCATTTTTCTAAAAGTAAAAAAAAAAAAAAAAAAAACCCGAAAAAATAGTGCGAGAAAACGTAATGTAAACATTAGGGTTGTTTAGTCAAGACATTGGAATGGATTTTGGCATTGAGCAACGCGCAATATTAGCGAAGAACGGGAGGGGAATGAATATAAACAAGGAAAGGAGTCGAGTTACCAAAGCTCGGAAAACATGAAGGCACTTAAGAAGGGGAAACAAAATACATGGCCACTTTAAGTGTGAGTCAAACTGGAACGGGGGAAAAAAATCTGAAGAAATAATTCTGTCTGAGAATAAGGAAGGAAACAAGAAACAAAACTATACGAAAAATAAATATTTTCGTAGCCTTGGCTTTCCATTGTGAGATACTATGGACTGTTCCACTAAAACAAAAAGGGCATAAAAAACAACAACAAAAAAACAAAAAAACAAAAAACAAACAAAAAAACAAACAAAAAACCCTAAACAAACAAAAAACACCTTAGTTCGAGGATACGTCAAAGATAATTGATATGTTACATTTATCTTATCCAAGATTCATTAGAAACAAATAAAATGTTTATACCAGACGAGGATTCGTCCTCGACAATCAGTTTGACAGCCGCCATATTTCTAGTGTTCTAGGATTTCCATCCACTCAGGTTTTACCTTCTCTTTGGAAAAGGGTTAGTTTCTTGTTGATCCTCTGAAGCGCCCCACCGTGGGGAATGCAAGCGGTGCTACTCACACATTTTCGGTGACCAGAGTGTAGTTCTCAAACCCACATATGACCCTGTGTCTAACCTCCTGACAAGATGGTAAATAAGTTCAAAGGCTCTCTATATCGTTTCTAGTAGTCTTAGACATCTTTTTTCCACTCAGTTAAAACAATGCCTATTCAGAATAAGCGTTATTTGAGATTGCGCAACACTTCTTTTTTCCCACAATAGACTCCCCACGCAAACACTCCTACGGATGTTATATATTGTCTCTCGACTAAACGTGTAACGTTACCTAACACTCAGTCGCAAAATATGCAAATAATAGGGAAAACCTCAAGTCGCTTTTTCTGGTTATAACAACATTTTTTCCTCACTCTCCCGCCACGCGTAACTTCTCGTTACAGCTATGACATCACCCACGCCTCTAACGTGCTTTCGAACGTCATCCACGTCTCTAACGTGATCGTACACGTCATTCACGTCTCTAATGTTATCGTCTTCTCTCAAGTGATCGTCTTCTCTTACATGTTCTTTATTTTATAGTCTTTTCCCTTACAGTGACGTAATTTCGCATTTCGTGTGCATTTACATACACGCGTCTGTGTTCCGTTAAAAACGAAAGCCTGCGTGCAAAAACGTAACATCGTCATCTACCCTGACGGGGATATGAAAGCAACTGGAGACTAATTGTGAATTTGATATTCCCGTGGAACTTCTTCCTTTGGAGAAAGCAGGTTCAACTGTGAGTGTCATTTCGGTCGATGCCCCCGTTCAATCTCAAGAAGCAATGGACACGCCTGTAAGAGTAGCTGCGCATGTAATTGTGAGGCAAATGTCGCGCAATCCTTTACCACACCTCTCCTGGATCGGCACTGCTTTGGTCCAGTGGCGAGGAGAGACGCAAGACTGACTGGAAGCAATGCAGAGATAATCAGAGAGTACATACAGCACTTGGAATTCTCAAATAGTCACCCATTTTAGTGCTTACTAAAGCAGAATTGAGCCTGGTCAGCCGCTTCGGTACGATACTTATAACTGCAAGTGCTGACGGCTTGAGTATGCTGTTCGAATCTAGTTGGTTTTATTGTATCACTTTCACTCATTAAGCAAAAATACTCCGTAATATTCAACAATACTTGTCTGAATGAAAACATACTGCCTAAATACAACAATATATATATATATATATATATATATATATATATATATATATATATATATATATATATATATATATATATGTATAGGAAAGAACTTCAAGTCGCTTTTTCTGGTTATAACAATATGTATTTCCTCATTCTCCCGTCACGCGTGACTTCTCGTTATGGCTATGACGTCATCCACGTCTCTAACGTGCTTTCGAACGTCATGCACAACGTGATCATGAACGTCATTCACGTCTCTAATGTGATCGTCAAGCTTCGACAAGTCCATCTTGTAAGTATCCCGTTCTAAATAAAATAATCAGTGAAACCACCGCCAACAATAAAACCAAGCTGGTAAAAAAAAGCAAAAACAAAAACAAAACGTCGTACCATGCTGACCGATACGAATTCGTTTATTTGATGCAGGTAGATTAAGATAGCAACCGTGGAATTTCCAAAGGCTTAGTGAGTCATTATTATCACTGCCTTGTGTTACTGTACCATTAATTATCTATTATATAAATATCATCAGTCTGTTTAAATGTATGTATGTATGTATGTATGTATGTATGTATGTATGTATGAATGAATGCATTTATATATGTTTACCTAAAACTTTTGACAGAGGCGACGGATTTTCACGAGATTGATATTGTTTGAAGCCCGACCCTTAGGACGACAAATATCGAAAAAAATTTTCTAAAAACATATATTCCTTCACCTTTAACTGGGCAGTTTTCTACAGCGAGGGGTCGCTTTTTTCGCCGATATTTTCGAAAGTCATCCCTTCTTTTCGATTGACTAGCCTTAAGTTAAATCTTCGCCACTCCCGGCTTGGCGATGGACGCAACGGCAAAGACAGCACGTTTTTTTTTTCACGTTCTGTTACTCCTTCGCGGTACGGGTTCGAGCCTTTATGCCTACTACCACTTTTTTTTTTTTTGCTCAACACACCTCCAAATACCCGGGCAACGCCGGGCACCCAGGCTAGTTAATGTATAAAATGTGAACCAATCGTTTACATATCGATCTATGTTAATTGCCTCAATCAATACTCTGATTATTACTAGATACTCAAGTATTGTGGCCTTATGCCAGACAAGGATGTATTTAGTAAGTTTTCACGGTAATATCTGATCTTAACGCCTGTTATCATATTTTTTTAATAGGCAAGCTAATAATATGGCCAACAAATACGACTGCAGCTTATCAGCATATATCAGTGGGAGTATGCAGAACGGTGCACGACGCCCAAATAAGACGGTGCAGTTTATACATATGGTAACGGGGGGTTACGATTGGGCGAGGTAGGTGGGACATATGAGGGGAGGAAGAGACGGAGGTAGTAAAGTACTTGTAACTTTGCATTCTATCGCTTTCCTTATTTGAATACGAGGAATGCAGGAGGGTGCGCGTGTGTGTGTGTATGTGTCTGTGCGTGTGTGTATATGTGTGTGTGTATGTGTAGACTGCGTGGATTGGATGCACTGCACTACAAACTTAATGCGGCAGGCATGCAAGTTATGTCCGATAAAGTGACCGATGCTGCCCACGTGTGCCAGTTCGCTAAGTAGAGGCTTCTGCGTTTATTAACCACTTCTTAGCCGAGGCCGTCAATCACTCAGTGAGAAAGCAATTATTTAATCACGCAAGAGCCAAACAAACAAACGTCGGAAAATAATCTAAAAAAAAGAAGAACAATTTTAAACGATCCTAAGCAATAAATAGTACAGAAAAGTAAATACATTGATAGCAATACTTGTGACATAATCTACTCCCCCCTACTCCTATGAAACCTTATCAACAATAACTCATGTTCTACTAACATTGCAAAGAACTATCTTTTCTTCTGTGTATCTAAAATCAAACGGATTTCCATGAACATAGTTTCTTTCCAAGGACTAAGCTTGGATCCTAAGCTTGAATCAAAACTGATAGCAATAACAGAAGAGCCTCAATCTTCAGTTCTACCTCTCCTTGTAGAACATTCTCAGCAAGAACTCGTCACCGTTATTTCTATGTGTATCTAAAATCAAATGTAAATTCCATGCTCAGAGTTTTTTCTTCAAGAACTTCCCACCTATTCAGCACGTTACTGCGGGAATGTTTCACTGTTGATTACAGCTTGGTCGTTTTCAAGTCTAATATCAACAAATATATGTGAAGTCGTCCGGTGAATTAATCACAGTTCTTAATCCTTCCACCTCGTCTCTATCTTGTTAGAAAACAACTTACGCCTGAAAATATCCTGTACCTCTTTAAGGCCACCATTTGCCCATGTATGGAGTACTGTTGTCACATTTGGGCTGGTGCATCTGCTACTTGTCTCTCACTCCTGGACAGGGTTCAAAAGAGAGTTGCCAACCTGATAGGCCCTGAACTGTCATCCAGGCTTCAGCCTCTATCCTATCGACGAAATCTTGCATCCCTCTGCCTGTTCTACAAGTACTTTAATGGTGAATGCTCTGACGAACTACAAGCACTTGTGCCCCCTCGATGTAAATGCCCCCAGCAAACCCGACAAGCATCTAAGTCCCACCCCTACACATTAGAGATACCTAGGTATAAGAAAGCCTTCTACTCCAATAGTTTCTTCCTTAGAACTGTTAGACTTTTGGAAGTCCCTTCCGGGATTCTGCTTTCTCAATTGTACTGACATGCAGAAGTTCAAGTGTAATATGAACAGACATCTTGCTATTCATCTCCCTTCATAATGTCCCTGCAACTTATGTCCCCGATAGTAGCCCCCTACTTCAAAGTGGCACTGTGCCTTGTTTGGGGTGAAAAATGAAAAAAATGTCCCTCTACACTGTATCGCTACCGTATGATCGACTGGAACAGTTTCCGTAGGTTCATAAAAGATATACACCCATACATTATGTTCGAAAAGGATATATTCTCTATAGCATCCGACTTGACTGATTGGCTAAGTATTGGCATAGATAGCTATACACCCTCTAAAAAACTTCAGCTTCAATCAAATAGCCAACCGTGATACACCCATGAACGTGCTGCTGCATTTCCACAAAGAAATCACGATTTTGATTGCTTTAAATAAAACATGTTTAAAAACTAAAGCCTGCTACAGGACTGCTAGAAACCACCACAAAAAGGACACGAGAGAGTGTTTTACCTAAATGTTAAGTCTAAAGTAGCTGAGCAGAGGTTCCAACTATTAAACGGATCTGAGGTGATTATCTCAGCATCCGACAAAACCAATTTCGATGACACAAAAAGTATGGAAGTGTTAAATATTGGTTGATCATCATTCAATTTAGTATCATATATATATATATATATATATATATATATATATATATATATATATATATATATATACTAGCAAAAGTACCCGTCGTTGACTGGATTCAAAAACAACCTACAGAAAATGGACTCTGATTTATGAAAGTATGATAGTTTATGAAAAGGAAGGGTTGTAAAGAGATAGCTTCGAATTTGGGGGTATCAAAACCAAAGCAAAATATGATGAAAATAAAAATAAAATAGATAAACCCCATAATTTATTATACCATACCTGTTCACACTGAAACACTTATCACAATATTCTGTGGATCTATATTAAAAAAACCTTGTAAAACTTTGTGACATATTTCCATTCTATGGAGGTCAGGCGCGAATGAACACCCCATAATTTTATTATACCATATTTCTTCAAACTGAAACATAATTATCAAAGTATACTTACGCAGATATATATGAAAAGTCTTTATTAAAGTTTGTGCCTATTTCCATTCTATGAAGGCCAGGTGCGAGCGCAAACCCCACAATTTTATTATACCATCAATATTTAAGTTAAAACATATATATCAAAGTATTATTATGTATCAAAAACACTTGTAAAATTTTTAAAATATTTTATTTCCATACTTTGTAGACCAGGCGCGTACGCAGACCCCACAATATTAATGAATCATCATTATGCCAGATCAAACATACCCATTTCTGTGTATCGATGCATTTTCTATCATTATATGTGATCAGTTTTCTATAATAGTCAAAAATATAGGAGCCTATTCGTGACCAGACACACACACAGACGTTCAGCTTTATATTATATATATATATATATATATATATATATATATATATATATATATATATAACTACTTCATTTACTCACATAAAATTAATATACGAAAGTATAGATTTATGCGTAAACTTTAAGTATTTACTTCAAAAGTGCTCAATACGTAGGTAGAGCTAGTTCGTAATTTATAAATATAAATAAATTATATATATATATAGGGAGTTGAACACTGAAACATCTGTTCACAATACACTTGAACTTCTGCATGTCAGTACAATCAGGTAAGTAGGGACCGAGAGAGAATTCCAAAGCCTAGTAGTTTTGGAGAAGAACCTATTATAGTACAGGGCTTTCTGGCATCTAGGGATCTCTACAATCTCTACATTGTAAGGGTTGCAATTGCTTTGAGTTCGTCGGAGCACATTCCATTAAACTATTTGTAAAACAGGAACAGGGATTCAACATTTCGGCGATGGGACAGAGGTTGGAGTTTGGTTCACAGTGCGGGACTTATTAGGTTAGAGCCCCTTTTTCAACATTGTCTAAGAGCGGGAAACCAGTGGCAGATACGCCAGCTCCGATGTGTGTTTTTTTTTTTTTTTTTTTTTTTTTTTTTTAATATAGCATACTCTTAGGTGTGAGTAATTTTCTAGCATGGTAGAGAGAGCCCACCTTCTTTGCAGCTGTCTTAGCAATGCCTCCAATGTGTTTGTTCTAATTCATGTTGACCGTGAACGTTAAGCCGAGGAGTTTGAACAAAGAGCTTTCAGCTAGCATATTATTGGTCATGGCAATCAATGGTTGAAAAGGTTTCTTGTAATTGTTGAAGGAAATAAGTTTAGCGTTGACAGCAATCACATGTGTTGCCATTCATTTACGGCTCCATTCCACTACAGGTCTTTCTCTACGGTTTCAGTCATTACCTTAGATATGTGTTCATTTGTTTTCCCCTCGTATATCTCTCTCCCTCTCTCTCTTTCTCTCCCTCTCTTTCTCTCTCTCTCTCTCTCTCTCTCTCTCTCTCTCTCTCTCTATATATATATATATATATATTGAGTTGAGCATATTGAGAAGTGAAACACGAATTACCATTAGCATATAAGCGACGCTCTTTGTGTAAACAAATCGAGCGGAGGTATTTCGGACGATATCAAAACATCGTTAAACTCACTACTCGTTCAAGCAGCCGCCAATAGCGTAATGGTTAGGAGCCTTGACTGCCGTACAAACGGTCGGGTTTCAATCCTGGCTTGAGGTAGTTGCCTGTCTAGCCGCACTGATGAGCTGTGAAACAGCGAAACAGTACTGTATGTGGATGACTATATATATATATATATATATATATATATATATATATATATATATATAAGTTTAGTGGTTAAAATTAAATTCTGAAAATCAAAATATAAACATATATATTCGAGTTAAGAATTTATTGTTTGACACAAGGAATATATAAAGGGGAGTTACTCTCGCACCCGAGATATGCATATATGACTCAACGTACAAATTTCATCACCGACTGGAATATATGCAATGGAATGGAACGTTGATTCAATATTTGATACACTGTCTCCACACCCACAAGGACTCTGGATCTCATCTACCAAAACATATTTCAATCACCGACGACGACAGCCGCCTCATATACCCTTCGGAATAACAGTATGGAGCAAGCAAACATTCTTGTTATATAGGATTGCTGGCTTCTCCGCTGGACCACTATTCCTCCGATCTGGTAATAATATCCCGGAAAATATTGAGTTCTTTCCTATAATGGACTGCCCAGGTTGTATGAAATTCCTTTCCCTATAACTATTATTCACTACTCAAATAACATCTTCAATATATGTGCTGAAAAGCAAAATACGTGTTTAATCACAGCTGGACATTTTGCTAACCGCATTTCACTTCCTCTGATGCTCTATTTTTAAATAATGAGCTTTACCTTTTTGAAAATTATTACCTGAAAGTATTACCTCAATGTAATATCTAACAGGATATTTCACTTGGCCTTTAATCTGTGACTTATCTCGCTTATATATATATATATATATATATATATATATATATATATATATATATATATATATATATATGTGTGTGCTCCTATAAATTCGTTTTTCTTTTGTGTGTATTGATATTCATATTAAAAACCCTCTTTTTCATTTATTTAAAAAGAAAATACAATTTTCATATATATGGCATCTGGAATTGCATTCATTAGCAAAAGATCTAGCTAATTGGCATACTATTTTAAACATTCATTTTAATTAATTCCCTATTAGTTGCTTCGGTTTTCTTATGGGATGATCATCGTTAATTTACTATTTCGTGTATTTATATTCATTCAGATATTTTACATGATTTATACTTGCATAATATTTGCGTCAAAAGCTTACAGTAAACACAAAATTGTTTCCATATATGTTTATGTATACGTATATATTTTTATTTAATCTATCTATCTATCTATCTATCTATCTATCTATCTATCTATCTATCTATCTATCTATGAAAGTGAACGTATCTGTGTGTCTATCTGTGTGTCTGTCTATCTACATTTCCCTATAACTAACGAAATTTTATAAACAGGGTATTGAGAGTTGGGAAAATCGATCTAATGGGTTTTCGGTCTGAACTTTGGCTGTTAAGGGGTCAAAAGTCAACGATTAGACCTTTGAGAACTCTACCAAACTCCTCCGACAATTTTGGGTCTAAACACTTGAAATTTTAGTTATAGGTCCCTTAATAACTTAATTTGAGCGCAAAACAATAAATGTTAACCGGTCACAATAAGGGTCAAATTAAAAAAAAAAATGACCGTTTTTTTATTGCTTAGCATACACCTCCAAACACCCAGGAAACGCCGGGCACCCATGCTAGTATATTTATAAAAGTGAATGTGTCTGTGTGTTTGTCTGTGTGTCTGTCTGTGTACATTTCCCTACGAAATAACTCTGTCAATCTTTAGTCTACAGACTCGAAATTTGATATACAGGGTACTGAGATTTGGGAAAATCTATGTGATCCGTTTTATAATCGGGGTCAAAGTTAAAAAAAAAATTGACTGTTTTTTTTTTTTTTTTTTGTTCAGCATACACCTCCAAACACCCAGGAAACGCCGGGCACCCATGCTAGTATATATATATATATATATATATATATATATATATATATATATATATATAACACAGGACTATGCGAACGCCCATATTCACTATATCAAATCCAATGCATCATCTGCAATGTGTCGTACGTTGAAAGTACATTCAGGCCGTTGCATATCCGAATCAAAGAACACAGCACCACCAAAAACCTCATCTTTTTACAAACATGTATCTCATACACATAACCTAATAGAAAATTAATTGTTAAAATTCTAGCAACTGAAAGGAACCAAGGAAATCTAAGACTAAGAAATAAGTCATATATTATGCACTATGACTATACAATTCCTACAGCCACGAACATTGAAAACGAATCTATTGAACTTGATATAGCGATATGGTACAAGAAGGAAAAAGAAGCAACTTTAGTAGAAGTTATTGTCCTCAAGGATGCTAGGTCAAACAGAGTTGAGAGGGAAAAGATAAGGAAACACCAAGGTTTTATGTACGACATGAAAAATAACCGGAATCTTGGGAAGATTTCCATCGTTCCAGTAATTATAGGCACAACTGGACTCATGAAAACGAATTTCAAAATCTACCTGGTAAATATACCCGGTGAACCAACTGCAAGAGAGATTCAAACAGTTGCAGTTGAGAGAACGGTCAGAATATTAAAAAAGGATCTCTCAATCGGAATATATGATAATGGGTGAATGTTTGACCTCCGGTAGGATGCCCCATCCCCGGCTTAAGATACAAGTACAATATTTAAATATATTTCGCGCGTTTTTGGAATTTGAAAAGAATTTGTTTGTTCTTTATATTTCATAAATATATCCCATATTTTGAATTCTAGTTCGTTCGAAAAAAAAAAAAAAAGAAAAAAAAGAAGCAAAACAATAAAACATTTTTCGCATCAAACCCGCACCAATATTTTTTCAATATTAACGATTATGTGTCGTTTGAAAGAAAGAAAAACAATCACTCATTTCATGCCGTAGACGCATTACACATTTTAGATTTTAATGGATCGTTTACAAAAAAAAGATTAAAAAAAATAAAACATCGGAATCGGTATCGGAATCGGAAAAATTGTGCCTATTTTCTGATTTCAAAAACGATTCATATATATTACATTGGGCTTAAAATAAAACCTCTTGTAGCTAAATATTTAGAGATTTCAAAAGAATGGGAATTGGTAATCCTATCAAACTCGGGAATTTATATCAGAATCGGAAATTGTATCGGAATCAGGAAACATATTGGAATAATCTCATCTATTATTCTTATATTAGCTGGACGCCCGGCGTTGCTCGGTCGCACTATATAATAATAATAATAATAATAATAATGTAGTTTATTATATTTCGTCTGTGTTTGTTTACAATATCACGTCAGCAGATATTTAGACTTTACAATGAATTCCCTGAAAACTCACTTCTGATTAAAGTTTAGTTTTAAAATATGCAAACCAAGAAATGATTTGGGGCGATTTTAAATGGTAACTCTTCTTTTATCGTAAATTGAATTCATTAATAAGAAAAAATTAAAATAAAATGGTGAGGTATAACCGAGCTTGAACACTGGATCAATAGTCGAATGCTCTACCACTCAGCTATATTTCCAGATGTCCACAAATCTTTTTTTTTTGTTCTAAGAAAAAAAAAAATCTTTTTTGAGATTTCATTATCTCCTTGCTGGTGCAACCTAACATTTTCCCCTGTAAAAATTATTTTTTTCTTTATAAGAAAGAAAGACTATTTTTAGGATCGGAGTTTTTCGATTTTCGATACTTATCGGAAGGATTTCTGTACAAAACATATCTAAGAACACTACCAGACATATGAATTACCTTTGCGTGAAATTTGCAAAAGATAGGCTCAGCCGTTTCGGAACTTATAAGAAAGAAACTCTCTCTCTCTCACAGAGAGACTTTTATATAATAGTGGATATTAGTATTATAATAGGTAGTCAATCGACATCCCAAAATGTAAATCAAAAGTAACATGTCGATAAGTACCTGACTTTTGGCGACGATTTTGGGTGCGGCAAAACAGTTGAAAGTGTGGCATGAAGCATCGTCCGTTTTTATATTTAGTTTGGCACAGGGCTAAAACGGAAGAGCGCTCATGAATGATGAACATGACGAGACTGGAGGCCTATATCCACGCGTATTCATATGAGGATCTCTATTTATACAGCATTAAGTGTCTACGTCTTTGTATTTCTGTGCCTAAGATTGTAACCCCCCCCTTTTTTTAATTTTCTTATCAGTTTGTTAAAGCTGAGGATGGAGAATCCTACCGGAGGTCAAGATTATCTTATATATTCTAACCGAAAGATCTCTTTCAAGATTCTGACCTTTTCATTTGAGTATAATTGTTTGAATCTTTCTTGCACTTGATTCACCGGGTATATTTACCCGGTAGTTTTTAAAATTCTTTTTAGTGAGTCCAGTTGATTCTATAATTATTGCAAATGATAGAAATCTTCCAAAGATTCCAATTTCTTTTTATGTCACGTATGGAAGAGCATAAGCTTCTTAGTAGTCGCCATCATCTGAAGAATGATAAAAAAACTGGCGTCTTTAGCTCTACGAGTTTTCACATTCCCGTCAAGCCTCAGATATCGATCGCCGATACAAACTAATGTATAGTCGCATTTGAAATTATATATACGAGATTGGTTTATTTCAATATGATACATTTAATAAATGAGTGAAACTGATTCACGAAATCCAAGGTGTAGCTTGTACAACCATCCATTAACATTAAATGCATTAGGTTGAAGCTTGTATTACCTTATACAGCATGCTGCTTTAATCATATTATAATATATATATATATATATATATATATATATATATATATATATATATATATATATATATATATATGCACGCTGTTCCTCGAAATTTTACAAATGTCTTAATTAATCTCACATGTTTTTTAATACCTATTGTATTAATATTGATTAATACAATACATTTTTATACATCTTGTATTAATATTAATTAATACAATACATTTTTATACATTTTGTATTAATATTAATTACCAGAAAAATCGATTTCCAGCAAAACTAACATAATTATATGACGTGACGTCACAGCAAGTTATTAATGTAGTTTTGCTAAAAAATAAATCATACGTACGGCATTATTCTATTCTCTTGCTGATATGAACTTTTTTAAAACCACAGATACATCGTACTTTTCATATTTAGTTTGATTTATTCATTTTAAATATAAAATACAAGCGATATATATTCAGACGCAAACACACATACGCACATATATTTAGTGAAAAGTTGAAAATGCCTAGTTACTTATTATATTTGTAAAATGTGTTTCTTTATTGATTCGCTTTATTTTTAATTTATATTTTGCTTATTTATTTTTAATTTCTTTTATTTAATCAAGAATTCAATCAAGAAAGTGACTATTTTTTTATGCCCGTCTGGCATTAATTGAAATGAATGGCTCTCATTCTGAGAAGGCTCCATGTTTTGACAACCTTATGATCTTGACCTTTACTCCTGATTTGAGATGGAACATGTACATCAAGTCTGTTGCCAGGGCTGCTGGGAAAGTGGTGGGATCATTCCACCGTTCCAGTAAATATCTCATTGCTGATGCAATACTCTACATGTATAAGAGTCAGGTACGTCCAAGGATAGAGTACTGTTGCCACATCTGGGCAGGAGCTGCTAGAAGCAGCTTATCCTGCCTTGACAGAGTTCAAAATAGACTTCGTAGCCTTGTGGGGGATGCCCTTTTCTCTTCTCTGGAACCTCTTTCCCACAGAAGAGACGTCGCGAGTCTTTCTCTGCTTTAGTTTCATGGCAAGTGCTCATCTGAGCGCCAATCTATGGTCCTCCTCTGTCCCAACTTCACGAAAAGTACTCGTCCAGCTGAAACCACTATCAATAATTTTCCCCACTCTTTATCTGTGTCTAAACCTAAACGTAGATTCCATGAACAAAGCTTCTTTCTTAGAACTGCACGCCTGTTGAATTGTCTTCCGTTTTCCTGCTTTTCAACTTACTAAAATATGGTTGTCTTCAAGTCCAACGTGAACAAATATTTGATGAGCCATCCCCTTAAGTGATCCAATTCATCAAATTTCCTCTACTACTGATGACTAACATGTTCCCCTTGACCATTGTACACTAACTAACCCGTATCCTCGAGTTGCCCTCGGGCCTTGATAAGTGATAACTCCTCACCTGGCTCTACGTATATTCTTATATTTTATCGAATGATTAATTTTGCTTTCTGAAGTTTAGAGTTTTATATTTTCTTTTAAACAAAATTAAGTGTTTTTACTATTTATATCATATGATGCTATTTTAAAAACAAAAGGCATTTTTTATACGTTAACTTAACTCTGCGTTGCCCAGGATTCAATGAATTCATTTTAGTTTTTAGTTTTTAGTTTTTATTAGTTTGCATATTTTAAAATTTACAGAAAAAAATATTTGGCGAATCAAAAAAGCAGACGACTTGAAGTCTGCAGCAAACAGTGTAAGATGAAAAAAATTGCATTGTATTTTATTATTGTTTCTGTATAAAATAATAAATAAAATTGTTTTGAATTTGTTTTTATCTTTATTTTATTTTTACTTTATAAAATATTTGTCGATTTTTTTATTCTTGTTTTAGAAAAATAATATATATTTTTTTTTTATCTTACACTGTTTGCTGCGGACTTTGAGTCGCTTGTTCTTTTAAATCACCAAATATTTTTGTTGTAAGGTAGACAACTCTTTATTCGTCAGGTAAAATTCAAATTTTTCTGATTTCGTTTTTAAATGAGCTTGCCCTTAAAGACAAAATATGTTCAAAATAAAAAGCAAGTTTGGAATTATATTGTTTTTTTTTAAATTGTTTTAAGGATAAGAAAATGAAACATAGAATCAGAACATATTTATTTACAATATAAATTATTGATTCATAACATGTTTTATACAATAATTGTTTTGTTCTTCTTTGTTATTATGGCGAAATTCGAAAATTTAAAGATTGAATTTCAAGTAAAACCAATGGTAACTACTTTAGTGTCACGTCGCAATAATGAACATATCTAAAAATATGTATTTCTATGATTTAACGAAAAAATTATTTCTCCATCTTTGTTTTGACACGTATGACGTAAATACAAGGGAAATCACTCATAGTTTGAATTGATCCAAGTTTTTGATAGCTTTCAAAATGAATTACTTCCCCTGATAATATAGTGCTCTTCGGTTAGTACGTAAGCTAAAATTGCTAATTTCTTCGTAAACTATTTTCATTAATAAATAATTTTCTACCTTATTGTTTTTACAATAAGGTAGAAAATTATTTATTAATGAAAATAGTTTACGAAGAAATTAGCAATTTTAGCTTACGTACTAACCGAAGAGCACTATATTATCAGGGGAAGTAATTCATTTTGAAAGCTATCAAAAACTTGGATCAATTCAAACTATGAGTGATTTCCCTTGTATTTACGTCATACGTGTCAAAACAAAGATGGAGAAATAATTTTTTCGTTAAATCATAGAAATACATATTTTATGTAATGTTCCAGAATATTTAACTAATTGTGACATGACAATTAAATAGATAACATTGCTTATTGTTGTAATTGATAAAAAAAACAAACATTAAGTAAATATAATTTTTTGTAAATGAAAATTCATTGTTCTGGCTATCGGATTTCGCTAAATCTGACGACCGAAACAATGAATTTGAATAAGAACCAATTTTTACACATTTATTTTCGTTTACAAAACTTTTGACATTTTCTTTTTGTTTGGCTCTGCTTAAAAAAAACATATAATTGGACGCATTTAAACATAGGTTCCTCTAAATAAATCAATATTTTATCTAATGGTTGCCCCTGCGATTTGTGAATTGTAATTGTAAAAGCAGACGTTAATTTCATTATTCTATAAGCTGTAGTACTAAAAATTAGTTTATTATCTAACATATTGAACAGTTTTCAATTCAGTATATGTCCCTTACTAATTACTTATATATATATATATATATATATATATATATATATATATATATATATATATATATATATATTATCAAGGTTATTGATGCGACAGATTGAGACCATAAGATATGAATCGAGTACGTTAGCTATTAATTGCGCGAAAAATGATAACGTACGTGAAAACATAAATGTGTGTGAAAGGTGAAAACGTACGTATAAATATTTATATGTGAAAGGTGATAACGTATGTACGAATATAAATATGTGAAACGTAATAATAAAACTTAAATATTGGCTAGTCAAAACCAAAGTTTTGTTTCTTTAGAAAACCCGACAAGATAGTTTTATAAGGTAAATAACTTTATAATTTGTGAGTTTATAGTACTCACTTTTTAGACGTATGTCGAGGGCTACTGTTACAATCAACACGACAATTCCCATAAAGCTTGGATCGTGTAGTCTTTAAATTATTAAGATTTGTTTCGAATATTTAAGCGTGACAGACGGACCAAGCGTCTCATAAAAGTGTGATGACGCATGTAAAAACAATCTCTAAGTACGCCTTTTACGACTAGAAAGCAAGCATAAGTATAAGTGGGAATGTAAGTAGAAAGAGTTGGGCGTGTGTGCAGTTCAGTTTGGCTAGAGTTGCCTCCCTTTGCCAAGTACTTTTCTATTTTAGTGTCTGATTTTTGTACAGCCGTCTTGTCTGTAGAAACTTTTCTCTCTTACACGAAGAGTTTTCCTCGCCCTACCCCGACTTTTGATTTTCTTTTCATGCTTAAATATCAAAGCCAGCTGCCCCAGTCGTAATCTCTGCCATTGCAATTCTTACTTTTGCAACGTTTAACATTTCTTTTCGTTTTTATCTTCTTTCCCTCGCAGTAACTATATAACAGAACCCGCTATTACAACAATCTTATATTACATTCGCCACGAAGAAAAAAAAAAAAGAAAAAAAGGAAGAGAATTCTTAAGATGCGTCTATTCAATCTGCACGCTTAATGCTGGAAAGACTTTATAACGAAAGTACAAAACCGTCTTCGAAATCTAGTGGACGATACCTCTTTTCTCCTCCATACTGCATTTTTCAACACAGAAGAGATTTTTCTAGTCTTTGTCTACTATATCGTTATTTTAATGGCGGGTGCCCGACTAGGAGCTTCAATTCATAGTCCCTGGAAAACATTCACGACAAAACTCGTCTAACAACAACCACTGTGAATAGTTTCTCCTCTCTTGCTCTCTTTCTCTCTTTCTTTCTCTCGTTATTTCTCTCTCTATCTAACACTAAACCAAATTTTCAGGAGCAAAGTTTCTTTCCCAGAACTGCCCGTCTGTTGAACACAATACCGCGAGGCTACTTCCCAGCTAACTATAACGTGGTTGTTTTCAAGTCCAATCTAAACAGATTCTTGTTGAACTGCCTTCTTAAATAATCAAATTCTGCCCGATAACCACCGCCATTACTAATCACCACAGTGTTGTC
This sequence comes from Euprymna scolopes, assembly GCF_053919585.1. Classification (NCBI taxonomy): domain Eukaryota; kingdom Metazoa; phylum Mollusca; class Cephalopoda; order Sepiida; family Sepiolidae; genus Euprymna; species Euprymna scolopes. The sequence continues at coordinate 115,772,780 of NC_136495.1, forward strand.
TCATAATCCACCTGGCACTTATGTAACTTTTATCCTCGAGTGATCTTTGGGCCTTGATAAATGATGACTACTTATCAAAATAAATGCAAATGCTATTTGGAACGCAACAGAATGACGCTCAAGTGAAATGCTTTCAATGGAGATGAGGTTGTGTTTTTAAAGAAGCATTCACTACCTTTAAAATTTTGGCGAATCAATGGTTATTTTTTAGTGGAATAGAATTGGTTGTTTTGTTTTATGGCACATAAATCCTTTTAGAAGAATTTAATGCCGAATCTAACCATCCTCTCATTAAAAAAAAAAAAAATGCTTCAAATATTTATTCATGGTGTTTGGTTTGGTTTGGTTTGGTATTTTTGTTTCACGGTATATCAATCCTTTTTTGAGTTATTTAATACCAAATCCAGCGATTTTGGTAGAAGGTTTTATACTTCAAGTCTTTTATATCTTCAAATATTTATTCCTAGTGTTTGGTTTGGTTGTTTTGTTTTACGATATTTTAGCCCTCTTTGGATTATTTATTGCCGAATTTGCTCATTTTGGTAAAGGATTTTAAACTTCAAGCCCTTTATATCCTCAAATGTTTATCCATCGTGTTTCGTTTGGCTGTTTTGTAAAAGAAAATTATTATTTTTGCTTTAGGCTTTGCAGAAAAATGATTGCGTTTTGCAAAAGGAAAAAAAAAATAATAATAATAAAAAAACAAAACAATTACACCAATGCTTTGTGCATTTTAAGTCAGGAAGTCAGTGTCTTCGGACAACCAGAAGTAGAAGAGAAGAGTCGTGAAGGACTGCAAACCTCCTTTTCAAAGGGTCGACGGATTATATATGTTAAGTGTATTGACATACCGGCCTCCGCTAGGTTTCGGAACTTTTTTTTAATTTTATAGTCAAGATTAGTAATAAAGATCATCTGTTTCTCATTTACCACACACACACACACACACACACACACACACACACACACACACACACACACACACACACACACACGCGCGCATATAATTTCTGGTTCATTATGATGATCTGATGTTTGAAATCGGTTAAGAAATAACTGGAACGCTATGGAAACCAAACACATCAAAGCAAAACAATAAAAAACATCTTTTAAATATTTTTTATGCCTTTATACACACAGAAACAAACACATATAATTTATGATCGATTATTATGATCGATATAAGTAAATTCGGTTAAGAAATAGCTGGAATACTATAGAACACAAAAAACAAAACAAAACAAAAACAAACAATTGTCTAGCGAGAGATTCGAACTACTGTTGTCATAAAATACTATATCCCTTACATTTTTTCCTTTATTTTGTCTTTTAATTCTCACATTCTATGAATGATGCTTACGACAAAGGCATATTTTGATGGGAATATATTCATGCAACATCTATCGTTGGCTATATTTTCCCTCTATCGCCCCCACAACAGAGGAGTTACTATCTTTAAGAGTATATTAGAAAATTGACCACATCCTGTCTGTTAATCCTTCGGCTAACGTTCACATTTGCGGTGACTTCAATGTCCATAATGTGGAATGGCTGACCCACTCAAACAAGACAGATGATGAGGGAAGGTTCTGTCATGATTTTGCCATTGTCTATGACCTCACTTAGATTGTTCACGAACCCACTCGTGTGCCCGATACTACCGGTAAGTATGCAAGCCTTCTAGAACTTTTTCTCACAACTTCCCCTGAGCTATGTTCATGTTCCGTTCTATCTCCTCTGGGATCTTGCGACCACTCTGTTGTATCAGTTAAGATAAAAAGGAAACGTAATAAGTTTTCAGACGTTCCTCTCGATACTCTATGGCTGACTGGAATAGCTTCCATACATTTATATCTGATCTACCTCTGCATTCCATGTTTAAAAAGGAAGTGTCCTCTATAATATCAGACCTGACCGAATGGTTAATTGTAGGCATAGACCGATTCATACCATCCAAAAAATTCCAACAAAACCTAACAGCCAGCCATGGTTCTCCCCAGAATGTGCTGCTGCCATCGCGCACAGAAATCACTTTTTCCATAGCTACCAACGTAATAGATGTACTGAGACTAAAGCTGCTTTCAGGATTGCCAGCAACCACTGTAAAAGAGCAATAATAAAATGCAAGAGAGCTATATGCTCAGTCCGTCAAATCCAAAGTAGCTGAGCAGCGGCTTGGTTCTCACCAGTTTTGGCAAATAGCAAACAGGATCCTGAACAGAAGCGTGCGTTCTATGCCAACCATCATCAATGGACCTGAGGTCATCTTGTCAGCATCAGACAAGGCCAAACTATTTGCCAATAACTTTGCAGTTAATTCTACCCTATGCGACCAAGACCATCAACTCCCTGTATTTCCTCCTATAAAAGACAACACGCTATGCAACATACAAATACCAGTGCGTGAGGTAACCAAGCTAATCAACAACCTTGATTCCAGTAAAGCAACTGACCCTGACAGCATTCCAATTAAAGTGTTGAAAAAGCTTCAACCAGAACTTGCTCCCATACTTACAAAACTGTTTAAGCATTGCCTTAAGGAGAAGTGCTTCTTAACACTCTGGAAAACCTTATTAGTATGCCCTGCATTTAAGAAGTCAGATGATAAGTAATCTCCCTCTCAGTACAGGCCAATATGTCTCCTGTGTGTCATGAGTAAGTTGCTGGAATCCATATTAAATAGTCAACAACCTCAGCAGAAATAATCTTCTTAGTGACACACAATATGGTTTCCGTTCTGCTAGATTTACAGCAGATGTGCTAACGGTTATATCTCATAGGATTAGTGAATATCTCGACAAAGGCTTCCTCTCTAGGGCAATTGCTTTTAACATATTTCCAGTTACGGTATAATTGGAAATGTTTTCTCAATTATTAAATCATTTCTCTCTGATAGACTCATAAGAGTAGTGATTGATGAGCAGAAATGAGAAGCCCACAGTATTAATGCTGGAGTCCCTCAGCGGTCCATCCTAGGCCCAACTCTCTTCCTGATCTACATCGATGATCTCCCAAAACACATACTTAAATCATTCGTTGACATATATGCTGATGACACGACCATCTATGACAACACACCAAAGGCCGTAAATGACAAAGTTCTCTCCGATTCTCTCTCCTCTGATCTTGAGCGCGTGGTACAGTGGGGCAAGAGGTTGCTGGTTATTCTTAATGCATCTAAAACAAAGTTCCTATCTTTACATCATCAACGCTCTGATCCCCATCTGGCATCAATTGAATGGATGGCTCTCGTGTTGGGGAGGCTCCATGTTTTGACAAGCTTCTGGGATTGACCTTTACTCCTGATCTGAAAAGGAACACGTACATCAAGTCTGTTGCCAAGGTCGCTGAGAAAAGAGGGTTGCCTTTTTTCTGTTGTTCTTGGCCTTCGGACCGGGATCAAAGTGTAGTATCTGTTCCGGCAGATACTGCAAGCTATGACTAGCTATGACTAGCTATGACTAGCAAAGACCAGATGTGGGGGCAACCCCACATGCCTGACCTTTAACCAGCTCCCATTTCCCACCTCTCGGGAGCTGGTCCCCTTTTTCCCGTCCCCCTCCCTTCACTCCTCACATAAAAAATCGGCCTTGTGCCTAATTTGCTCGGTGGGGGAGCAAATAAATACCATCTGTTCTGCAGATGCTGCACCTAAGTTAATTGGTCCTTGGTCAATGTAAGGGGAAGTCTTCATACTGAGACAATTACTATTTTTTGGATGCTGCCAGAGTTCCCCCTTTTTACCCTTGTTTTAGGAGAGCTGGTTTAACCCCACATTAAAAACGACCTTTGTCTAATTTGCTTTCGTGGGGAAGCAAATAAATACATATATAAAAGCCAAGTACGTGCAAGGATGGAGTACTCCTGCCACTCTGGGCAGGAGCTGCTAAAAACAGTCTATCCTGCATTGACAGAGTACAAAACAGACTTCGTAGCTTAGTGGGGGATGCCCTTTTCTCCTCCCTGCAACTTCTCTCCCACAGAAGAGACGTTGCGAGCCTGTCTTTGTTTTATCGTTACTTCCATAGCAAGTGCTCGTCTGAGCTCCAAGCTCTGGTCCCCCTCACCAATCTTTTACGATAAACACCCGTCTAGCTGAAACCACTGTCAATAATTTCCCCCACTGTTTATCTGTGCCAAACTCAAAACGTTGATTCCATGAACAAAGCTTCTTTTTTTTAGAAGTGCACGCCTGTGGAACTCTCTTCCGTTTGCCTGTTTCCCACCTGACTACAACTTGGACGTCTTCAAGTCCAACATAAACAAATTCCTGATGAACCGCCCCTTTAAGTAAGACACTTTATCAAATCTCCAATACTAACGATTACTACGATACTATCCCATTGTCTCCGAGTGGCTTCCGGGCCTTGATAAGTGGTGACTACTATGTAAAAAAAAAAAGTTCCCGCAGTTTTTAATGCTCCGGTGACCTGCGACGAAAGCTGTGTCTACTGCTATGACTCAGAGACCAAGCGATAGAGTTCCCAGTGAAACCATGCTGGCTCTTCGAAACCCAAGAATATTAGACAGCAAATCCACCCAGAAACTTATGATGATCCCATTTTTTGACAGCACGGCCATGATCTATATGCACTCGGTTACCACTGGACAGACAGTTTATAATGAATACTATGTTTATGTTTTAGGGAAGTTCAACAAAAATACCTCGGTAGAGGCCACCACTCTTTAAATCGGGTCAGTGGGATTTCCACTAGGACAATGCACCAGTTAACAACTCCACCCTTGTTACAAACTATTTAACCAAGACGGGTAGCAAGACAGTTCTTCACCCTCTTTATAGTCCAGATTTTGCGCCCAAAGTTTAAGGAAACTCTTAGAAACTGTCGTTATGAGACAATTGAGGAGATGAAAGAGGCTGCGACGAGGGTCATTGACACGCTCGCACAAGAGGACTTCAAGAAGTTGTTAAAATGGTACAACATGTGCATTGCAGCTGGAGGAGATTACTTCGAAGGGAACTAAAGTTTCATGTGTGTACTGTCAATAAAAGTACCCTCATGAAAAACGTTTGGAAACGTTTTGTTCTGTTTTCATTTTGCAAAAGCTCAGTGATTTTTTTGCAAAATCGAAAAACAAAACAAAACAACAAAACAAAAAAACAAAACTGAACAATTTTTCTCTACAAAACAACTAAACCAAGCACTATAAATAAATATTTGAAGATATAAAGAACTTGATGCATAACATTTGTTTTAACAAAGCGACTGAACCAGAAAATGGCTGATTTGCCGTAAACAACAGAACACGATGAATTTGAAGAAATAAAAAGTTCAAGCTTAAGCACTGTTTTTCAAAATGGCTGGATGTGCCGTAAGACAAAACAACAAGCAAAACAACAAACGTTCGATGAAAGAAAACAGCGAGGCTCGAATCAACTTTGGCGAAAGAATTTATGACTTGAAGACCTTTTGACCGAAATCACATCTCGGTGGCTAGATTGAAAACTCAGCTGCTTGACGAAAAAAACAAAAAAAACAAAAAACAAACCAAAAACGAAAAAATAAAAATAAAAACAAAAACAAGAAAAAACAAAACAAAATTGGATTCTCTATAAAAAAAAGTAAAGACAAAAGAACATAAATTCTCTGCTATTCTGGTCTAGTGATTATTGACAAGTTTCATGGCTAACTGTTTATTTCTTTCTGTGCGCACACTCATATCTATCTATCTATCTATCTATCTATCTATCTATCTATCTATCTACTAGCAGAGAGATCCGTGCACCGGGAGGAAGCTTTACACGCCTCGCCGGAGTGATTTAGCCCACAATACATTGTAGTTTAGATTGCACTTTAATTATTTTTTATACAATGGCTTGAATTAAAGTTTAAAATGCAAAAGTAATATTACACGGTTCAGTTATGCTCTAAACAAACAAAATTATTTTGAACACGTCCCTGTCATATAACAGAACATGCCGTGGATTTTTTTATGCCGGGCCTTTCTACCTGTGCGGTAATAAAACTTCTCAAAATGCACTTGTGATATTATGCTGTATATGGCGTTAACTTTAGTCAAAATCGCCTCTTCCTTCTTTTATCGGATTATTTTGATTATCGATACAGAACTTATCGAAGAACATTGCCTCGCTGATGAAGTATATTTGTGTGAAATTTCAAAAATAGGCCTAGCCGTCTATGTGTCCAGAAGAAACTCTCTCTCTCTCTCTCTCTCTCTCTCTCTCTCAAACACACTCAGACAAACTCTCCTCTATATAATAGTAAAAATTATATGAAATAAAATTTTTTGTGAGTATGTGTGAGTTCGTTCCCCATTAATTCCGAAACAGTTTGGTCGATTTTGCTGAAATTTCATACGAATATCCTTTATGCATCTGGATGTGATCTTACGTAAGGGTTGAATCGGAATTCCTCCGATAAGTACAAAAAATCGGTAATCAACAAGTTTAATTAAAAGAAGAAATTTCGATTTTGATCAAAGTGAACACTTTATATATATATATATATATATATATATATATATATATATATATATATATATATATATATGCACAAGATTCACTCCTACAACAATGGTCATTATGAATATGGAACACAGTTGCTAGGCGTAAGTGATCGTAACGTGAACTGTATTTAGTTTGATTTAGTTTTATGTAAAAGGATAAAAAGTAATATTTCGAATTTCAGTTTCTCTGTAGTATTTTCGAGCATCTAATGGGTCATAATATGAGCACAACATTCATTTAAAAATTTAAATGTATTAGATTTGCATTAAATTTGATCCATGGATATCAATCAATTAATCAATCAATCAAATCAATAAGGATTTTATCACTCAATGAGGAACCTATCCCTGGACTTTAGCCATCTAACTCTGTCCCGAGATATCCGCCGCCATGTGGGACCCATGTGTTGTATCAGATCGTCCCTCCATTTCGTCCTTGGTCTTCCCTTTGACTTCTTATATTCACGAGGTGTCCATCTCGTTGTCCTGATGGACCATTTGTTGTTATGTTGTCTGGCTAGGTGCCCTGCTCATGGATATTAGATACCAATTAAGCAAGATCAGACGAATTTTAATTTCTTCTTCAGATCCCTTAAGCTTGAGCCTTATATTTAAGGCATTTCATATAATCCAAATTTGGTAATGGATTTGAATAAGAATTCTAAACATTAGGTTTAGTGTTATCACGCCTTGATCTTAATCTAAGTAATATAAACAATAACCCTATATTCAATTTTTAATATTTTGATTCCATATATATATATAACCCTATATTCAATTTTTAATATTTTGATTCCATATATATATATATATATATATATATATATATATATATATATATATATATATATATATATATATTGAATATAGGGTTATTTATTTTATAATAAAGAGAAGAATTGGAAGAGTTTTAAGCCGTACTTTTGGAAATAATTAACTTTTTATGAAGAGGGAAATCATCTTACGGACGATTAAAGATTGTATGAAAGAAGTTTCGAATTGATATTTGAAAGTTTGGCAAACATTTTCTTCTATCGTTAGGCGAACATTAGCTTTTTTAAATGATTTTTAATACATATTGTTCATATTTTTTCAATAATACGATTATAAAATAATATATATATATATATATATATATATATATATATAGCGGGGGTACCCGGCGTTGCCCGGATGTGGAGAGGTTTTATGGTAAGGATATTGAGCCACGGAACCCTTAAAAAATAAACACCCTCTAAAAAAATGAAAATAGCAGCGAGTATCTGCGCGAGCGCATAAAAAATTAGTAAAGGAAATAGGCAGGCTCGAACTTGTAATGCTAAGAGGAAAAGGAAGTAAAAAAAATTCGAACGGTTTAGTCGCCGCGCTCACCGACATTGGCGACGTTCGAAATAAGATGTCATTGCAAGGCGTATGATAACTTTACAAAAATGTCGACGAAAAAAAGTGACCCCCTCCTTATAAAAAAATGGCCCAATTGAAAGTGAAAGAATAAAATCATTTGCCCAATGTTTGGATATTTGTTGTCCGAGAGAGTAAGCTTTCAAACTATAACAATTTTGTGAGTATTAGTCGCGTGTGTCTGGAGTTTAAGCGAGACATACAAACATACACACACACACTAACAGGCGTTTCGGATTATATTATAGATAATTATGAATAATTAGTTTTTAGATTTATAGACACTAGTGTTTTATCCTTCCGGAATCATCAGTGCAGGAATGATTGCCGCTGGTCGTGGGATTCGAACCTAAACCCACCGATATATATATATATATATATATATATATATATATATACACTTGTGCCCGATATTATTCATACCCCTCGGATCTTTGAGATTTCTATAAGAATATTGCCCAAACTAGAAGGTAGACAATATTAAAGGGATTTCAGACAATAAATCAAGCATAGGCATTTAATTTAAACTCAACAAATAAATAAATTATGCAAGTTTGAAACATTATACAAAGAAAAACAATAATGGCACTAGTTCAAAATTATTCATACCTCTCTTACTAATAGTCAATAGCATGCCCTTTATTCTTAATAACTGCCTGTAACCGTTTTGGATATTTATCAACAAGGTTTTTACACGCATCAACACTGATTTTTGACCATTCTTCAATGCAGTAGTTCTCCAAATCCCTCAAATTTCTAGGTTTCCGCTTTTTAACCTCAGTTTTCAATATGTGCCAGAGGTTTTCGATAGGGTTCAGGTCGGGACTCTGGCAAGGCCATTCCAAAACATTAATTTGATTATCCTCAAACCATTTCTTGACTATTTTGGCAGTATTTTTTGGATCATTATCCTGTTGAAGGACCCAGTTTGGTCCTAAATGGAGATTCTCCGCATCCTGTCTAATGTTTTTCTGGAGTATTTCCAAATATTGCTCCTTCTTCATGGTTCCATCTATCTTAACCAAACTACCTGGACCACTAGCCGAAAAGGAGCCCCAAAACATTAGGCTACCACCACCATGTTTCATCGTGGGTATGGTGTTCTTTGGGTTGTAAGCTTCTCCTTTCTTCCTCCAAACGTAAGAAGCATCCATATGGCCAAACAATTCAATTTTTGTTTCGTCAGTCCACAAAATACTTGAGAAAACGGACTCTGGAGAATTCACATGGGTCCTAGCAAACTTTAGACGTGCTGCAAGGTGTTTTCCGGTGTGCAATGAGGTCCTTCTTGGTCTTCTTCCTTTCAGACCATTTTCATGCAGAGTCCTTTGCAATGTTTGCCTTGATATTTTTATGCCAGAAGACTCCAGATTTTCTAAAATGTCCTTAGTAGTGGTGGTTGGATTTGCATTAACACTTCTTACAATATTCCTGGTGGCTCTAGCAGACAGTTTCCTTTTCCTTCCTCTACCAATCAAGTTGTTTGTTGTGTGGTGGCTCTGGAATTTTTTGATGATGCTCTGTACTGTTGCTGTAGGGACCTCAAATTTCTTGGAAATTGACTTGTAACCTAAACCATCCTTATGTGAATTCGCAATTTTAGTCCTAAGATCATTACTAAGCTCTTTTTTCTTCCCCATTCTAATAATTTTTATTCTTTTATTGGTTTTCAGTTGATATCATTTTAATTTCTGAAAAATGCAAAAAACGAAATGAAATTAATCAAAGGTTGTATAAAAGCATTCAAAATAAGAATCAAACAGGAAACAAACAGTCAGAAATTCGATTAATACTGAAAAAATAAGGGGGTATGATTATTTTTGAACATTGCAGATTTTATAAAGAGCTGTATATTTCTTTTATTACAAGTATCCCGAGATTTTAAAATGACGAAAATGATCAGAAGAGGTTTATTAAGAATATGTATCAATATGGACGTAAACAATAAATTCTTACAAAGTTACACATAATAAACTCAATTTTCAAGGTGGGGTATGAATAATATCGGGCACAAGTGTATATATATATATATATATATATATATATAGTTATACACATATAGTACTGTTTCGCTGTTTCACAACTGATCAATGCGGCTAGACAGGCAGCTGCCTCAAGCCAGGATCGAAACCCGACCGCCTAAATGAGAGTCAAGGCTTCTCACCATTGAGCTATACGGCTGCTGCTGTGAGGGTAATGAATTAACGATGTTTTGACATCGTCCAAATGTCTCCACTGGATTTGTTTACACAAAGAGCGTCGCTTAATACGCTAATGACAGTTTATATATCACTTCCCAATATGCTCAACCCAAGATAGGGAGCATATATATATATATATATATATATATATATATATATATATATATATATATATATATATATATATATTGTGCGTGTGTGTGTGTATGTGTGTGTGTCTGTTTCTGTGTGTGTGTGCGTGAAATACAGTCATCCGCAGACAAGTGTTTCGTGGTCTCTTCGTCATATCAGTGTGGCTAGATACACACATACACACATCTATAATATAAATATCACTTGTCTGTTTAAATGTATGTATGTATGAATGTATGTATGTATGTATAGTTGTATGTCTCGCAAAAACTTTCGACAGAGGCGACGGATTTTTACGGGATTAGTATCATTTTGAAGCTGACCCTTCGGATGACAAATATCGAAAAATTAACCAAAAACATTAATTTCTTCACCCTGAACCGGACACTTTTCTACAAGGGGGGTTCGTTTTTTCACCCATATTTTCGAAAGTCATCTCCTCTTTTCAATTGTCTAGCCTTAATTTAAACTTACGTCACTTTGGCGATGGTCGCAATAGCAAAAACGTCACGTTGTTTCACGTTCTTTTCCTCTTTTACGGTATTCGAGCCTGCCTTCCTACTACCACGTTTTTTTTTGCTCAACACACATCTCCAAACACCCGGGCAACGCCGGGAACCCTGGCTAGTATAATATATAAGACATTTTTAGTAGATTGAAGAAAATCACTCTCGAGTTCAAATGATTACATATAACTAAAGACCGGTCAACATATATTAGCATATCGGAAGATATCAGCCTTTACTGTAAAACCTTCCAGATGTCATTGTAGATCCAAGATGTGATTCGATGTAATTAATCCGTCGATTTTTTGTCTTATAATGTATTATTTTTTTGGATTGAGAAAGCCTGGAATATAGATTAATAGTTCTGGTCATGAGCTTTTAGGTCAAAGAGGGGGACCACAGATTGGAGCTCAGACGAGCACTTGCCCTGAAAATAATGATAAAACAGAGACAGGCTCGCAGCGTCTCTTCTGTGAGAAAGAGGTTGCAGGGAAGAGCAAAGAGCATCCCCCACTAGGCTACGAAGTCTATTCTAAACTCTGTCAAAGTAGGATAAGGTCTTCCTAGCAGCTCCTATCCAGATGTGGCAGCAATACTCCATTCTTGGACGTACATGGCTCTTATATAGATAGAGTATTGCATCAACAGGTAGATATCTACTGGATCGATAGAAGGATCCCATCATTTTTCCAGCAACTTTGGCAACCCTTATCCCTGAGTGGCTTCCGGGCCTTGGTAAGTGATGACCACTGTGTAAAAAAAAAACAAAAACAAAAACAAAAAAAACACATTTTATGTACGTATTCCATTTTAGATCAGGAGTAAAGGTCAAACCCAGAAGCTTTTCCAAACATGGAGCATCCTTAAGACGAGAGCCATTAAATTCAATGCATACCAGATGAGGATCAGGACGTTGATGATGTAAAAATAGAAGCTTGTTTTAGATGCATTCTGACTTGATTTACTGCATCCATCTTTGTTTTACAGAATCACTCAACACTCGAGATCTCAACTGCATCGATTCTTCACCGATTTTTCTGTTCTTCAGAATGGCTCAACACTTAACAATGTTGTTCATAGCATTTTGTAAATGCCAAGTTTCTTCGATATCCCGCGATAGAATTGTTAGCGAAGACTAAAAAGCCATGGAACTACTAAAACCTTCCTTTCAGTGTTTTGCAAACAGAACCCGGTCAGCAAGTCACTAGTCCTTTTTTTTTCTTAGAAAAACGGAATTAACAAACAACGGTAAAGGCTTGATAAAATCACATGTTTATTGGTTTCCCTTCTTCTTAGAATTAAATTTCCCGTCTGGTTTTATTTGTTATTTCCCCAGGACTTCATTAAATCACATATGTTTTCTTTATTTCTTAGATATCAAATAACTGTTTAGATTTCACCCGCCAAAAGTCTACTGCATATCTAAATAAAATGGCGTCTATTTACCTTTTCTTCTGGAACGTAGAATAACAGTCAAAGTTTAACTAAATATTGTTATTTCTTTATATATTCATAAGAGAGACATTGTTTATTTTCTCTGGCCTTGAAATCGGCTCTTCTGAGTTAAGATTCTTTCGAAATTTATCGTGAGCGAATAACGTACTAATATCCTAATAATAAGATAGGTGTATACTTGCAATGTGTGTTCAACTAATCGTATACAATGGAACTTTTTAATCATTGGGATAGTCCAAATTATATGTTGTAACAAAGGATATTATGATACAGCACAGATGAAAATGTAATACAAACTTGAAGAAGAAAAAAAAGAGAGGAATGTGTCTTGCGGAAACGTAGCTCTGAAGATGCGTCCTTTTAACGGTTCTTACATTTCTCGTTCTTTGGGTTCGTGTTGAAATAGTAAACATTGTCTTCTGTGCTACAGTTGCTGATTTAATCCTTGCATGTGTCCTGCTGTCTTGAAGATGGATATAGCAGCAAGCGAACTTGCTTCTCGGAGGATCACAGTCACGCACAGTCACACACACACACACACACACACACACACACACACACACACACACACACACACACACACACACACACACACACACACACACACACGCGCACGCACGCACGCACGCACGCACACATATAATAATAATAATAATAATAATAATAATAATAATAATAATAATAATAATAATAATAATAATAGAAACAATTATTCCACGGTGGAAAAAAACATTATAGCTTGGCAAACGCAGATGCGAATTCTATATTAATACCTAGCAACTCCACAGTCAAAACTACATCTTAGTTACCGGAGGCAGCACAAATTTTTTTCCCTAATTAGTTTATTCTCTCACCCTTCCACTCGTAACAGGGAGATCCTCTACATTGGTTGCAAATTTTACTATTTCGCAGTCCGTATTAGCTTCACTGATAGATACATTTTACAATTGCCTTTTCGTTTTCAGTTTGTAAAATAATGAACGCTCCCTTCAAAAAGTCCAGCCGATCCCATTGGCTGCCCGCTTGCGTTTCCTGGAATAAGGGAATATCTGTTTCCGAAATTTTTCGAACAGTTAAATACAAAACACGATGGCGCCAATCAAGTAGCAATACTATAACGATTATCAGAATATTTACCTCGAATTCCTTACGGGGTGTTTACCGGACACGCTATTGGTAATATTCTTCTTCGTCTATTTCCTCTTCTTCTCCGTAAAACTTAAACACAATTTCCTACGGGATATTTATATATATTTATATATATATATATATATATATATATATATATATATATATATATATATATATATATATATATTTATATATATATATATATATATATATTTATATATATATTTATAAATATATTTATATGTCCTAATGTTATATACTGGTTGGTATGGCGGTGACGTCTATTTTATTAGCACCAAGCCTGTATTTTCACTATCCGAGATTTTTGAATATCTCGATAGATATAGAGATAGTTCGTTTGACATTCATGCATATATGTTTGTTGTAAGTCGTCTAGTGAATGGAATGACCGCTGTTCATTTATCAATGAATGACGAGACGCTTTGTTATAAAACAACTTTATTTAATAAACATTCATATACACATAATCGGCGGTAGAGGTGGTGGTGGAGATAGTGTAGGTGGAGAGGGTGTGATTGCGACCGTGACAGGCAGTTGAGCGTCGTCTGTCCTCCCCTTTCTGCTGTCACACTCTGACTGACTCTGACTCTTGTTTATCATTTCTTTTTATGAAATTTCCCGTTAACCAATTTACGTCATCGACCCACATTCTGACCCTGTCGATGTTTGCTTTTGGTCTTACTTGCGGCCGAATTACGTCATCTTATTCCCGGGTTTCATTTTTGTCGGTCAGGGTTTAAGTTCATCCGAACTTTGCTCCATTCAACGGTCTACCCATAAACCGACTTGCGTCATAGAACCAGGTCATCCAATTCCAGGTTGCATTTTTTGATGGCCCGGATTTTCAGTTCATTCGCACCTCTCCCTCTCTCTATTACACTAAAACAGCAGAGGAATTCCAGAGCAGTATACATAGTAAACTTGCTAACTTCAATCTCAATCACAACAGCGTTGAAGAGAGCTGGACATCCTTCAGAGATGTTGTTCACTCTGCGGGAGCAGATGACCAGCTTGTATCAGATCATGTGGAGGAAGGGACAACTACTACAATAGTTTAAAGACGCCACGACGTTCACATCTATAAGCGAAAAGGAAATCGCCAATCCTGCGATAACCACCGAGGTATCTCTCTCCTGTCCATAGCAGGAAAGATCTTGGCTCGCATCCTCCTCAACCGCTTACTTGGTCACCTGAAACAGGGACTCCTGCCGGGAGTCAATGTGGTTTCCGCGCCGGTCGGGGGACCTGATCATTGCCGCCCGTCAGCTTCAAGAGAAATGCATCGAACAGCACCGAGACCTTTACACAAACTTTATCGACTTGACCAAGGAATTTGACACAGTCAGTCGGGGTGGTCTGTGGAAAATAATGAAGAAATTCGGTTGCCCAATTACTTTCATCATAGTAGTTCGTCAATTCCATGAAGGCATGATGGGGCGCATCCTTGACGACGGTGAACCCTCAGAGGCTTTTCTGGTAACAAATAAAGTTAAACAGGGCTAGGTCCTTGTCCCTACACTGTTCAGCTTGATGTTTTCTGCAATGCTATTTGACGCTTTCAGCGACCAGTCACCAGGCATCAATATTAAATTCAGAACAAATGGAAAGCTGTTTAACCCAAGGAGACTGTAGGCTGTGACAAAGGTGAAGGAAGCAGTGCTGAGTGACTTTCTTTTTGCTGATGATTGTGCCCTCAATGCTAGCAACGAGCGAGAAATGTAAGACGGATGAACAAATTCTCCGCAGCCTGTGACAACTTCGGCCTCATAATTAGCACCAAGAAGACCGAAGTTATGTTCCAACCAGCTACCAGAAATCTGTATCATGAGCCAAGTATCTCAGTCAAGGGACAGAACCTTCAAGCGGTTGAGACCTTCACCTATCTGGGCAGCACTCTATCTCGGACAGCCACAATCAATCTCGAAATTAACAACAGAATCGCCAAGGCAAGCAGCTCAGAAGCAAAGTCTGGGAAAGGAGAGGAATCAGCATTGACACCAAGCTGAAGGTTTACAGAGCAGTTGTCCTCATCACATTGCTCTATGGCTCAGAAACCTGGACTACCTACAGAAGGCACGAAAAAACGTTGAACCACTTCGACCTGAGATGTCTCCGAAATCTCTTCCATATCAGATGGCAAGACAAAGTCCCTGATACAGAGGTCCCGAAAAGTGCTAATCTTCCCAGCATAACTACTACCATTCGAAAGACCCAACTGAGATGGGCAGGTCACGTCTTCCGCATGCCAGATAAAAGAATCCCAAAACAACTGTATGGCGAGCTGTGCCAAGGCAAGCGTTCAGTCGGAGCACCAAGAAAACGCTTTAAGGACAACCTCAAAGTCTCCCTCAAAGACTTCAACATCAGTACCGAGTTCTGTGAATCGCTTGCATCAGACAGGCCTCACTGGCGTCACCTCATCAACAAAGGAGCTGAAACAGCTGAAGAGAGAAGAACCCTCAAAGCAGAACTGAAGCGCGCAACCCGCAAAGCCAGAACAACAAGCTCTGTCCCCACAACACCTGCTCACCACTGTCCAACTTGTGGGAGAGCCTTCCATGCCCGGAGTGGCCTTACAAGTCATCTCCGGAAGCACAAAAACAATACTTCTACTCACTGATGTCATCTTCGACTTCGAAGGACGAACACGCACGCGTTATATATATTGCTTCATCTTCGACTCTGTATTCGTCTTCTTCTTCTTCTTCTTCTTCTTCTTCTTCTTCTTCTTCTTCTTCTTCTTCTTCTTCTTCTTCTTCTTCATTGTTATTGTCTTCTTCGTCTGTTTCGTATACTTCGCGGTCCTTTTCGTCTTTTTTATCATTTCATTCTTCATCGCCCGTACGTAGACAGACGCTGTTTATTTGATGACCAGTAGATCTGTTACTTTCTATTCATTTTTTTTTCGCAATTTCCTTCTTCTTTCTTCGTCTTCCTCCTCCTCCTCTTCTGCTTCTTCTTTTGCTCCTTCTCTTACGTAACACTTATAAACAATTTCTTACGGGATGTTTAAGAGGCACGTTATTGATTGAATAAACGGGGTTTTCTCACGTGTAAATTTCGATTCTCCAGTTTAGATAATTCAAAATTCATTTCGAATTTTCCGAAACGTACATAGATAACCCACTATAGCCAAGGTTTCCAGATTATCGCCATAGCTTGCGCAAGTTTTCACCTTAATTAACGAACCTAATTGGACGTATTAATAAAATATTAAAAAACAAAAAATGTAAATAATGTTTTTTTTTGTTTAATAAAAATTAAAAAAAAAATAAGAAGAAATAAACAGGATATTAGTGTTTTTAACATGAGTACTTACGCAGAATACGGACCGTGCTGAAATAATAAAATTGTTATTTATTGACCCAGTCTTAACATGGACGGCATCTAACAATTAATTAAAAAATAATTACCGTATATGATATTAGTTAACTTGAACAGAATATGAAAAATATGGCACAATATATAAAACATATTGCACAATATATAAAACATATTCCTTATACTTACAAAACGAATGTTGCGATATAACATCTACACCAACGTAGCAAACTATATATCGGTCATGGCCCCCATCAACCGACAGTAATAACTTAAAAAGATCACTACCGCAGATAAGAGTCATAACCGCCACCAAATAACAGTGCCCGCTACTGGATGACAGTGATCGATGCTGACCGCCATGCACCGACAGTTACAGTTGCAAAGGTAAGCCACCACCCTAAGACAACACTAATCGTCAACAATGAGATCTTGTGGATTCTGCTGGGTGCCACTGCCAGAAAATGCAAGACAGTGGATTCATTTTAGGCACTACCTCCAATGCCTGTAATTTTCTTGAGCCGAGAATGATACCTCTAGCAACCGCCGCCATCTACCTGTATTCTGTGTTTATATTTTTTTTTAGCTGTTTATTAAGAGTCAATAATTTACGTGACTCATATACGATAATGCACTAGATAATTGAAGGGTATTTTGTTTAGAAATTAGGCGGAATCATTGTGACTGTCCTGGCTGTGTTATATTTCCACCGGGAAACGCCGGTACACTATATTTAAGCGTATTTTACGACCGGACATTGCGGGGCGCCCCCTCCCCGCTAGTATCAAATAGTTTTTGATACCCCTTTATTTTTTAATTTAGCAGTCAATTTTCATGTTTTTATCTACTCTAGCGACATGCTTATCTGTGTGTGTGTGTGTGTGTGTAATAATTATTGTTAATTTGAATAAAATTAACATCATTTCCGAAACGATCGTACACTCAATTTGATTTTGTTTGTTTTTTCCTTTTGAAACGAATTTATAATTCACAATTATGAATCTTTTTACTCAATATTAATATAGTTCTAGGATACATATATACTTATTGAGCTTATTATATATCTACAGTACTATGGGCACTGTTCTTTAAAAAAGTATTATTACATTTATTAATACATTAAAATAAACTCTAATTCCCTCTATGAAATATAAAACACACACACACACACACACACACACACACACACACACACACACACACACACACACACACACACACACACATATATATATATGCACAAAAAGTTATGAGCAGTACATAGGGCCCGAGCAAAGCCGAGCTGAACTGCTAGTATATATATATATATATATATATATATATATATATATATATATATATATATATTGGGTGGGCCAAAATAAGGGTCCTATCTTTAAATTTGAATAACTTCCACAAAATAAAAGTTAAACTCACCAAACTTTATGTGTGTGTAGACTGACCCTTGCGAGATTTTTTTTGAAATAAACAAAACAAATTTTGGCCGAAAAACACTTCTTAAAACTTACATGAATTTATGAATTTTTAAAAATAGGCCCCTTATCATTTTGGCCCACCCTATATATATATATATATATATATATATATATATATATATATATATATATATAGAGAGAGAGAGAGAGAGAGAGAGAGAGAGTGAGAGAACTGGTAAATAAGTTTACTTTCTACGTTTTAGACTAAGATCACTATTGTTAATTTGACGAATTGAATTGTGGGAAACACCAAACTCTTTCCAAACTGATGAAAATTATAGTTCAATAGGGGGTAGTAAAAAGCAATGAATATGATTAGTTATTTGACTTGTCTCGAGGGGGCAGGAAGATTGCCAATCTTTGATATAGACAAACCTTGCGCTGATACGTTTATCCTAGGCCAACGATGCAAGAGAATTGCCCATATCTGTTTGGATAGTATCCCAGTCAAATAAAATCTACTATCACTAAGTGAAAGTAAGTTTCGTTTGTTTGTCTTACTGAGAATTGTTTCGGGTATTTAGTAGTGAAGTGTGTGCGCTGTTGACTTAATGGATACCGATATAGACCATGGAACCGTCTATGTAGAGTTCAAATTCTATCGGATCATTGACACACCATTGGGAAACCTATGAACCCGACATTTACCTCCAGCTACGAGTAAAATAGCAACTTGTATTGAATTAATCATATACAGGAAGGTATCTGTGGTGAACCGGATGCTGCGTATAGGCGACCTAGCATGTCGTGTTCTAATCCTGTCGAATCCCGAGCACCACTTTCAACATGAAAGTTGGGAACCTTTACGTGGTATGTGAGTATCTGACTCTAATAAAAGTATGGAGGAAACCAATTCCAATAAAAGACCGAAACAAGTTTAAAAATAAAACAACCAAATTCTTAATATGCTTATTAATGAGAGAAAAAATTGTACAGAGTGGAAAGATTAAATTTTCGCTCTAGAAAAGACGACATGATTCCATTTCTGTTTGATGAAAGCCAGTTTTCTTTTTTATAGAAGACAATCTACTAGTTGCCCAGTTGTGTAAGAATTCCAAAAGCGATAGGATTCCATCATATTTGAAAGTGTCACAACGTTCAACGAGCGAGACTGGAGCTACGCCGCTGTACAACTCATGCTCTACCGATCCAAGTTATGACAACAGGACCATTGCCAGCACCCTCAAAATACATCGCTGGATTGCCCCGAATAACAGGAACGTGCCAAGGTGATGAAAACAAAATTTCCGGTCGCGGTTATGGCTTTAGTGTTGTCTCAAGTGAGAGCCACATCACGCCACCTTATATCTTCGAAGTCGGCTTGAAAGTCAACACCAAAGTGTACCTGGATGTGCTGACGAGTGTGGTGATCCCCTGGTGCAATAAGGTGGCCGCTGGCAGACCCTGGGTGTAACAGCAGGACTCGACGTCTGCCCACAAGTCCAAAGAGACTTAGACTTGGCTTTAGAAAATGTGCTATAACTTTGTACCCTTCTCTCACTGCCCCCCTTTCTTCCAACCCGAAGCCGCTAGACTATTTCGTTTGGTCCTATGTTGAGGAAAATCACCAACATAACGTCCTACAACACCAAAGCCAGCCTGATCGTCGCTATACGCCGAGTATTCGCCGAGCTTTCGCCGGCGCTTGTGGAAAAGGCATGCTCCCAGTTCCGGACCCGTATCGAGGCGGTGATTGAGGCTGAAGTCGGTTATATATTATATATATCTCTACAACATAATCAAGGTATCTGAATCGTTAATGGGTTTCGACAATAACTCTCAAATGTCTTAAAACAGAACAATCAGACCAAACCATTGAATACAGAAACACAGAAGTACATTCGATATGGATTGCTATATTGCTTATATTCGGCCAAGTTATTAATTTCGTAATACTCAGCATTTTAGTAGTTTACTTGGTGCATCAATAGATCTATAATACACAAAAAATCTTTCTTTTTTTTTAATTTTTCAAATATGGATTGATAATTCATATTATTCAGACTATTATTCTCATCTTGAGTCTTACACAACGTTTCAGTCGATATAACTTTCGACCTTTTGAAACATAGTATTTAAATAAACCTTCTTCCCCACCGCACAGCCATCAGAAATCACGTGTTTGACTCGTTATAAGACATCATATTTTATTATAAACGTTTTGTTCAAACACATAAACTAATCAACAAACTGATGATACAAGTGTATAATTTATTTATTAAGAATAGCGACGGACAAAATAGAGGTAGGTTGGAGGTTTTGTCTTGACGTAGTGTCTCTTTAAAACTCTACTGAAAATCAGGTATTGATTATGAAATTTTTTTTACCAATTATTAAGTGAGGAATGAAATTAATAAAGCTGTAATTCTTTTTCCATATTCGTTATATATATATATATATATATATATATATATATATATATATATATATATATATATATATAAAGATTAACGTCTGTGTGTGTGTCTGGTAACAAATAGGCTCCTATATGGTTGACTATTTTAAAAAACTGATAGATGTATCGAGGATCAGGAATGGGTATGTTTGATCTGGCAGAACGGTGGTTCATAAAAATTGTGCGGTCAGCATTCGCGCCTGGCCCCCAAAGTATGGAAATAAAAAATGAAAAAACAAAACAAAAAACAAGCAAACAAACGTTTACAAAGGTTTTTGATATAGATGTACATAAGAATACTTTGATAAGTATGTTTCAACTTAAATAAGAATGTTATAATAAAATTGTGGGGTCTGCGATCGCGCCTGTACTCCATGGAAATATAGCACTAACTTTAACAAAGACTTTTCATATCTATCTGCGTAAGTATACTTTGATAATTATGTTTCAGTTTGGAGAAATATGGTATAATAAAATTATTAGGTGTTCGTTCGCGCCTGACTTACATAGAATGTAAATATGTCACAAAGTTTAACAAGGGGTTTTAAAAGTGGTGAGGGTCCACAATAACACCTTAACTTTAATCTTAATTCACGTTAGCTTTTATTTATTTTTTGAGTTGAATCATATTGTGTCGAATAAATTCATCTCATAAATTCACGTTTTTATTAAAGTGAAAGCCCCCCCCCCAAGTCGGCACTTTAGACAATTCTCGACACAAATCTTGCATAACTCTGTTTTTCCCTTCTCCACTTGCACGTGGTACTCTTTCGAAAATAGATAAATAGATAAATAATAAAAAAAAGAACGTTACTTGTTATCGTGTCAAAAGAAGGAAAAAATCCTGGTCACGTGATTACGCCTCTTTTTAAAAACATTTACATAACCTTTTTATTTTTATTTATATATCTGTTTAAGCTTTTTTGTCAGTGTACTAGAAGGAATTCAGTTGATTACAACCCTTTCTGCGTGTTCTTTACATTACAATAGTCAAACCCTGAATCCGACGGCGCAATACTACACCGTTCAATACTGTAAAACTGAAACGAAGCTGTTCTGCTTGAAAAGAGCGCCATTTTCTTCTTATTCATATTTATATCGATTCTTTGCTTTCAAAAACTAAAGTAATTACGGGTTTACTTTTTTAATATCCATTTTGCTGTTTCGGATTATTTTACTAAAGTAAGTAAAGCTTCATTATTTTTCCAAACTGTTTTTGCTCCTTTTTTTCGATATTTCGTCGATATTATTTAGCAAGAGTGTTTAGCAGAAAAGCTAACAAACGATACTCGAAAAAAATAAATATACAAGAAATAAATGTTATCATAGTCAATAAAAGTTCAGTTCATGTTTTTTTTGTTTAGAAATAGTTTTTAATGCGCTTTACTTGAAATAATTTCAGCGAACCGAAATTAAAACGAAATTTGAGGCGATAACTACTTAAATGAATTTTTATATAAATTACACATGCCATAATCGAATATTCCTCAAGCACAAAATAACGGAAAACATTAAAATATGTTTATAAATATTCCTTACGTTGACGCAACTCTCTTAAATTGTTAACACAGAATGCTCAGCTGCCTCTCCTTCAAATTGAAAACGGGGCTCTCCATTTCAAAGTCGCTGCCATTTTGATTTTTTTTAAAACCGGTTCGTGAATTAAATTTTTTTTTTTTCCAAACTACTTTAAAATACAAACCAACGAACTTTTCTACCATAAAAGTAACTTTTATTGACTATGGTAACATTTATTTCTTGTATATTTTTTCGCGTAGTTGTTTGTTGGCTTTTCTGTTAAATTACCCTTTCCTCATGTTTCATATCGGATTCTTGGTTCAAAGTGCTCCGTTACGCTAACTGAAGACGCCTAACAATTTTGGTAGTAGAGACATAATTCTTCAGTTTAGAGATAATAGGTTCAAGCGTGTATGTGAAACTCGCATATCTTATCACAGCCTTCAATATCCCCTATTATTTGCTTACGGAGAAGATAGATACCATTTGGGGATTCCAAAGTTGTAAAATACCACAAATCATGTTTCATCTATGGATTTTTATGCGTACTATATTATGATCAGAGATAATTCTTTCAATCATCTTCACAGAAGTCAAACTCTCTTCCATGAGTTTGCAAAAGTTGAAACAGAAAGACTTTTCTATATCAGAACTCATCAAAATAATAAGTGGATTCCTACATACATCTCAAAGATCATATAGTTAACGATGGGCAAGGAAGAGATATAGGCTAGTTATGCATTTTACCTTCAGCTTAAGTAGTCCACGGTATATGCAGGAAAGGGCCCAAGATGCAATGACTTACGTCAGAAATTATAGAAAAACAAGACCTGTTTATTACATTCACTTTAAATCCAAAGTGGAAGAGAAAATTCAAGATGAACTTCTACCTGGACAAACATACATCAGAGAGTTTCGCTTGAAGATAATCACAGCGATGAATCTGATAAAGAAATCAGAAATCTTTGGCCCACTACAATGCTACATGTACACAATTGTGGCTTACCAAAAAATCAACTCAATTAAATTGATTCCATTATATCAGTTATCATCTGAGTTACCTGATATACAAACTGATCTAACCTTATTTGAAATAGTAAAGAGTGCATGGGACTTGTGGAAATATCTATAGAAATTCACATGGCATGGTTGATGGCCAATGTACAAAAAGATACCCTAAAAACTTTCTACTTGAAACTCAGTTCAGTGAGGATGGTTATCCCTCTTATAGGAGAAGATCGCCAGATAATGGTGGCTTTGAAACTATGGTTGGCAGGAATGAGGTTGACAATAGGTGGATTGTACCTTACTCTCCCTTACTTTCAAAGATATTCGATGCTCACATAATTGTTGAATTTTGCAATTCTCTGAAATCTATCAAATATGTTTACAAATACATAAATAAGGTATCTGATGCAGCCACGTTTTCCTTACGAAGAGAAAATGTTAGAGATGAAATTACACAATATGAACTTGGTAGATATATCGGCACCAATGAAGCATTTTGGCGTATTTACGGGTTTACTATTCATGAAAGGCATCCCCCAATTCAACAGCTTGCAGTTCATCTTAAAAATGGTCAGAGGGTTTATTTCACAAACGAAAATGCTGCGCACGTGACACAACTCTTACTGCATTATTTAAATTGTGTGACCGAGATAATTTTGCAAAAACTCTTATTTATAATAAGGTTCGATCTTATTACACATGGAGTAACTACACATGGCACAGGAGAAAACGAGGAACTGATGTTGAGGGTCACCCAGGTGTAAAATTTGACACTACAATTGGGAGCGTTTACTCTGTGCATCCAAGTCACCGTGAATGTTTCTTTTTGAGACTCCTTCTTCATGAAATAAGAGGACCGACTTCATTTTCCTTTTTAAGAACTATTGATGAACAAACATTTGATACTTACAGAGAAGCCTGTTTCGCCTTAAATTTGTTAGAAGATGACAATCAGTGGGACAGAACCTTGGCCGAGGCTTCAGTGTCACGCACACCTGTTTCTTTAAGATTCCTATTTGCAATAATTCTAAAAAATTGCGAAGCAAGTAATCCATTAGCACTGTGGCAGAAATATAAGGATGATTTATCTGAGGACTATAAATATCAGCAACAACAAATATTCCCAGAGAGAGAAATAGGACTTATAATTCTGCTTTGATTGTTATTGAAGACCATGTGATCGCCATGAGAGGGGAGAAGCTTTACAAATCTGGGTTACCAGAAACTCATCGAAGTGAAGTGAATAACACCCTCACATATGTTTTGCGAGAAACTTCATATGATATTGATTTGCTGACCAGATACATTGATGAAAACGTACTGAAACTTTTGCTAGACCAAGAAGATGCATATAGAACAATTATTGAGCAAGTGACCCATAAAAAGGGGGGATTATATTTTTTTAGATGCACCAGGAGGAACTGGGAAAACTTTTGTCACCAATTTATTGCTGGCCAAAGTCAGGCAGAGACAAGAAATAGCCTTAGCTGTAGCAAGTTCTGGAATTGATTCAACTTTATTCCCTGGAGGTCGAACAGCTCACACATCATTACAGCTTCCTTTGGATCTGAGTACGACTGATAAACCCGTTTGCAATATAAATAAAAGTTCTATTATTGCTCAAGTCCCCATAGGATGCTCTTTGATCGTGTGAGACGAAGTTACACTCTCTCATAAAAAAGCTCTAGAAACTGGTCATAGAACACTGCAGGATTTGTGTAAGTCCAACTGTGTGATGGGAGGTGTAACTGTAGTGCTTTCGGTTGATTTTAGGCAAACGCTGCCAGTTATTCCCAGATGAACAAGGGCAGATGAATTAAAAGCATGTTTGAAATTATCTGTACTGTGGAAACATGTCAAACGTTTAAGACTTTCTACAAATATGAGGCCACATTTACATGGGGATCTTCCGTCTGAACAATTTGCTGGAAGCCTTTTAAAACTTGGAGAAGGAAGACTGGACATGAATCAGAAAGATGTAATAAATGTATCAGAAATAGCAACCTTGGTTAACTCGGTGGAAGAACTAATTGAAAAGGGGTTTCTGTCATTAAATTCAAATTTTACAGATCATGATTGGTTGCGTGAAAGAGCAATTATGGCACCCAAAAATATTGCAGTGAATAGTTTGAATGATAGACTTGTGAACATGTTGCCAGGAAGTGAGCAGAATTATAAATCCACAGACTCTGTCATAGAAGATGCCAAAATAGTCAATTATTCAATTGAATTTTTGAATTCTCTCGAGCCAACAGGCGTTACCCCTCATTGTCTGCGATTGAAAGTAGGTGCTCCGATCATGCTTCTGCGCAATCTCTCACCACCAAAAGTATGCAATGGCACAAGACTCGTTGTCAAGAAATTTATGAGAAATGTTTTAAAGGCCACAATAATTTTTGCCTGTGGAAAAGATGAAGATGTTTTTATCCCTCGAATTCCTTTAATATCTTCCAACATGCCCTTTGAATTCAGACGCCTTCAGTTTCCCATACGTTTGTCTTTTGCAATGTCTATCCATAATTCACAAGGTCAGACGCTAAAAGTTGCTGGTTTACATTGAGAAGACGATTGTTTTTCACACGGACAGTTACATATGTCGGTGCTTCCAGGGTAGGGAGTAAGAACAAACTAGAAATATTGTCTATAAGGAAGTTTTCTCTGAGAGATTAACAAACTAATAAGTGAACATTGTTCACAAGTTATTTATGATCCAGCCTTTGAATCGAAGAAAAACAATTTTACGAATAGGATTCTCAAAAGTTTAAAAAGAATTTCGAGACTATTTTCTGTATGTTTGTAGAAAACTTCCCAAATTGATTTAATGATCCTTTTAGTTAAATTTACGAATAATAAAAGTGTTGGGTATATTTCTTCTCATCATAACTCACTAAATACATATATAAGTACTTGTTTATATTTTTGGTGTATGCTATACAACCTTTTTGGTTTTAGTGATTGTGTAATAATCTTATATGCAATTCTATAGTTCTATTATTTACAGCTTTATAATTTCTAATTTGAAATATTTAATTTTGGATTCTTAATTTTGGTTATTGAAACGTATCACTAAAATTGAGATTAAACTATGAATTCCACGGAATTGGGAACAATTCGCCACAACTCCAGTTTCATATAATTTCAATAGCTTCAAGTTACTTCTTACATGCTTAATACTATATTGTTTTACATAGTGTTACATTCTCTATACAATTCAGAAATTGAAATGGGTCAATGGTTGCGGATAACAGACACTCCTGGGTTTTCTGTTTTTTTTTTTTTTTTTAAAACATCATTTTGTTGGTCACTCTTGGCTACAAATGGAAACAAAATTGATATAAAAAAAATATTTTCGCGAAAATTATCTTTACTTTCATCATATTTTGCTTAGGGTAAAATTTTTGAGTATCAAAACCTATCTCTTTACAACCCCCTACTTTTCATAAACTATCATACTTTCATCAATCATAGTCTATTTTCTGTCAACGACGGGTACTTCTGCTAGTATATATATATATATATATATATATATATATATATATATATATATATATATATATATATATATATATATATATACTTTTTTGCATACATAACACCCCTTCTCCATTTTTGTCATTCTTGCCCTTAAAATAAAAAGCTGGATCTGGACATATACTTCTTGTATGGGGTGGGGTTGAATGTATTTAATTTTGTTTACTTTGTGTGTTTTGAATGGTGAAATTCGTTAAATATGTTATAAATAATTATAACCTTTTAGATTAGCATAAAAAGATTTTTTTCATTATTTTTACGAAAAAACACAACTTTAAAATAAAAAAAAACTTTTATAATCTTCTTTTAGAAAGCCCAATGTATCCAATATACCATTAAATGGAGAATGCTTTGATGACTCGATACCAAAAAAAGAAAAAAAATGTAAAAACATATGTAACTGTGGAAGCTCAAAAATTACAATTATTGTTTCTGTTCTGTGTTATTTACGTGTTCTTAATTGAAGCATGGTGGCAGATAGGTGCTACATATAAACAGTTGTTATCTATAATATAAATATCATATGTCTGTTTAAATGTATGTATGTACGTCTATCAAAAATCTTCGACAGAGGCGACAGATTTTCACGAGATCGATATCATTTTGAAGCTCGACCCTTCGGACGACAAATATAAAAAAATAGTCAAAAATAATAATTCCTTCACCCTCAACTAGACACTTTTCTACAGGGAGGGGTCGCTTTTTTCGCCGATATTTTCGAAAGTCATTGCCTCTTTTCGATTGTCTAACCTTAATTTAAATTTACATCACTTCCGGTTTGGCGATGGGTGTAACAGACAAGGCATTACTTTTTTTACGTTCTTTTCTTCATTCCCGGTACGGGTCCAAGCCTGCCTGCCTACTACCACTTTTGTTTTGCTCAACACACACCTCCAAACACCCGGGCACCTAGGCTAGTCTATAATATAAATCTCACATGTCTGTTTAAATGTATTTATGAATGTATGTATGTATTTATGTATGAATGTATGTTTGTATATCTGCCTAAAACTTTCTATAGAGGCGACTGATTTTCACGGGATCGATATCATTTCGAAGATCGACCCTTCGAACGACAAATATCGAAAAATTGGCCCAAAACATTAATCCCTTCACCCTCAACTGGGCATTTTTCTACAGGGGGAGGTCGCTTTTTCGTCGATATGTTCAAAAGTCGTTGCCTCTTTTCTATTATCTAGCCTTAATTTAAAAGATATGTCATTTCTGGTTTGGCGATGGGCGCAACAGCAAACAAGTTACCTTTTTTTCATATTTTTTCGTCCTTCCCGGTACGGGTTCGAGCCTGCCTGCTACCACTTTTTTTTTGCTCAACACACATATCCAAACACCCGGACAACGCCCGGCACACAGGCTAATCTCATTTAAAGAAAACCGCTCAAAATCATAAGATTATTGCCTGCGTATTTGTTGACATCACGTGAGTTAAATGAACCAATGAAATTATGATACGAAGACGATCATTGAATGTGAACCAAAAGCGATCGTCTGTACATTATTTACAAACGGCATTCAATAAAATATTGAATTCGTTAAAACCAATACATTTAAATTTTTATTTTTTTACAAAATTGAGGAAAATACGGTATTATCTGATTGATGGTGTTTAGAAAATAAGAAATGGAAAATGATTTCATAAAATAAAAAATAAATTATATTTATGAAAATAATAGAATTTATTCTAAATAAAATCAGAAATAAACAAATTATTCTGAGGAAAATATAATAAAAATTTTTGAAATTATAAGATCAGATTAAAATGATGTTAAAATTGCCACAAATTTATAGTTGATGTAAGAAAATATCAGAAAGCAAATCAGTTTTAGCTTAGTTTTTGTAACTAGTGTAAGTTTCCATACCTTTAAAAAATACATTTCAAGATGGCGTCTATCAATCACGTTATCGACTCGTCATAAAAATGGAATTATTTGAAATTATTTGAAATTTGCGTATTAATATTCTAATATTTTTTCATATTCTTGCATCAAACAATCCTAAATCTTATTTAGACATAAAAAAATTAGTTTAATTGATTAAAAACGTTTCTAAAAAAATATTGAAAATTTTGGTTAATGTTTACGTTTTAGAGCGAAACATTTATACTTGACTGTTTATTGGAATTAAACTTTCATTAAAACATTAAAAAGTCATATATTATTCTGCTTTTAATACGATAAAATTCATGCTTTTATATTTCTGGAACAGTCAAAATTTGTTTGGAAATATTGGATTTTTAATAAATTTTAATTAGTTAAAAAAATCAACTTAATTTTTCTTGGTGTTTTATCCGTGACTAGTTGAAAAATATATACATTGCGAAACTAAATCTCACGCTGAACTGAGTACCTATCTCTCCAATACATGAATTTAGGGTAGAATGATGAAATTGTCGCCCTAGAAAAGACGACATGATTCCATTTCCATTTGATAAAAACCGGTTTTCTTTTTTGTTGCAGACCATCTACTAGTTGGTAAGTTGTGTACAAATCTCAAGAATGATAGGAGCTTTCTATCATGTCTGAAACTGACACAATGTTCAACGAGCGAGATCAAAGTTACGAAAGTCAACATCAACGTGTACCTAAATGTGCTGAAGAGTGTGGTGACCCCTGATGCAATCAGGTGACCGCTGGCACACTCTGATGTGACAAAAGGACTTAAGACGAAGTGTTACGACTTTGTACCCTTCTCTCACTGCCCCTCCTCCCCCAACCTAAACTCGCTGGACTACTTTATTTGGTCATACGTCGAGAACATCACCAACATGACCTCCAACAAAACTAAAGCCAGCCTGATTGTCGCCATCCACCTAGTATTCGCCGAGCTTCCGCCGGTGCTTGTGAAAAAAAGCATGCTTCTAGTTCCCGATCCGTATCGAAGCGGTGATTGAGGCTGAAGTCGGCTACATTGAATAGATGTCATCTCTACTACATAATCAAGTAATCTGTATTGAATTTTTTCAATAAAAGTTTTATGATAAATCTGTAGTGTTGTTTTCTTTAGGGTGACGCTTTTCTTTAGGGTGACGCTTTTATCGACGGTTCTGTTTGATATAAAAAAGATACGAAACAGAAACGCGATACAAGTGTATGATAATTAATTTATTTAAAAATAAATACATTGCCAAACTAAATCTCAAGCTAAACTAACCCGTCTCCCATCATATAAATACATTAACTAAACATATAAAAAACGAACAAACATACAAATGAAACGTGGTACAAGTGTATGACAATTTATTCATACAGGGTGACCCCCCCCCCCCAAAAAAAAACAGAGGACATTCAATTGTTTTTCTGAGCATTTTACAGTCAACGGAGAAAAAATCTTAAGAAACGGGGCCTAATTAGAGTCGGGGCCCGTTTTTTTAGGTCACCCTGTATTTAGTCTAATCCTAGATTATATCTTCAAGAATGATATTTGCTTATGAGTAAATAAACATAAAAGACAGGAACCAATACTAAATTAGAATAATTAAACAATGAGTAATAAAAATAATAGATTATGGTTAATTAAAATGACTCTTGCATCGTTTATATAGGCTTACTAAGAAAAACAGGGGCAATTGCACTATAACAGCCAACTTCAGAAAACGAAAAAGTCGATTAAAAAAAAACAAGGGTATCTACTGATTTTTTGTGTTAATTTCAACTAAAAACAATGATATCTACTTAAATGGCATATCAGAAATACTTAAATATTTCTGTATTATAAAAAAAAAACCTCACTAGTTTTCGATCTTTATCATAAAAAACCGTTACCATATTTCATTGAGAAGACATGGCATAATAACAAAGGAAATAACTCAGTTATACTAAAAACAAGGCACCACGCACAATTTATTTTAAAAATGGCAATAGTTGCACAACATTTACCTCCCTTTGGAAATATCCGATGTTTTTTTTTTTTAGCCAAATATTTTATTTTTGCTAATTTTCGTCAAAAAATGTTTTCTTTAATATTTTTTTTTTTACCTTATCGTTTTTCGTAATTTTGGATATATTCCTTACTCTATGCCTCCATTCAATCTACAAACGACAGAGGATACCCCCTGTAGGGGCAGCTGCGCGTGTAATTGTGTGGCAAATGTTGCGCAATCTCCAACCACACTTCTGAATCGGCACTGCTTGAGTCTAGGGTCAAAGAGAAGTCCAGGACGACTGGAAACGATACCGAGATAAGTGGAGAGCGCATACAGCACCTGGAAGTCGTGAATGGTCACCCATCTGGTACTGGCGAGGTTCATCGTTGCTTAACTTCGGTGATCTGACAGGAACCATGTGTGTCAAACGTGATTATGCCGTATTCATTGCCACTTTGATGTAGGGGGATACTATCAGGGACATAAGCTACAGGGGTACTATGTGGGGAGTTGGGCAATAAGATTTCAGTTCATATTACACTTGAACTTCTGCATGTCAGTACAGTTGGGGAAGCAGGGACCCGGAAGGGAATTCCAAAGTCTGTCGGTTCTGGGGAAGAAACTACTGGAGTAGAAGGATCTCTTACATCTAGGGATCTCTACTGTGA
Organism: Euprymna scolopes; assembly: GCF_053919585.1. NCBI lineage: Eukaryota > Metazoa > Mollusca > Cephalopoda > Sepiida > Sepiolidae > Euprymna > Euprymna scolopes. The sequence continues at coordinate 115,803,909 of NC_136495.1, forward strand.
AGGGGTGGGATTTAGCTGCTTATCGGGTTTGTCAGGGATATTTACATCGAGGGGGTACAAGTGCTTGCAGTTCGTTGGAGTATTCACCATTAAAATACTTATAGAACAGGCAGAGAGATGCTACATTTCGTCGATGGGACAGAGGCTGAAGCTTAGATGCCAGTTCAGGACCTATCAGGTTGGCGACTCTCTTTTGAACCTTGTCTAGGAGTGAGAGACTAGTAGCAGATACACCAGCCCAAATATGACAACAATACTCCATACATGGGCGAATGGTGGCCTTATAGAGGTACAGGATACTTTCGGGCGTTAATAGCTGTCTAGCACAGAAGAGAGAACTCACCTTCTTCGCAGCGATCCTGGCAATGCTCTCAATGTAATTGTTCCAACTCATGTTTCCTGTGAGCGTTAGGCCAAGGAGTTTTACAGATGTACTTTAAGATAAAGAGTCTTTAGCCATTACTATTGGTGGTAGAGAAAGATTCTTGTAGTTATTGAAGGAAACAAGTTTAGTCTTGGCAGCACTGAATGTGACCATTCATTTTTGTCCCCATTCCACTACAGTTTGGAGGTCATCCTCTAGTGTTTCTGCCATTTCTTTAGATATGTGTTCATTTGTTTTCCTGTCGTGTCTGTTATAGAGCGTGGTGTCATCAGCATATATGCCCATCTCACAGACAATTTTGTCAGAGAGGTCATTTATGAATATTAGGAATAATAGAGGTCCAAGGATAGACCCCCGAGGCACCCCCGCATTTATATCATATTGTTAAGTGTACGACCATCGAGGACAACCTTGATTTTTCTCTTATCTAAGAAGGATTTTTGTCTGTCTGTGTGTCTGTATACAGTAACTCTGTCAATTTTCAGTCTGCAGACTCGAGATTTGATATACAGAGTACTGAGATTTGGGAAAATCTTTGTAGTCTGTCTTCGGCCAGACATTTGGCTGTTAAGGGGTCAAAGTTCAACGATTTGACCTTTGAGAACTCTAGCAAACTCCTCCGACAATTTTGGGTCGAAATACTTGAAATTTTAAATATAGGTTCCTTAGACATGGATCTAACTTAATAACTTGATTTGAGTCAAAAACAATAAATGTTAAGGAGTCACAATAAGGGTCAAATTAAAAAAAAATTGACATCTGCGGTCTCTACCAAATTACTCAGACAATTTCTGGTCTAAACTTTTGAAATTTTACATAAAGGATATTCAGAAAAAGGGAAAGCTTTTTAATCGGTTTGGGTCGAAAATTTGAGCTATAAATATATAAATCTATGTTTGTATGTTTGCATATCTGCTTTAAACTTTCGACAGAGGCGACGGATTTTCACAATATCATTATTCTTTTGAAGCTCGACCATTCAGACGACAAATACCGAAAAATTGGCTAAAAACATTAATTTTTCACCCTGAACGGGGAACTTTTCTACAGGGAGGGGTCGCTTTTGTCGCCAATATTTTCGAAAGTCATCTCCTCTTTTCGATTGTCTAGCTTTAATTTAAATCTACGTCACCTCCGGTTTGGCGGTGGTCGTAACAGCAAAGACGTCACGCTTTTTTCCCGTTTTTTTTTTCATCCTTCGCGGTACGGTTTCGAGCCTGCCTTCCTACTAGCACTTTTTTTTTTTGCTCAGCACACACCTCCAAGCAGCCGGACAACGCCGGGCACCCATGCTTGTAAAATATAAAGTACCATTATTAACAGATGTATGACTTGTTCACATATGGGTTCACATTACAGTGAACACAGAATTCTTTTAATTGATGCAAGATTACACCTGGGAATCATCAAAAATAATAAAACATGAACGACGACGATGACGACGACGACGACGACGACGACGACTATATGGTAAAGCTTGTAAAAAATAGAATTCATGTGACGGCTTTAAACAGTTCTTTTTTTATTAATCTATTTTGTGTTGTTACCTTTTTTTAGCAAGTTACGTATAGTTTCACAAATGCACAGCTTATAATGACATCACGTGATTTTTTAGCCTCTTTAATGGCGGATCACCGGAAGCAAAAAAATAATAGAAATATTGTACAATTGTACAGTGGGACGAAACAAATATTCGTACATATGAAAAATTGTATTTTAATGTATGTAAAATCCTTAACTGAAATAAAATCTGATACATTTTATGCATAAAAATACATACTACTAAAAGATAATAATAAACTTAATAAATTCCTATTCTAACAGAAATTAACGCATTATTTTCATTTTAATGGGTGAAAAAAGTATTCGTGCAAATCAATTTTAACGAATATTTTAGAGTAGTATATTCTAGAATGTTCGAGTAATGTTATAAGTAGGGCTATGACAAGAGAATATTCTTTTCATTATTTTGACTCTCGAGTATATATCAGTTAATATCTCATATGATTTAGATAGAGTTATGTGGTTCTCGATTGATTAACTGTGTCCCAAATCATAGATTATACATTACTAACATATTATCTATATAAATAAAACAATAGATGTATGTATATGTGTGAAAATATTTAACCGATAAACTCTTAAGCTACTGGTCAAATAACACTGAACTTAACAGGAAATAGTAATTATTAGGGTTAGGACAACAGCATATTCTTTTCATTGTTTTGACTCTCGAGTGTGTATCCGTTGACGCTTTTATATAGAATGATGTGGTTCTAGGCTGATTAATTGCGTCTAACTGTGTCGGATATATGCTCGAGAGTCAAAACAGTGATAAGAATATGCTGTTGTCACAGTCCTAGTTATGACGTCATCATATCAGTAACTATAGTTAACGCTATTATAGCCACTATCAGAGCATTCTGAAATTGCTAGTCTATCTAAAAGGTTCTAATAATGAGTGAAAGTACAGAATTGAAATTGGAAAGATGGGAACAGTTGCAGAAAGATTTCTAGCAACCTGAATGTTCCTTTTACTACAATTGTTTCGCCCATTGCACGGTTTGAGACTCGAAACTGCACTGAAAACCAAAGAAGAACAGTTGCTCCGAGGAAGATTTCTCCAAGACCTGCAAGGATATTACGACGCCAGATCCAACAAAATCAACAGATTACCCGAGAAGAGCTGCAGGAGAATCTGAGTGCATCTGGGATTAAAATAACCCAGCGTACAAAAAGTAATGAACTACACAGAAACATGCTGAAATCACGTACCCCAAGGAAGACTTCACTCCTCTTGAAACGGCACAGAGATGCTAGGTTAAAGATCGCTACAGAGCATAAGGATAAAGGATGTATGTTTTGGGGAAAAGATACTATGGACAGATGAAACTAAAATAGAGTTCTTTGGTTATAATTATCGAACTCATGTATGGAGGAAAGATGGTGAAAGCTACGCACTGAAGAACACGGTGCCAACTGTAAAATTTTATAAAACAATTTAATGACTTCTGTTGACAAGTTTCGGCTACCTCCTGATTGGATTTTTCAACATGATAATAATGCTAAGCTAGATCTACAAAGAAATGGTTCGCTGAAAATAACGTTAATGTCTTGCAATGGCGAAGTCAGTCCCTGGACTTGAACCCAATCGAGAATTTATGGCGATATTTGAAAATTCAAATTGGGAAAAGTGCCCCCCCCCACCAAATTATCAAGAGTTTGAAGACAATATGCCCAGAAGAATGGGAAATATGTATACCAGTCAATGTGCGCAATTCATTAGTTGAGAGTGTTATGTTCTTGGTCCGAGTTTAAATTCCCAGCAGTAACTTTGACTCCAGCACACAAACTTACGGTTAGTGTGTGCATCCGGCTTAGAGAAGGATAAGAGAATTTACCACCAGGGACGGCTACTCGGTTGGTTCCCAATCCAGTCGAGTGTAAGCAAATTTAATCGTCTATCAAATTTTCCAGAGTCTCTAATCAAAACAATGAGAAGCGAGCATGCAAGGATCAGCAAAAAAAAAAAAAAAAAAAAAAAACTCAATATGAAATAATGAGGCGGTCAGAAGCAGAAATATAGATCATTTATTTATTTTTTTTTATGTATAAAAACTAACAAACAAACAAACAAACAAACAAAAAAGAACCCAAGGTTGAAAGTGGCAAAAGAAAAGAATTAATTGATGACGGAGAAGAGAGAGCGGTCGCCATTGATTCGAGAGGAAAGAGGAGGTTAGTTCCGAGGTGAGGTTAACAATTCGTTTAAAGGTTCATACGCACGGTAAAGTCTGCCGGATTGCAACAACACAAAAGTCTTTTTGGCGGGGAGATTTTTGTGAGTCTGAATCGAGGATCCCTATTATTTCCATTTCGGGGTAATATGTTACCGCATATAAAATTTCCTTTTTTTTTTTTTCGGAGCCCAGTAATCAAAAAAAGGGAGAAACATTTGTTGCTCTTCATGGCTAACTCAGATTCATCGTATAACGTTTTTTTTTTTCTTTTTAAGGTATCATTCGCGTTTTCGCTTCTCATTCTATGAGCCAAGAAAACAACAACAAAAAAAACAACATCGCCTTCCCTCGCCAGAATGCGAACTCAGACTGATTCTCTTTCTTTCTTTTTCCTATTCCTCCCTCCTCTCGGCTTCTGCTGCTGCTCGTGTTTCCCATGACCTCGGCATAACCTCACATTGATTCCCCAAAACAACTTGACCCCAGCAGCGTCGCGATCGTGTTCGCTCTGCCATTGACTTACGTCCACTGTTTGACTTGCGTTCACTTTATTCTCATTTTTCTTCCCCCGGCTTTCTCCGGGCTTCGGACCGTGACAAGAGGTACAGGAATGGACTGGTAGCTGTTGAACTCAATACAGGATATTCCACAATGGATTAAATTTAGTTAATATGCGTTTGTTGTTTTGTACGAATACTTTTTCACCCCTTAAAATGAAAATAATTCATTAATTTCTGTTAAAATAATAATTAAGTTTATTATTAATTTTAGTAATATGCATCTAGAAGTGTAAGCCATTTTGAGTTTCAGAACAGTTTCAGATGGTTCGCTGTTACACACAAGTCCTGGTAGGTGACTTGTTTGTAGTAGACAGTTGCACAGAACAAAATATTCTTACCGTGTCGAAACCCGGGAAAAGAACATGTGAAATTGCTCCAGAAAAGGTTTAATATTTTATGAAGCAATTCTGGTTTCTGATTGATTTGTAGCAGAATGTGAATTAATTTGATTCGTCAGTTCTTAGCAGCATCGTTTATAAATAGAATCGTCATCACTCTGTGGTGATGGGATGTCTCCTAGCGGCTTCGGCTGCAGGGAGACAGGGTAAGTCAAGGATTCGTCACTTGACACTCAGCCCAACAGGTGAGGGGCCGGGAACCGGCCCAGCACCTGTTGGACTGAGGTACACCGCCTGGGTAATACCTAGGAGGTTCACCCTCCCAGGCCTTGCCACCGGGCTTTCCGGTGGGGCAAGTTTATTGCTTGCTGCCTGAGGCGCCCCGACCGGGGAATGCCGACGGGGTTACTCAGGCAATTTTTAAAATTGCAGGAGTGCCCCTCCTTTAGGGGAGCCTGCGGGGTTCCCACTTTCCAGGCCTTGTGCCAAATAATGCTGATGTGGGCAGCATTTAAATAAATACCCCATTAGAATTCAAAATATTGCAACATCCTCCCTATTTTTTATAATGGGGAAGTCCCTTGTGTTTGTTCTGCTCAAAAATAAATATATACTTTTATATTTACTTAGACATAACAAAAATTTGAAATCATTTGGATCTTAGAATTTTAGCCTTTAAAAAGACGCCATTTTTAATTGTGTTCAAATGTCAAAAAGGAAAATTACAAAGATTTTTTTATTTTTTTATACATGAAATGTATTAAATTTTTTTTTTTTATACATGAAATGTATTGAATTTTATTTCAGATAAGGGTTTTACATACATTAAAATGCATCTTTTCATGTGTACGAATATTTGTTTTACCCCACTGTATGTAATTTTGCGCTGAATTTAAAATGAACACCGACACTAGTTTCATACAATGTCTTCGCATAAGAAATAATGTTATTGACTAAAGCTCAATGAAATATAGACAAATAAGTATTTTTCTTTAAATAATAATAAAGGCCATCACAAATAAATAAAGTCACGTGACTTGCTGACGTCATAGTATAAAGTACAATGCGATAAACGACTGTTACGAGAATAGTCACTTTCTGTTTCAATTTTCAAAGAAATCGCCGAAGGATTTGTAACGGTCACAGAAAGAAAACAGGATCTATTTTATGATACAAAATACGAAAAGACGTTTTCGTATCCAAACCAAAAACTTATAGCTTTATTTATTTCTGTCTGTCTGTCTGTCTCTGTCTGTCTGTCTCTCTCTCTCAAGCAAGATACGAATAGACACACATATAGGACGCTGTTCCACACACACAAAAAACATATTTCTTTTGTAGACAAACATTTACAATAAAATAAGCAATTAAAAAGTCAACTTAGTTACGTTAATCCTTCATACTTACTTGAAGTAGTAGTAAAAAATCTAACAGATTTATAAAGCTGATCGAAAGTGATTGCGTTTTATCTTTAGATAGATAAAGAATTATTTTACATTTGGCTCGGAATATAACGTTGTCAGCGCGCCAACACAGGTCGTGTGCAGTTTCACTCACAACGGAGACCAAGACAAAGTATAGGAAATTACTCCAATCCGCTTTTTCCTTGTAGAAACATTTCCTCATTGTTACAGCCGTGACATCACCGACGTGATCTAGAACGTTCTCCACGCCTCTCACAAGATCTTTGAGGGTGTCGCGTTCCGTGCTCCACGTTTCTCTTTGTCCTTTTTTTTTAAATAGTTTTTTTTCTTTACCGGTGACGTAATTCGCATGTATGTATTTACATCTGCACATCTGCGCTATTTTACAGAATGATTGAATCGAAAGGTAATAATTGCAATTATAAAAGGGTATATTTTGTCGGGAAAATACTTTGGTGAAGTTTTATACCTTTTAAAAGGGTGCTTAATTATTAATAAAAAATGCACCCGCTTTAAAATAATTTTTAAATCCATTCTTTTTACAATCCTTTTTCTTGATAATAATTTTCAGCAAATATGTTGAATTACTTTTCTTTTAACTTTATATTTTCTTATAAAAATCTACAAAAAAATTTTTTTATTTATTATTTTTTTAACTTGATTAACAAATAATATTTGCAGGAAGAATTTTCAATCTGTTTTCTTAATAATAAATATTTTTTCGTAGAGTATCATCCACATATTTTAGATATAGTTTTAGTTTTCGATATGAAGGCCAATATACTTATTGAAAATCAGTAAACCCCATTAAAACTTGCTGCTTTTTTATGTGTATAAAATTTTCTCAAGTTTAATAAATGGATGGTCACATTCAATGCTGCCAAGACTAAACTGGTTTCCTTCAATAATTACAAGAAACCTTCTCTGCCACCAATAGCAATGGCCAGTGACTCCCTGTCTGAGAGTACATCTTTCAAACTGATTGGCCTAACGTTCACAGGAAACATGAGTTGGAACAATTATATTGAAAACATTGCCAGGGCCGCTGCGAAAAAGGTAGGCTCTCTCTACCGTGCTAGAAAACTACTGACACCTGAAAGTATCCTGTACCTCTATAAGGCCACCATTCGCCCATGTATGGAGTATTGTTGTCACATTTGGGCTGGTGCGTCTGCTACTAGTCTCTCGCTCCTAGACAAGGTTAAAAAAAGAGTCGCCAATCTGATAGGCCCTGAACTGGCATCTAAGCTTCAGCCTCTGTCCCATCGACGAAACGTTGCATCCCTCTGCCTGTTCTACAAGTATTTTAATGGTGAATGCTCTGACCAACTGCAGACACTTGTGCCCCACGACGTAGACACGCTCGACAAACCCGACAGGCAGCTAAATCCCACCCCACACAGTAGAGATCCGTAGATGTAAAATATCTTTCTACTCCAGTAGTTTCCATTCCAGGTTCCTGCTTCCCCAACTGTACTGACATGCAGAAGTTCAAGTGCAAGGTGAACCGACATCTTGCTGCCCAAATCCCAACATAGTGCCCCAGTAGTTGCTGCCCCTGATAGTAGCCCCCTACACCAAAGTGGCAATGCGCCTTGTTTGGGGTGAAAATGTAATAAAAAAAAATATTTATGCCCGGAAATCTTTTTCATAATACTTAAACAAGATTTCATTAACATTTATTCATCGTTCGATTTAGTTTCCGAAATTATTCATCGTTCGATTAAATTTTCGAAACTTATTTATCGTTCGATATAGTTTTCGAAACATATTTACTGTTCGATTAAGTTTTCTTAACTTATTTATTGTTCGATATAGTTTTCGAAACATATTTATTGTTCAATCTAGTTTTCAAAACTTATTTATTGTTCGACTTAGTTTTCGAAACATTTATAGTTCAATTTAGTTTTCAAAACCTATTTATCGTTCAATTTAGTTTTAAAAACATATTTATCGTTCAATTTAGTTTTTGAAATTTATTTATCGTTCAATTTAGTTTTCAAAACCTATTTATCGTTCAATTTAGTTTTCAAAACCTATTTATCGTTCAATTTAGTTTTCAAAACCTATTTATCGTTCAATTTAGTTTTCAAAACCTATTTATCGTTCAATTTAGTTTTCAAAACCTATTTATCGTTCAATTTAGTTTTCAAAACCTATTTATCGTTCAATTTAGTTTTCAAAACCTATTTATCGTTCAATTTAGTTTTCAAAACCTATTTATCGTTCAATTTAGTTTTCAAAACCTATTTATCGTTCAATTTAGTTTTCAAAACCTATTTATCGTTCAATTTAGTTTTAAAAACATATTTATCGTTCAATTTAGTTTTTGAAATTTATTTATCGTTCAATTTAGTTTTCAAAACCTATTTATCGTTCAATTTAGTTTTCAAAACCTATTTATCGTTCAATTTAGTTTTCAAAACCTATTTATCGTTCAATTTAGTTTTCAAAACCTATTTATCGTTCAATTTAGTTTTCAAAACCTATTTATCGTTCAATTTAGTTTTCAAAACCTATTTATCGTTCAATTTAGTTTTCAAAACCTATTTATCGTTCAATTTAGTTTTCAAAACCTATTTATCGTTCAATTTAGTTTTCAAAACCTATTTATCGTTCAATTTAGTTTTCAAAACCTATTTATCGTTCAATTTAGTTTTCAAAACCTATTTATCGTTCAATTTAGTTTTCAAAACCTATTTATCGTTCAATTTAGTTTTCAAAACCTATTTATCGTTCAATTTAGTTTTCAAAACCTATTTATCGTTCAATTTAGTTTTAAAAACATATTTATCGTTCAATTTAGTTTTTGAAATTTATTTATCGTTCAATTTAGTTTTCAAAACCTATTTATCGTTCAATTTAGTTTTCAAAACCTATTTATCGTTCAATTTAGTTTTCAAAACCTATTTATCGTTCAATTTAGTTTTCAAAACCTATTTATCGTTCAATTTAGTTTTCAAAACCTATTTATCGTTCAATTTAGTTTTCAAAACCTATTTATCGTTCAATTTAGTTTTCAAAACCTATTTATCGTTCAATTTAGTTTTCAAAACCTATTTATCGTTCAATTTAGTTTTAAAAACATATTTATCGTTCAATTTAGTTTTTGAAATTTATTTATCGTTCAATTTAGTTTTCAAAACCTATTTATCGTTCAATTTAGTTTTCAAAACCTATTTATCGTTCAATTTAGTTTTCAAAACCTATTTATCGTTCAATTTAGTTTTCAAAACCTATTTATCGTTCAATTTAGTTTTCAAAACCTATTTATCGTTCAATTTAGTTTTCAAAACCTATTTATCGTTCAATTTAGTTTTCAAAACCTATTTATCGTTCAATTTAGTTTTCAAAACCTATTTATCGTTCAATTTAGTTTTCAAAACCTATTTATCGTTCAATTTAGTTTTCAAAACCTATTTATCGTTCAATTTAGTTTTCAAAACCTATTTATCGTTCAATTTAGTTTTTGAAATTTATTTATCGTTCAATTTAGTTTTCAAAACCTATTTATCGTTCAATTTAGTTTTCAAAACCTATTTATCGTTCAATTTAGTTTTCAAAACCTATTTATCGTTCAATTTAGTTTTCAAAACCTATTTATCGTTCAATTTAGTTTTCAAAACCTATTTATCGTTCAATTTAGTTTTCAAAACCTATTTATCGTTCAATTTAGTTTTCAAAACCTATTTATCGTTCAATTTAGTTTTCAAAACCTATTTATCGTTCAATTTAGTTTTCAAAACCTATTTATCGTTCAATTTAGTTTTCAAAACCTATTTATCGTTCAATTTAGTTTTCAAAACCTATTTATCGTTCAATTTAGTTTTCAAAACCTATTTATCGTTCAATTTAGTTTTCAAAACCTATTTATCGTTCAATTTAGTTTTCAAAACCTATTTATCGTTCAATTTAGTTTTAAAAACATATTTATCGTTCAATTTAGTTTTTGAAATTTATTTATCGTTCAATTTAGTTTTCAAAACCTATTTATCGTTCAATTTAGTTTTCAAAACCTATTTATCGTTCAATTTAGTTTTCAAAACCTATTTATCGTTCAATTTAGTTTTCAAAACCTATTTATCGTTCAATTTAGTTTTCAAAACCTATTTATCGTTCAATTTAGTTTTCAAAACCTATTTATCGTTCAATTTAGTTTTCAAAACCTATTTATCGTTCAATTTAGTTTTCAAAACCTATTTATCGTTCAATTTAGTTTTCAAAACCTATTTATCGTTCAATTTAGTTTTCAAAACCTATTTATCGTTCAATTTAGTTTTCAAAACCTATTTATCGTTCAATTTAGTTTTCAAAACCTATTTATCGTTCAATTTAGTTTTCAAAACCTATTTATCGTTCAATTTAGTTTTCAAAACCTATTTATCGTTCAATTTAGTTTTCAAAACCTATTTATCGTTCAATTTAGTTTTCAAAACCTATTTATCGTTCAATTTAGTTTTCAAAACCTATTTATCGTTCAATTTAGTTTTCAAAACCTATTTATCGTTCAATTTAGTTTTCAAAACCTATTTATCGTTCAATTTAGTTTTCAAAACCTATTTATCGTTCAATTTAGTTTTAAAAACATATTTATCGTTCAATTTAGTTTTAAAAACATATTTATCGTTCAATTTAGTTTTTGAAATTTATTTATCGTTCAATTTAGTTTTCAAAACCTATTTATCGTTCAATTTAGTTTTAAAAACCTATTTATCGTTCAATTTAGTTTTCAAAACCTATTTATCGTTCAATTTAGTTTTCAAAACCTATTTATCGTTCAATTTAGTTTTAAAAACATATTTATCGTTCAATTTAGTTTTTGAAATTTATTTATCGTTCAATTTAGTTTTCAAAACCTATTTATCGTTCAATTTAGTTTTCAAAACCTATTTATCGTTCAATTTAGTTTTCAAAACCTATTTATCGTTCAATTTAGTTTTCAAAACCTATTTATCGTTCAATTTAGTTTTCAAAACCTATTTATCGTTCAATTTAGTTTTCAAAACCTATTTATCGTTCAATTTAGTTTTCAAAACCTATTTATCGTTCAATTTAGTTTTCAAAACCTATTTATCGTTCAATTTAGTTTTCAAAACCTATTTATCGTTCAATTTAGTTTTCAAAACCTATTTATCGTTCAATTTAGTTTTCAAAACCTATTTATCGTTCAATTTAGTTTTCAAAACCTATTTATCGTTCAATTTAGTTTTCAAAACCTATTTATCGTTCAATTTAGTTTTCAAAACCTATTTATCGTTCAATTTAGTTTTCAAAACCTATTTATCGTTCAATTTAGTTTTAAAAACATATTTATCGTTCAATTTAGTTTTAAAAACATATTTATCGTTCAATTTAGTTTTTGAAATTTATTTATCGTTCAATTTAGTTTTCAAAACCTATTTATCGTTCAATTTAGTTTTCAAAACCTATTTATCGTTCAATTTAGTTTTCAAAACCTATTTATCGTTCAATTTAGTTTTCAAAACCTATTTATCGTTCAATTTAGTTTTAAAAACATATTTATCGTTCAATTTAGTTTTTGAAATTTATTTATCGTTCAATTTAGTTTTCAAAACCTATTTATCGTTCAATTTAGTTTTCAAAACCTATTTATCGTTCAATTTAGTTTTCAAAACCTATTTATCGTTCAATTTAGTTTTCAAAACCTATTTATCGTTCAATTTAGTTTTCAAAACCTATTTATCGTTCAATTTAGTTTTCAAAACCTATTTATCGTTCAATTTAGTTTTCAAAACCTATTTATCGTTCAATTTAGTTTTCAAAACCTATTTATCGTTCAATTTAGTTTTCAAAACCTATTTATCGTTCAATTTAGTTTTCAAAACCTATTTATCGTTCAATTTAGTTTTCAAAACCTATTTATCGTTCAATTTAGTTTTCAAAACCTATTTATCGTTCAATTTAGTTTTCAAAACCTATTTATCGTTCAATTTAGTTTTCAAAACCTATTTATCGTTCAATTTAGTTTTCAAAACCTATTTATCGTTCAATTTAGTTTTCAAAACCTATTTATCGTTCAATTTAGTTTTCAAAACCTATTTATCGTTCAATTTAGTTTTCAAAACCTATTTATCGTTCAATTTAGTTTTAAAAACATATTTATCGTTCAATTTAGTTTTTGAAATTTATTTATCGTTCAATTTAGTTTTCAAAACCAATTTATCGTTCAATTTAGTTTTCAAAACCTATTTATCGTTCAATTTAGTTTTTGAAATTTATTTATCGTTCAATTTAGTTTTCAAAACCTATTTATCGTTCAATTTAGTTTTCAAAACCTATTTATCGTTCAATTTAGTTTTCAAAACCTATTTATCGTTCAATTTAGTTTTCAAAACCTATTTATCGTTCAATTTAGTTTTCAAAATCTATTTATCGTTCAATTTAGTTTTCAAAACCTATTTATCGTTCAATTTAGTTTTCAAAACCTATTTATCGTTCAATTTAGTTTTTGAAACCTATTTATCGTTCAATTTAGTTTTCAAAACCTATTTATCGTTCAATTTAGTTTTCAAAACCTATTTATCGTTCAATTTAGTTTTCAAAACCTATTTATCGTTCAATTTAGTTTTCAAAACCTATTTATCGTTCAATTTAGTTTTTGAAATTTATTTATCGTTCAATTTAGTTTTCAAAACCTATTTATCGTTCAATTTAGTTTTTGAAATTTATTTATCGTTCAATTTAGTTTTCAAAACCTATTTATCGTTCAATTTAGTTTTCAAAACCTATTTATCGTTCAATTTAGTTTTCAAAACCTATTTATCGTTCAATTTAGTTTTCAAAACCTATTTATCGTTCAATTTAGTTTTCAAAACCTATTTATCGTTCAATTTAGTTTTCAAAACCTATTTATCGTTCAATTTAGTTTTCAAAACCTATTTATCGTTCAATTTAGTTTTCAAAACCTATTTATCGTTCAATTTAGTTTTCAAAACCTATTTATCGTTCAATTTAGTTTTCAAAACCTATTTATCGTTCAATTTAGTTTTCAAAACCTATTTATCGTTCAATTTAGTTTTTGAAATTTATTTATCGTTCAATTTAGTTTTCAAAACCTATTTATCGTTCAATTTAGTTTTCAAAACCTATTTATCGTTCAATTTAGTTTTCAAAACCTATTTATCGTTCAATTTAGTTTTCAAAACCTATTTATCGTTCAATTTAGTTTTCAAAACCTATTTATCGTTCAATTTAGTTTTCAAAACCTATTTATCGTTCAATTTAGTTTTGAAAAATATTCATCGTTCAATTTAGTTTTAAAACTTATTTAATGTTCGAAACTTATTTATTTTCGATTTATTTTTCGAAACTTATTAATCGTTCTATCTAATTTGTGAAACTTATTCATTGCTCGATTTAGTTTCAAATATCTATAGTTCGATTTACTTTCCGAAACTGATTTATCGTTCGATTTAGTTTTCGAAACGTATTTACTGTTCGATTTAGTTTTCGAAATATTTTTATAGTTCGATTTAGTTTTCGAAACCTACTTAATATTCAATTTAGTTTTGGAAACTTAGTTATCATTCGATTTAATTTTTGAAACGTATTTATAGTTCGATTATTTTTCGAAACTTATTTATCCTTCGATTTAGGTTTTAAAACTTATTTTATTGTACGATCTAGTTTTTGAAGCTTATTTATAGTTCGATTTAATTTTCAAACCTTTTTTTATCGTTCGATTAAAATTTCAAACCTTTTTTTATCGTTCGATTTAATTTTCAAACCTTTTTTTATCGTTCGATTTAAATTTCAAACCTTTTTTTATCGTTTGATTTACTTTTCAAACCTTTTTTTATCATTCGAGTTAATTTTCAAACCTTTTTTTATCGTTCGATTTAAATTTCAAACCTTTTTTATCGTTCGATTTAATTTTCAAACCTTTTTTTATCGTTCGATTTAAATTTCAAACCTTTTTTTATCGTTCGATTTAATTTTCAAACCTTTTTTTATCGTTCGATTTAATTTTCAAATCTTTTTTTATCGTTCGATTTAATTTTCAAACCTTTTTTTATCATTCGAGTTAATTTTCAAACCTTTTTTTATCGTTCGATTTAAATTTCAAACCTTTTTTTATCGTTCGATTTAATTTTCAAACCTTTTTTTATCGTTCGATTTAAATTTCAAACCTTTTTTTATCGTTCGATTTAATTTTCAAACCTTTTTTTATCGTTCGATTTAATTTTCAAATCTTTTTTTATCGTTCGATTTAATTTTCAAACCTTTTTTTATCATTCGAGTTAATTTTCAAACCTTTTTTTATCGTTCGATTTAAATTTCAAACCTTTTTTATCGTTCGATTTAATTTTCAAACCTTTTTTTATCGTTCGATTTAAATTTCAAACCTTTTTTTATCGTTCGATTTAATTTTCAAACCTTTTTTTATCGTTCGATTTAATTTTCAAATCTTTTTTTATCGTTCGATTTAATTTTCAAACCTTTTTTTATCGTTCGATTTAAATTTCAAACCTTTTTTTATCGTTCGATTTAATTTTCAAACCTTTTTTTATCGTTCGATTTAAATTTCGATACTTCCAAGGTAAAATCAAAGGCCATGTTCATATATTCTCTTAAAGCTCACACGATAAACCTAACATGATAATGGTCTGACACAATTTTAAGAGATCGAGGTCAAGGTCAATGGTTAAGGTCATATCTGGTGCAGCTCTTACAACATCCACTTACTACAAGGATGCCACCGAAACAGGTACCCGAACGTACAGCAAAGTCCCGCGCAAAGCGCAGCTGTCTTTGCTAGCTTGTAATAACGTCTAGTTTGCAACAAAGCAGAATAAGTGCAAAAAAAAAAAAAAAAAAAAAAAAAAAAAAAAAAAAAAACGTAAAAATATCAGTTTGAATTGAAAAGTAATAACTAACATCTAAGGAAAACAAATCCCATTCATTCCAGTTTAATCTTTTTGAAGTTAAAAATATTTATCTTCGTAAAATGTAAAATAAAACACAATTCTTTGAAAGTATTATCTCAACCAAAAGATTCTTTAAGCGAACTATTTTTTTTTCCGTTCACTAAAAAAAGAGATTACGTGATTGTAGTCACATTAAGACGTGAGTATGTTAAAAACGGGATTTTCTACACAGAAGTAAAGGAAAATTAGAAAAAGAAGTCAACGTCCCAGAAAATGGCACTATGAAATATGCAACATTTAGTTGTCAAGTAAAATAATTTGTTTTTTTGCGATCGGACACTTTATGAATTCTTTTCGATGCATATTGACGCTCTGCATATATAGTGGGTGCGACAAGTACACGATACAAAGCAAAAAGTTGATTAATTTTGTAAATAGAATTGTAGAAGGCGGTATAATGCTTCTGCATTGTACCGCCTTCTACAATTCTATTTAACTACATACTATACAATGCTTCAAGCAAACTACACCCACGATTTATTTTTATTACACGTTCACAAAAAAAAAAAAAATAACAAAGTGTTATTCCAATGTATTTTTGTGTGATAAATACAAATCTGGTATAAAAAATCATGCAAAAATATATTAGAATTTTCTTATTGTTTTTATTTTCATGTAATAAAAATAAATCAACCTTTTACTTTGTATCGGGTACTTATTGCACCCACTATATATATATATATATATATATATATATATATATATATATATATATATATATATATATAAGTGAACGTGTCTGTCTGTCTGTGTACATTTCTCTACGCAATAACTCTGCCAATTTTCAATCTACAGACTCGAGATTTGATATACAGGGTATGGAGATTTGGGAAAATCGATGTGATCGGTTTTCGGCTAGAAATTTGGCCGTTAAGGGGTCAAAGTTTAACGATTTGACCTTTGAGAACTCTACCAAACTCCTCCTACAATTTAGGGTCTAAACACTTGAAATTAAAGATATAGATTCATTGGACATGGATCTAACCAAAGAACTAGATATGAACCCCAAACAATAAATTTATAGGAGGTAATAATAGGGGTCAAAGTTTAAAAAATTTAGCGTTTTTTTTTTAGCTCAACATACACCTCCAAACACCCGGGAAACGCCGGGATGAAATGCTAGTAATTATATAAATGTATATATACATAAATATATACTACTAGCATGGGTGCCAGGCGTTGCCCGGGTAGTTGGAGATTTATGTTGAGCAAAAAAAAAAAAAAAGCGGTTAATTCTTTTTAACTTTGACCCCTATTATGCTCCTTAGAATTTATTGTTTTGGGCTGCAATCAAGTTATTAAGTTAGATCCATGTCAAAGGAATCCATATCTAAAATTTCAAGTTTTTAGACCAAAAATTCTCGGAGGAGTTTGGTAGAGTTCTCAAAGGTCTATTCATTGAACTTTGACCCCTTGATCGCCAAATTTCTGGCCGAAAAAAGATCACATCGATTTTCCCAAATCTCAGTACCCTGTATATCAAATTTCGAGTCTGTAGACTTAAAATTGACAGAGTTATTGCGTAGGGAAATGTACACACGCAGACACATAGGCAGACAGATACACAAACACGTTTATTTTTTTAGATATACTAGCATGGGTGCCCGGCATAGCCCGGGTGTTTGGACGTGTATGCTGAGCAAAAAAAAAAAAAAAAAAGAAGAAGTGGTAGTAGGAGGGCAGGCTCGAACCAGTACCGCGAAGGAGGGGAAAAAACGGGAAAACAACCTGACGTCTTTGCTGTTACAACCACCGCAAACCTGAAGTAACTTACGTTTACATGGAGGCCAGACATGCGAAAGGAGAGGATATCTTTAAAAGATATCGGCGAAAAAAGCGACCCCCCCTGTAGAAAGGTGACTAGTTGAAGATGAAGGTGTTAATGTTTTTAGCCAATTTTTCAATATTTGTCGTATAAAAGATCGAAGTTCATAACAATACAGATCTTGGCAAAATCCGTCGCATTTATATATTGGTAACTAAAAATTTTCGACCCAAACCGATTAAAAAGGTTACCCTATCTCTGAATACCCTTTCTGTAAAATTTCAAATGTTTAGACCAGAAATTTCTGAGTAATTAGGTAGAGACCGCAGAGGTCAATTTAAAAAAAAGTTTGACCCCTATTATGACCCCTTAAATTTTATTTTTTTGTGGACTCAAATCAAATTGTTAAGTTAGACTCATATCCAAGGAACCTATATCTAAATTTTCAAGTGGGTAGACCCAAAATTGTCGGAGGAGTTGGGTAGAGTTCTCAAATGTAAAATCGTTGACCTTTGACCCCTTAACAGCCAAATTTCTGGCAGACAATAGATCACAAAGATTTTCCCAAATCTCAGTACTCCGTATATCAAATTTCGAGTCTGTAGACTTAAAATTGACAAAGTTATTGCGACGGAAAATGTACACAGACAGACAGGCAGACACACAGACACGTTCACGTTTATAGATAGATATACTAGCATTTCTGCACGGCGTTGCCCGGGTGTTTGGAGGTGTATGCTGAGTAAAAAAAAAAAACCATTAAAAAACCGTCAATTTTTAGAAAAACTTTGACCCCTATTATGGCACCTTACTAATTATTGTTTTGGGGTTAAATCTAGTTATTAAGTTAGATCCATGTCCAAGGAACCTATATATAAAATTTCAAGTGTGTAGACCCAAAATTGTCGGAGGAGTTTGGTAGAGTTCTCAAATGTAAAATCGTTGAACTTCGACCCCTTAACAGCCAATTTTCTGGCCGAAAACGGATCACAAAGATGTTCCCAAATCTCAGAACTGTAGACGAAAAATTGACAGAGTTTTTGTCGTAGGGAAATGCACCCCCCCCACACACACACACAGACACGTTCACTTTTATAGATATATAGGCTGGCATGGGTGCCCGGCGTAGCCCGGGTGTTTGGAGGTGTATTTTGAGCAAAGAAAAAAAAACCCAAAAAACAAAAAAAAAAACAAAAACAAAAAAAAAAAAACAAACAAAAAAACAAAACCAAAAAACAAAACCAAAAAACAAAACAAAAGAAACGGTCAATTTTTTTTACTTAGACCCCTATTATGACCCCTTAAAATTTATTGTTTTGGGCTCAAATTAAGTTATTCAGTTAGACCCATGTCAAAGGAACTTATATCCAAAATTTCTAGGGTTCAGACCCAAAATTGTCGGAGAAGTTTGGTAGAGTTCTCAAAGGTCAATTCGCTGAACGTTTACCCCTTACAAGCCAAGTTTCCGGCCGAGAACCAATCACAAAGATTTTCCCAAATCTCAGTATCATGTATATCAAATTTCCAGTCTGTAGACTAAAATTTGAAAGAGTTATTGCGACGGGAAATGTACAGAGACACACACACACACACACACACACACACACACACACACACACACACACACACGTTCACTTTTATAGATATATAGACTATGATAGGTGCTCGGCGTTGCCCGGGTGTTTTGAGGTGTATGCTGAGAAAAAACAAAACAAAACAAAAGAAACAGTCAAGTTTTTTTTAAACTTTGAACCCTATTATGACTCCTTGTTTTATTTTTTTTTACAAGGTGGTCACCACTTATCAAGGCCCGGAAGCCACTCAGGGATAACGGTTATTGCAAGTGTACGTTAGTGTGGAGATTTAATAAAGTGTCTACTTAAGAGGGCAGTTCATCAGGAATTTGTTTACGTTGGACTTGAAGACATCTAGGTTGTAGTCAGGTGGGAAGCAGGCAGACGGAACAGAGTTCCACAGACGTGCAGTTCTAAGAAAGAAGCTTTGTTCATGGAATCTACGTTCTGATTAAGGCATAGATAAAGAGTGGAGGAAGTTTTTGACAGTGGATTCAGGTAGACGGGTGTTTTTCGTAAGAGATTGGCGAAGGGGGACCAGAGATTGGAGTTCAGACGGGCACCTGCCATGGAAATAACGATAAAACAAGGATAGGCTTGCAAAGTCTCTTCTGTGGGAGAGAGGTTGCAGGGAGGAGAAAAGGGCACCCCCACACTAAGCCACGAAGTCTATTTTGTACTGTCAAGGCAGGATAGGCTGTTTTTAGTAGCTTCTGCCCAGATATGGCAGCAGTATTTCATCCTTGTACGTACTTAGCTTTTATATAAATAGAGAATTGCATCAGTTGTGAGATATCTTCTGGAGCGGTAGAAGGATTCCACCATCTTTCCAGCGACCTTGGCAACAGACTTAACATTTATTGTTTTGGGCTCAAATCAAGTTAGAAAGTTAGATCCATTTCGAAGGTCCATATATCTAAAATTTCAAGTGTTTAGACCCAAAATTGTCGGAGGAGTTTGGTGGAGTTTTCAAAGGACAAATCGTTGAGCTTTGACCCTTAAACAGCCAAATTTCTGGCCGAACGGACACAAAGATGTTCCCAAATCTGAGTACCCTGTATATCAAATTTCGAATCCGTAGACTAAAAATTGAGATAGTTATTGCGTAGGTAAATGTACACACACACACACACACACACACACACACACACACACACACACACACCAGACAGACAGACACACAGACACGTTCACTTTTATATATATTCTAGCATTTCAGCCCGGCGTTGCCCGGGTTTTGGAGGTGTATGCAGAGAAAAAAAAACAAACAGAAAAAACAAAACAAAAAAGTTAATTTTTTTAAACTTTGACCCCTATTATGACCTCTTAAAATTTATTGTTTTGGGCTCAAATCAAGTTATTAAGTTAGATCCATGTATAATGAATCTATGCCTAAAGTGTTTAGACCCAAAATTGTTGGAGGAGTTTGGTGGAGTTCTCAAAAGTCTAATATTTGAACTTTTGCCCCTTAACAGCGAAATTTCTGACCAAAAACCGATCACATCGATTTTCCCAAATCTCTGTACCCTGTATATCAAATTTCGCGTCTGTAGACTTTAAATTGACGGAATTATTGTGAAGGAAAATGTACACAGACACACAGACAGACAGAAAGACAGACAGACACACAGACAGACAGACAGACAGACACACAGACACGTTCACTTTTATATATATATTAACTAGCATGGGTGCTCGGAGTTGCCCGTGTTTTTGGAGGTGTATGCTGAGCAAAAAAACAAAAACAAAACAAAACGGACAATTTTTTTAACTTTCACCCCTATTATAACCCCTTAAAAGTTATTATTTTGGGCTCAAAACAAGTTATTAAGTTAGATCTATGTCCAAGGAACCTATATCTAAAATTCCAAGTGTTTAGATTCCAAATTGTCGGAAGAGTTTGGTAGAATTCTCAACGGTTAAATTATTGTACTTTGACCCTTAATAGCAAAATTTCTGTCCGAAAACCGATCCAATAGATTTTCCCAAATCTCAGTACACTTTATATCAAATTTCGAGTCTGTAGTTGACAGAGTTATTGCGTAGGGAAATGTACACAGACAGACAGACAAACAGACAAACAGCAGACAGATAGACACGTTCACTTTTATAGATATACTAGCATTTGTGCCTGGCGTTGCCCGGGTGTTTAGAGGCGTATGCTGAGCAAAAAAAAAACAAAAAAAAAACAAACAAAAGTGTCAATTTTTTTAAACTTTGACTCCTATTATGACACCTTAAAATTTATTATTTTGGGTTCAAATCAAGTTATTTAGTTAGATCCATGCCCAATGAACCTATATCTAAAATTTCAAGTGTTTTCACCCAAAATTGTCGGAGGAGTTTGGTAGAGTTCTCAAAGGTCAAATCGTTGAACTTTCACCCCTTAACAGCCAAATTTCTGGCCGAAAACGGATCACAAAGATGTTCCCAAATCTCAGTACCCTGTATATCAAATTTCGCGTCTGTAGACTAAAAATTGATTATTAATATATAAAATTATTGCGTAGGGAAATGTACATAGACAGACAGACAGACAGACAGACAGACACGTTCACTTTTATAGATAGATTGATAGATAGATAGATAGATAAATTGATAGATTAAACAAAAATATATACATATACATAAATATATACGGAAACAATTTTATGTTTACTATAAACTTTTTACGCAAATATTATGCAAGTATAAATCAAGTAGAATATCTGCATGAATATATTTACACCTAATAGTTAACTAAAGATGATCATCCCGTAAAAAAACCGAAAAAAACTAATAGGGAATTAATTAAAATGAATGTTTAAAAGAATATGCAAATTAGCTAGATCTTTTGCTAGTGGATACAATTCCACAACCCATATATAAGAACATTGTATTTTCTTCTTAAATAAATATAAAAGGGAGTTTTTAATATGAATATCAATACACACAAAAGAAAAACGAATTTATAGGGGCATAGATAGATATATCTATAAAATAGAAATTGTGTGTGTGTGTATTTCCCTACCAAACTACTCTGTCAATTTTCAGTCTACAGACTCGAGATTTGACATAAGGGGTTCTGAGATTTGGGAAAATATTTTTAATCTTTTTTCAGCCAGAAATTTCGTTGTCAAGGGGTTAAAGTTCAACGAGTTGACCTTTGAGAACTCTACCAAACTCCTCCGCTAATTTTGGGTATAAACACTTGAAATTATAGATGTAGGTTACTTGGACATGGATCAAACTTTTTAATTTGATTTGAACCCAAAACAATAAATGTTAAAAGGTCAAAATTGGGGTCAAAGTTTTTAAAAAGTTGACCTCTGTGGTCTCTACCAAATTACTCAGCCAATTTGTGGTCTGAACATTTGAAATTTTACATAAAGTTTATTCAGACATAGGGCAAGATTTAAATCGTTTTTTTGTCGTAAATTTAGTTACAAAGGGGTCAAATTTCAAAAGATTTGTACTTTTGCCGTCTCTAGCAAACTATTCAGCCAATCTAAAGTGTAAACATTTCAAATTTTACATAAAGGGAATTCAGACGTGCAGCATGATTTTTAATATTTTTTGGGTGCAAATTTGGCTGCCACGAGTTCAAAGTTGAAGAGTTGACCGTTACAGACTCTACCAAACTCCTCCGCCAATTTTAGGTATAAACAATTTTAGATGTAGGTTACCTAGACACGAGTCAAACTTTTTAATATATATATATATATATATATATAAGTGAACGTGTGTGTGTGTGTGTGTGTGTGTGTGTGTGTGTACATTTCCCTACGCAATAACTCTGTCAATTTTTAGTCTACAGACTCGAAATTTGATATACAGGATACTGAGATTTGGGAAAATCGATGTGATCGGTTGTTGGCCAGACATTTGGCGATTAAGGGGTCAAAGTTCAACGATTTGACATTTGAGAACTCTACCAAACTCCTCTGACAATTAGGCTTCGAAATGCCTTGGCATAAAGAGTCCGTTCTATCCCCCAAATTTTGCTTGTATCCCATTATTCAATAAATGAACCAATTTATATCCACCAATATATAGTTTTGTGACTTCATCCATACTCCTGTTGTTCTATTATATATATATATATATATATATATATATATATTTGATAAAGAAAACAGATTCATTTTTTATATTATATTTTAATCATCTGAAAACAATGAGTAAATAAACAGATATCAATTCAAAACTCGAAAAAAAAAAGACTTGATAAATGGGTGTCTCAGGAATTGCACGAAAACCAAACGAAACGCCGTCATGAAGTGACATTTTTCTTTCTTTTACGCAAGAAGAACGACCCGTTTCTCGACCAGGTTGTGACTTATGATGAAAAGACGCTCAGCTCAATGATTAGACGCCGACGAGCTCTACGACACTTCCCGAAACCAAAGTTGCACCACGAGGAGATCATGCTGACTGTTTGGTGGTCTGTGAACGGTCTCATCCATTACAGCGAGAAAATTACTGTCAACAAATGGATGAAATGCATCAGAAACTTCGATAACAACACCCAGCATTAGTCAACAGAAAAGGCCTAATTCTCCTCCACGACGATGCCAGACCGCATATTGCTAAACCGACCCTGCAGAAGTTGAATGAATTCAGCTACGGAACTCTGTCTCATCCGCCATACTCTCCAGACCTCTCACCTACTGACTACCACTTTTTCAAGCATTTCGACAACTTTCTGCGTGAGAAATGCTTCAAAAGCCTAAGCGATATCAAAAACGCCTTCAGCGACCTCACCACAACGAAAACGATTTTTACGTTACTGGCATAAATAAACTTATTTTACGTTGGGAAAAAATGTGTTGATTCTGATGGTGCTCCATTCGATCAAAGACACATTTTGCTTGAGCCTAGATATTTTCATCTGAATTCCAAAGTAAAAAAACCCGCAATAATTTTCTTGTCAACTTGATAGATAAAATGGAATCGCATATTATGATTTGTGTTCAGAGATGCCGGACTTTTCCAGTTCTAGATTTAAGGTCAGCATATAGTTCGACTTTTAAACCATTTTCTAACTGGGTGGCAAACAATTCATTTAACATCCATATTGGGATGGAGTTAAGCCTACAGACATTATTATTACTACTCACACACAAGTAATTGCCAATGATTGATCACCAATAATAAACAGTGACTTTTATTTATTTATTTGTTTTTGGTAAAGTCCCATTTTAGCGTAGTAGTTCCAGATAGCGATAATGTATTTTCAAGATATAGTCTGGGCGATTATTTTCACTTTCTGGCAAATATATTTAAGAAGGTTATGACAACCCTAACTCAACCGACTTATGGGTTACGATTATCATTATTTTATTTTTCCCCTAAGACTGAATGATCCTCGTAACCCACGCTGTTCTCACACTAGACTTTACTAATGATTTATTGCCTCTGGCGGCCAGTGGTTTTTCCCTGGAATCTGAACAAAAATAAGTTTACTGGATATTCCATCACTTTCATTCAGATAGAAATTTTAGGAAGCCATTCTTAAGATGGTCAAGGGAATTCAATGCCGGTTAACAGCCCCTTGAAATAGCTCTTCAGAAATAGAGTTTAAAATCAGCCCTGTACATCATAATGGTTCCTACGAATTTATATTAATTGCTTAAAAATGATTTTCTTCATAAAAATGAAACTATGTGATTCTTGGTGTACGATATTTTCTTTACGTCACGGCTACGTACATAATAAAGAGTTTGCTTTAATTTTGCTTTTGTTTTCTTGTGGGGAGAGTTGTTGACTAGGATCAATATTCTTTAGTTTTGAGTTATGTTTAAAAAAACTTCCATTTTAATTGGTCTAATTAGTCGTAATTTGCAAAGAACTCATCGGGTGACCAGATATTATTAAAGCTTTTTGTCTATCATTTTCCTCCTTGATGATTCCTCCTCCTTGTTCAATACATCGTTTATTACTTTCATCCGGATGTTGTCTCTGTGTGTTATAGTAATCGAAGGCAATAAACAAAGAAAAGAATTACAAGTTTGGACGAGTCCATTAAAGGAAATATCACTACGCGCCATAATAATATTAAACTTGTAACATAGTTGTATAGGAAAAGAAATAAAGTGTGCGTGTATAAGATAAACATAGAGATAGAGATTGATTAGTAGATAGATAAATAGATAGATAAAGAGAGAGAGAGAGAGAGATAGGAGAAGGAAAGACGGAGAGAGAGAGAGAGTGCAGGAAGAAACTAATTTTCTTGTACTTCACCAGTTTTGCAAACTCAATTTCCATGGTTCAGCCAATTTAATATGTCACGTGTCACGACTTTTTTCTCTCTCTAAAAAATATCACACACACACACATAAAGTTATGAGCAGCACATAGGGCCCAAGCAAAGCCGAGTTGAACTACTAGTATATATATATATATATATATATATATATATATATATATATGTGTTTTATTTCATATTTGCTCTGCAATAGTATTGAGCACTCTCTTCAAGTTTTTACTAATTACCAGTTTTACCAAATATATATATATATATATATATATATATATATATATATATATATATATATATATATATATATGTAATTATTTTTTTACTATAATAATTAAATACCTCATCCTTTCGGGATTCTTCAGTGCAGGGTGTCACGATTACTACCAGTCGAACGATTCTAACCCCGCGACACGAGACATCTCTGGCTCGATTAGCGGAGGCCGTATCCATTCGGCTACCATTAATCATGTGAAATAGCGTTGAATTTTAAACATTTTAATTTAAATGTTCATTACGTCAGACAGACAGTGATCAAATCGTTATACGATGATCTACGCATAAGAGCTAAATTGACCGACTTTTAATTCAACGGAAAGTGCTCAACGATAAGAAACGAATTTCTTAAAGGGGCTGTCATAATTATTTTTTTACTATAATAATTAAATACCTACAGACACTAGTGTTTCATCCTTTCGGGATTCTTCAGTGTAGGGTGTCACGATTACTACCAGTCGAACGATTCGAATCCCGCGACACGAGACATCTCTGGCTCGATTAGCGGAGGCCATATCCATTCGGCTACTATTAACCGTATGAAATAGCGTTGAATTTTAAACATTTTAATTTAAATGTTCATTACGTCAGACAGACAGTGATCAAATCGTTATACGATGATCTACGCATAAGAGCTAAATTGACCGACTTTTAATTCAACGGAAAGTGCTCAACGATAAGAAACGAATTTCTTAAAGGGGCTGTCATAATTATTTTTTTTACTATAATAATTAAATACCTACAGACACTAGTGTTTCATCCTTTCGGGATTCTTCAGTGCAGGGTGTCACGATTACTACCAGTCGAACGATTCGAACCCCGCGACACGATATATATATATATATATATATATATATATATATATATATATATATATATATAGTATGGTCCTTTTCCTACTTAGTTTCTTTAAATACTTTACGGGCTCAATTTCTTTATACATTTTGCTAATTCCTCCCCTCTAACCAGAAGGAAAGTATTTCTTCAAAACTCAGCGGATTAAGGACTTTCACCTCTATTTGTGTCTCTTTTCCCAAAAATAAATGTGTGTTTAACGCTTGCTAAAGTGTTTCCCAACATATTTTATTAAACCTATGTACTTCTTCAACTAGGATTGGGCCTCTTTAAGAAAGTTCTAATAAGCTGTCAATCTTTGTCTGCATTTGAACATTATTTGACTCGATTTTCTGTATACGCTTCAGCATTATATATGGAACTTATTTCTTTTTCCTTTTCAGCGATAATTCTTGTTGGCCGAGCAGTTGAATACTGGATATGCAGAGTCAAAGGTGACAGTAATTATCACGCACAGAATAATCACGTTGATAGACCAGTTCTCGTTAAACCATCGAAGTTCAGCAACGTTAAGTCTGGTCAGTACCAGATGGGTGACCATACTGTTACGTTACGACCTGCTGCTCATATCACGTGCTATTTTTATCGCTTTAAACTTATGTCGATTTTTTTTTATTGAATTTTAGCGTATGGTTCGAGGTTTGAGCCCTGAGCTTTACAACAGCGAAACGCGTGTACATAGATTATATATATATATATATATATATATATATATATATATATATATATATATATATATATATATATATTGTAATTTATAAAATATATATGGCGATTAAGCTACACTGAATATTCTGCGTTTCATCCACTATAGGATTCGTCAGGCTTATGCGCGAATTCTGTGGTTGTTTCTTGTTTTTATATATGTTGAGGATTTTTAGTTAGCCAATCAGTTTTCTAGTATCCACCGCGCCCCTTCCTATCAGCCAATGAGCATGCATTTTATCGAACAAAGGATCTGTTTTAGGACTATGTTAGTGGTTTAAGGTAGACATTTTCCTTTTTTTTTATATATATATAAATATACAAAAACAAGGAAAACGTCTACCTTAAACCACTAACATAGTCCTAAAACAGATTCTTTGTTCGATAAAATGCATGCCCATTGGCTGATAGGAAGGGGCGCGGTGGATACTAGAAAGCTGATTGGCTAACTAAAAATCCTCAACATATATAAAAACAAGAAACAACCACAGAATTCGCGCATAAGCCTGACGAATCCTATAGTGGATGAAACGCAGAATATTCAGTGTAGCTTAATCGCCATATATATTTTATAAATTACTAACTAGCACTACCTACGTATTGAGCACTTTTGAAGTAAATACTTAAAGTTTACGCATAAATCTATACTTTTGTATATTAATTTTATGTGAGTAAATGAAGTAATTATATATATATATATATATATATATATATATATATATATGTATGTATGTCTATATATATATATATATATATATATATATATATATATATATATATATATGTATATATATATAACGTAATTTGGATACAAGCCCCTTTTTGGAGAGCTGGGCCACCCCACCAACAAAAACGACCTTGTGTCACATTTGCTTTCATGGGGAAGCAAATAAATTTTTTTTTTTGACACAAGGGCCCAGTAATTTCTTCGCGCGGGATGAAGCTATAATTTCCGTTTAGAGGGCGGCTTTTAAGCTTGTTTGATTAATAAATCAAAGACAACACACTCGTAAAGTCTTACGCGAAGGCTTTCTCCTTTGGGATGAAGCCATAAACATTTTCACTAATGACTCCGCCTGCTTTGCAAGTTAATTACGTCTACATGAATCAAACTGTTGGTGGCATTGTGGGAGGGTGTGTGTGAGGAGGGGGATGGGCGAACAATCACATACAAAGTATGGAATTTTAATCCTAGATTCTACGACATCATCGTTTCGGCTAGACTTTTGCTTTTCAGCGAAATACTTTATGAATGAAGCCTGTCTAGTTTCATAGCAAATACCACTTCGATGTGATCTATATCATAGCTAAGCCTTTTTTTGTCTGTTGCATGTCTCTTTCTGTGTTACTTATAGGCGTCAAAACAACTCGACAAAAGTGCACCTAAAATCGGCATGAGCTACTCTTGAGATGCCGATTGTATTAGGGAGGGAGTAAACGTATTTTTTCCTCTTCCTCTTACTACTACTACTACTACTACTACTACTACTACTACTGTAACGTAGTCGTTAATATGTAGGGAATTAACATGTTGTAGATTTCGTTGCAAAGAACATAAGAGAGGTTGAGGAAAGCAATTCAAATCGTTATTTCAGGTTTTAACAAAATACCTTTATTCTCCCTTCTACAGCTACGCGTGACTTCTCGTGTCGACTGTGACGTTACCTACGTGTTTCTAACGTGATCCCGGACTGCACACATGTTTTTTTTTTTTAAATAATCTTTCTGCTTTTTTCTTGCCGTGACGTCATCTTGCACACGACTCGGTAATTTTCGTACAGCTGCCATACGCGCGTCCGCGCTCTGTTACACCACTACTACTACTACTACTACTACTACTACTACTACTACTACTACTACTACTACTACTACTACTAAAACCATTAACACATATAAGTTCCAAACTTATGAGTAAAAATTACAGTAAATATGACATTAAGAAACTGTTTGATATCGCATGTGTCATAAAGCATCATCATCGACTACTACTACTACTACTACTACTACTACTACTACTACTACTAAAGCAATAATAATAAACACTGATTGGTCCTAATAATATTGAGTTTGAAAGACACTAAATTTAATAGGAATAACCTTTTTGATGCCGAGTATCTCATAGACGATGTAAAAATAAACATACACCTCCTCCTCCTCCTCCTTCTCCTCCTCCTACTACTACTACATCTAAATATTTATGAGCTCCATAGCGATAGGTTAGAATTGTTCTTGAAATACGGACATTACCGTGAGTGATTGGCTCATTGAAAAGTGTAAGAACAATATTTAAATTAGTTTTGTTTATCAACATGTGTGGAATTTTTATATATATAAAAATACAGACAATATATGTATATATATATATATATATATATATATATATATATATATATATGCATATATATATATATATATATATATATATATATATATATATATATATATATATTGTTTGCATTTTTGAGATGAGGTGTTTTCATTGATTGAGATTGTCGGACTGACTTCCTCATCTTGTTTGAAGATGAGAAAGTCAGTCCGACAATCTCAATCATATATATATATATATATATATATATATATATATATATATATATATATATATATATATATATATATATATATATATATATTTATTTAAACAGTAATCTACGTACACGCGTGTTTCGAGGTCATTACCTCTCGTCAACTGTAGTTCAACTGTTTCTAGAGATCGAACCTCAGACTATGTTTACCACAGTCCGGTGCCTTAACCGTTATATATATATATATATATATATAACCGTTATATATATATATATATATATATATATATATATATATATATATATATATATATATATATATATATATGCGAAATTACTTAAGTATCGCATTTGTTTTAGACATTTACTAGAATCAAAATCATATAATGGATATATATTCGAAATTGTAATAAGACGCTAGGTATTCGGTATATCAATTTTTATCTTCTTAGTAGACATAAAAGTGATTAAACACGTGAAAAGTTTTATTTACTTAACTAAAACAATCCAATAGTTATAAGTCATGGAACAGAGGCTAAAAAAAGGCCTAGTTTTTGAGTTTGGGGATATTTTATTCATATGAGAAAATTACAAGTGTTTCTAGGAATTTTTTCATGCTGAATTCAAGTCTGAAAAGATCTCCAGGTTAAATGTGCGCACTGCTTCAGAAAAAGGGAGATAATACAGGGTGTGCCATTTACGGAAAAAGTCCACTTTCATGGTTCACTTTATGTAAAGTGAAATTTGAATAAGTTGTTTAACACATTCAAGTGTATCAACAAAAACTCTATTCTCTTACATGATGTGTTTATTTATTAAATTAGGAATTTGCAGCAAATAAAATAACCTGTGTAAAGCCATATCAACGATAACGTTACTTTTTATTTTCGTATCAGTTTCTCAAATTGCAAATATCCTCATAAAACACTTCAAATTACATTCATTTGTTAAAAAAAAAATGAAAAGCATTTATATATGTTTCCAAATCTTGTGACTTTCAACAATTATAGATGGAAGAACGTTTTTCAAATATTTCTCGTGATTGAATGACTTTTATTCATTTTGGACGGCCATTTACTTTTTGATGTAATTTTGTCATACGTGCACATTGACTGATATGCAAACCTTAATGCTTAGACTAACTTTAACTATATATACACACACACACACACACACACACACACACACACACACACACACACACACACACACACACACACACATATATATATATATATATATATATATATAGAGAGAGAGAGAGAGAGAGAGGGAGAGAGAGATTCTTTGTAGTTTTTAACCTTTAAAAATATATTTTTTATCATTCGTTACAAAACCATATAGTCAGTAAGTCATTTAATCACCTGCAATCGCTGCATAAGATTGCTCTAGAATTTACTGTAGCACTAATGATTTATTTTTTAAGGGATCATCAGTTGCTTACCATGAAACACTGTTTCGGGGATTTAATATCTTTATATATATATATATATATATATATATATATATATATATATATATATATATATATATATATATATATATATATATATATATATACAGTGCTGGCAAAAAAAGGTCCGCACTTGTAATTTTTTCTTTTGCTTTGTATCGGACACTTATTTCACCTACTGTTATGTAATGGGTGTTATTATTAGAAGGTACTAAATATTTGCACATGTTTCGTTGTTCTTATTTAAGAGTCTTAGTGTGTTCCTGTGCGTGATCATGTGTCAGAATGTTCATGTTGTAAGAGATAGCATATTGGAGACATAAACAGATATATATAAAGAGAGAGTTCTGTATATACGGGAGTGTTTCTATAAATATTGATACATATATTTCTTACCTATTTTTGAAATGATGATTTTTACAAAGTTCTTATAATATAAATGGACAATACCTTTTATGTTGAATAATAACACGGAGACGCAGATACAAAAACACATGTTGACGTCCTTTATTTCATCTTCGACCTGTCGGACATGATTTTATCTCAGGGATTCAAAGTTGTTACATGGTTATTTCTAAAACCCTCTCACTTCTAGAGGGTTCCTTGATTCTAACGAAGAATCGGTCTGAACTTCTCTGCTTCTCTTAAGAACTTGTCATGTCATCGCATGATTAAACATGTGCTCATAAAGCACGTTGGGTGACATGTGTCACGTTGCCAAACTTGATATGACCCCGAGTTCAGTAACCTATTTTTCAAATAACCTCTTTATAAAATATGTTTACAATTTCAATTGACGATTAAATTCCTTATTTTAATTTTCACAGAAACAAATTTCATTATTACATTCCTTTTCCATATACAGATATGTAAACTAAACAATTGCAATTCCACATTCTTTATTTCAATAACATTCTGTATTCATTTTAACTTATGATTGGAATTTTCAATTCCAAATCTAGCTTCGCAAGTTCGAATCCTTGACTATCCTATTTCATATTTACATTTAACTAATTCTCTATTTTTTTACTTACATGAAAAGGGGACAGACCTTATAATGTAACACCACTATATATATATATATATATATATATATATATATATATATATATATATATATATATATATAAGAATAAGACTTTTTTCAGTTATGTTGAAAAATTGTTATGATGTAATACGTTTATAAAAGGAATTGAAAAATAATTGACTGTTCTATAATCCTTAAAGCTTATCTTATCATTCGCCATCTGAGGAGTACGAATCTTCTATCTTATTGAACTGCTGCGTTTCATTATTTTCCAACTACATTAACACAATCTACACACTGGCAAAGCTCGGTACAAAACAGTGTTTGACGAAAACAAGAACAATGCCCAGAGTCACAGCTGTTCTTCTTACACTTTACTAAGTTGATTAATGTTGATGGAGTTTTTGGAAGGCTGCTCCAATGAACAATTATTGCTTTATCTTCACATTTCAGCCATCGTTTGTTGAAGAAGGAGCATTAATATTAATGCGAAAACATTGCCGCCAAATAGTAGCCTGATAATTTTCTCGTTCCGCGTGTAATCGTAAACTATTTTGACAAGGTGGTAAAGTATTATCAAATTTTTCAGTCATGTGAAAAATATTAAAACGAGTAGTATTTACAGAAGAAATATTTCTCTTTCCAAACAGAGAGCAGACAATTTTTTCTAGTTGCCGGAACAAATTGTCAGTCAGGTGCCAGTTGCAGCCTAACAGTGTAAAAGTTTGAAGAAATTCCTTTGTTTCTTTCATCAATTCAAATAGTCTTATTTTCTCCTTTCCCTTAAAACTATTAACAGTGTCACAGCCAGTGAATGCAAAGAAAGTAAGATACTTGAAATAACAGGTCCGCATTTCTTTGCAATTGATTTAATAGAGATCAAACAAGATGATTGGCTGGTATTAGTTGCCATATATATGAATCAGAGTTTAAATCATTTTGCTGAGCAAGGTAAAGAAGAAAAACATCCGTATCTGGAGTCTTAATTATAATGGAAGAGAAATCAGTTGGTGCATGATTTGCATGAAGCAAAAGAAGGGTATCTGCTTCTTCATAATCAGTTGTTAATTCTGGCAAAGTTTTTGTGATTACTTCATTTGTATCACTGTTAGGACACAGCATGAAACATCCTTGGCTAAATAACGCAATCACAGTTTTTCCATGAAATTCTTCTGCTGGCAATTTCTTCCAATGCATCAACATACATAAAATTAGAGATTCTTTATTGTCACCGGACATGAGTAATTTTCGAAATTGAACCGATGTTTTTCGTTTTTGTTTTTCATTCAGAGCACGTAACAGAGGGCTGGGTTAATCAAACGGCGTCTTCTTCCAAAGTCTTTAATACTTCATGGATTGTACTAGATGATATATAAAAAGTAGCAAGCTTAATTACATATCTAAAAATATAAATGCTTAGCTCACCAAACCTTGATGGAACGTGGTCTGCAAGTTGTTGTATCACTGCCAGTCCATCTAAAATAAGTGCTGCATTTTTTTGGAATATTATTAATTTTTATGTCAGGAAGTTTTGCAAGAAAATAATGAAATAAAACAGCTTTGTTGGTACGCTGCAAAGAACCATTAATTTTACTTAGGCTGGTTGGGAACTCTGAAAGACAATGTGAAAAAAATTTCTCCCAGATAAACTTTTCGGGGTTTTGTTATTATAAGAAGCCTAGTGAGACGCTCTTTATCTGCTTTCAGGCAATCTGCTTCCTTCTTGCTCTTTTGTTGTGAATGCTTTTTTTTTTTTGCTAAGCTAAAATTTTTTTTTATCTTCATTGATTTTATTGGTGCATTCAACTCCACATTTTTCAAAATTAGTCGTTGTTGAACAAACTCATTAGAAATATTAGTCTTGTTCATGTGCTGTCAAAATGTCATCTTTAATTTCAGATGCTGATACTTGGCCTGATGAAATGTTAATTCTTTTTCATAATATAAAAATGGATTTTGCATGGATTCAATTGTCTGCATGACACTCTGGATATCTGCTTCATTTTTTTATGTTGATTGGTTGTTTTTGTTTTACAGCATATCAACCCTTTTCAGGTTATTTTATGCCGAATCCGGTGATTTTGAAGAACAATTTTTTTAATAGAATATATTTGTTGTTTTGTAAGTCGGTTTCTATTTAACCCATAGTTAGGACACTAACAGGTACTACCACTCCGGGTCAGAGTGGACCTGGTAGCAATGGCAATTAAAGGGTGGCTCCACACTCCCCAGAGCCCGCAAGTTGGGGCCTCACCATCGGATATAGTTTAAGGTCATATCCAGGACCTCATCTTTTTGAGATCGAGAATTACTCAGGTCTTTTTTTTTATTATGGCAGCCTTCTCCTTTTCCAGTCATTTCAGTACAGATTTTAGAGATTTGAGCACGTTGATTGAAAGATAAAATCTAATGCTGAACAGCATTGGGATTATTTGAAAATCCAATCTGGTCTTGCTATCTCTATTCATGATTTGTTCAATTGTTTGGTCCATTGTCATCTAAATGGGTACTGGGTTTGTTGAACTAAAAATCCCCAGAAGTAAGATGCTTTGCTAATGAAGGATGTATATCAGAAAGAGCAAGCATCTCATAGATATAAAAAGGAAAATATCTAGTATAGTTCAAATGGTCATACACAATATATCAGGGGGTAATTTCTGTTGCTGATTTAAGTTGAAGGGCCCAAATCTCCTGTTCGTGCAGCACAAATTGAATTTAAAAATAAATCAGCTATATTCAAGTAAATTATCCAAAATGCAGAAGTTAGACATTGACTGCATCTCTTTTCAATAAATATTGGAAAATTGCTTTCAAACTCTTTAAAATCACTTGATGTGCAGAGATCTTGGAATTGCGTTTTAGGTAAAGCATTATATAAGTTTTTAGACAATTCAATGAATTTAGCTTTTTCTTCTTCACTTTGCGTTTCAATAAAAGTAGATAGGAGTTTCCTTCTTAAAGCTTCAGACATAATTTTTATAACTTTGACACTTGGATTATAATGTCTGCCGTTCATAAGTCCAACTAGTGATGCTTGTTCCACTGTTCCAGCTTCAAGTAGAATGTCAGTTAGCCCCGAATCTTCAAATCGCTTTTCAATGACACTGAGAAACGACATGCAGGTGTGGAACTCACCAAATCTGGCAAATGGTCTTTGCATATACGTGGCATCATTCCAACGTAATTGCTGTGCTTTAGCATAAACTGCAAGATCAAATGTCAATACAATGCATAAATAATAATAAAAGAATATTGAACCCTGTTCAGCCTGGAATTGAAGTAGTGTTTTGGTTGTCACTTTCACAGTAAATATTGACCATGGTCATAGCCACATCAGTAATGTTTGTTTTAGTCTCACAAAATGATTTAAATAAAACTTTTTTGAATGCTGTCAATTGAAAATGATGGTAGAAAAGGCTAACTCTTTTTGGCACAGTATGGGTACTACATTTAGCATCACACTGCACTTCTTACTCTTCATAATTTGGCGCTGGTCTTTTTCTACTGTGACATCATGATGGTGCAGTGAATATTAAATTAATTTCTGTAATGCTGCGTTTCTCAAATTTTTCCAACCTGTAACACACCAGCGTAGTTAGCATTAACACATTTTATATAAATGTTAAAAAATACTGTAAAAATATTGTCGATGTAAATAAATAGCAGATTATTGTAATAGCTGAGGAAATTTTAAAGATCATTTATTTCTACATGGAATTATTTTAAAACAAATGCAAAACCCACGGCCATGAGATTTTATTCATTTTTTTTTTTAATTGATTATGCTTAAACTAATTATTTAATGTAAAAATTAACATTCCGGGAATTCAGTTTGGCCAAATTTTGTAAGTAAGGGAGATAATTACTGACCGAAAAAAAAAACATATTTACTAAATGATTACCTCCCTTACATGATTTTTACGCCCAACTTTTGTAATAAAATAATCAAATTAAATTGCAAATTATATTAAAAAGAATTAAAAAAATGTCCATCATTCACCTGGAGATCTTTTTAGATTTAGACTCTACGGCATCGAAACTCTCAAAATCAAGTAAATTTTTTCCATATAGTTTGTGCGTCGACACGAAAATCGGGACTAACTCAATGGTCTATTTTTGTTGAAATTATTTCCTATACGCTGTTTTAAAGAGAAAAACATACATTTTCAGGTTTTAAGGGTATAGTACAAAACTGCAGTTAAAATTAAGCTCAATGACCAATATGGTTTATCAACCAGAGCGTTCACATATTAATTGGGTTCATTTCAAAAAGTCATACTAATTATGATGTAAAATATCAGTAACATGCTCCAGGTATCAATACTCAACCGTCATATTAAATATAACCACATTTCTGAGAATACAGTTTATTAGTGTCACGTAGTCATTACCTGCCCACACTCGAGAACCACACGTTGTATGCCGACCATTGCAATGAATCCGAGACAAAAAAAAAAAAAACTCAATTCCTTTTTTTCCAGTTGAAACAACAGATATTTATTTACAGGTACTTCCAGCACAACACCTTGTCGCTTGTTCAAACGTTATATCCTAATCCAATGTGCTTAACAAGATTCTGTTGTGTCTAACACGTACTCTGTCTTTGTCCGACCATGTCTAGGATGCGCTTTTTCCAGTCGCACTCAGCTCAACGTGTAACATGTAACGTCTGTCCTCACATCAAGGGTTCACGTTTTCTTTTTTATCACGTTTTTCTTTCTTTCTTCCTCTCTATGACTTCACATCGCACACGGCTCGGTCATTTGCATACAGTTGTTGCTGCCATACGCACGTCCGCGCTCTGTTAAATTAGTACGATTAAATTTAAGTAAAGACCCAGAGTGTTAATAATTTTCTTCATCCGTATATTTATCTACTTATATATAAAATAAACTTTCTGTGTGTATGTGTGTGTGTGTGTTGGGTTCGTTCCCTATGGACTTCAAAACGGCCATGCCGATTTTTATGAAATTTAACACATATATATAATATTATAATATAATATAATATAATATAATATATATATATATATATATATATATATATATATATATATATATATATATAATTGCACTTCATGTGTCTGAGAGTGTTCTTAGATAGGTTTTGTATTGAATTGTTTCCGATATACATCGAAAATTGATAATTAAAAAAATCCCATTAAAGGAAAAACAGCCTGAGTTTGACCCAAGTTAACACTTTTATACAGCCGGAATATAAAATTAACTAGAGATTCTTTTATAAAGCAGGGGCGCGTTCGAAATGAATGATTCAGTTTAGAACACAATCGAACCATGATACTTTACTTTTGTCATTTTAAACTTTAATTCAAGTGATTATATAAAAATAATTTCATAAAACCAAAGTAGGTTCTCTACAGTGACATGTAGATTACAATGTATTGTGGGTTAAGTCACTACGGGTAGGCATTTGAGATTCCCTCCGGCACACCACGATGGATTCTCGATTAGAGCAGACAATCAATCGATTTGATCGACGAATTGACGATTTCACCAATTTTGATGATAAAAATTTTGAAATTGTGGAAAATTCATTAATCCTCATCCAATACCGAGCAACGACGGGCCTCCCCGCTAGTTTGGAAATATATCACGTTTTAAACATTGATGGAATTTTATTGACATAGCAAAGATCTCCGAAGAACAATTCTGGGAAGAAAACATTGAATAAATCACGGACTTTAATAGATTATTTTCAAACGAAATAGATAAAAAAAAATGTAACTTTAACAAATATGTTAGTTAGGTTAAGAAAAAGTTCTTTCGGAATTTTTAATTTTGATTTCAAATGATGCATTTTCAAATAAATTTTCATTATAATACCTTTACTTTATATATAATTTTAATGTGCGTTTTTTTTTTGCTCTATCTAATCGTTTAAATTACAATCGTTTTAAAACAATTATGCCTTCTTTTCAGAACGTTGTATACACGATGGGGGAAAAAAATCGCACAGTTTTTCTTATTTCAATCAAGCTAGGCCGAAAAGCTGCTGAAACAGCTCACGATATCAACAAAGCGTTTTGCCCAGGAACCACTACTGAATGCACAGCACAATAGTGGTTTAAGAAATTTCGTGGTGGCGACGAGAGTCTTGATGACCGTAGCGGTCGGCCATCGAATGTTGACACCAACCAGTTTAGAAACTTAGTCGAAGCCAATTCACGCACAACGGTTCGAAAACTTGTTTCTGAAATAGGCGTAACGTATACGATGATTCCAATAACTTGAGAGAGATCAAAAAGACAAAAATCTTGAAAAATGGGTTCCCCACGAATTGAATGACAACATAAAAACGCCGTTATGAAGTGTAATCTTCCCTTCTTTTACACAACAAGAACCACCCGTTTCTTGACCGGGTGATGATTTATGATGAAAAGTGGATTCTTTATGACAACCGCTGACACTCAGCTCAGAGGTTAGACGCCGATGAAGCTACACGAAACTGCCCGAAACCAGATTTGCACCAAAAGAAGATCATGCTGACTGTTTGGTTGTCTGGAACCGGTCTCATCCATTACAGTTTTTGAATGCAGCCGAAACCATTATAGTCAACAAATGGATGAAATGCATCAGAAACTTCGACAATAACATCCATCATTAGTCAACAGAAAAGCCCAATTCTCCCTCACAACAATGCCCAACCGCACGTTAATAAACTGACCCTCAAGAAGTTGAACGAATTCAACTACGAAACTCTGCCTCATCCACCATACTTTCCAGATCTCTCACCTACTGACTACCAGTTTTTCAAGCATCTCGACAACTTTTTGCGTGAGAAATGCTTAAAAAACGTAAGCGATATAAAAACCATCTTCAGCGACTTCATCGCCACTAGAACACAAAACTTTCACATTACTGGCAGTTTTGCATTGGTATTTCCTTCTGCCATTTTTCTTCATGAAAAGAAAGTTATTTCTATAGCACCCACTAGACGAATCGGCGATAATGGAAAGAAACGACTATGAAAAGAAAAAAAAAAAAGAGATGCCATATAAACAGCCTACGTATATGTATGAAGACGATATATATATATGTATGTTGATTCTGATGGTGCTTATTTTGATCAATATTTTTTTTGTTTGAGCCGAGATATGTTTATCTGAATTTTATAACTTTCTTGTCAACCTGTAGTTTTACGTTTTTAATAAATCAAACAATCCTGTTTTACATTTTTTTCAACCGATATTTTATTAAAAATCAACTGTAAATTGCAACAAAATTCGATAAAATAATAAATATCTCTTCCTTACTTTGTTTAAATCGACTATGCTAATATAAGTGTTTGAGAATCGGTTTT
The DNA here is from genome assembly GCF_053919585.1 of Euprymna scolopes. Classification (NCBI taxonomy): domain Eukaryota; kingdom Metazoa; phylum Mollusca; class Cephalopoda; order Sepiida; family Sepiolidae; genus Euprymna; species Euprymna scolopes. The sequence continues at coordinate 115,843,039 of NC_136495.1, forward strand.
TCATATCCTGATGAAAAAAATCATTTATATACTGTGTCTTTATTTAAATTTGATTTTACCAATAAAAAGTGTTTTTTCTATGAAACTGCGTATATATACGTGTATATATATCATATATATGTATTATCGTTGGGACGATTAATCGGAATCAGAATCAGGAATCGAAAAAAAAAATCAGAACATTTTGGGGTATTGGAATCGGTAGTGAAATCGGGAAAAAATTATTGCATATTTTCCGATGCCAAAACCGATTTCTTTAATTGTTTATTTTTTTATTTTTATTAATTAGCTAAGACACCATTAGTCTCTCTATCCTCTCTCTCTCCCCCTCTCTTTCTCTCTCTCTCTCCTGAGTCCATTATCTTCAAATAAAACCATTCACGAAAACTCAGCGAACGTCTCCTTCTGCCATTTTTCTTCATGAAAAGAAAGTTATTTCTATAGCAACCACTAGACGAATCGGCGATAACGGAAAGAAACGAATATGAAAAAAAGAGATGCCATGTAAACAGCCTATGTATGTGTATGAAGACGATATTTTGATACGTAATACGCGAACGGGAAATAAAAATCAATTAGAGAAAAAAAAATATTGATTGAAAAAAAAAGACCAAAATAAAGTTGAGTAAAACAATGAAATACATTTTTGGAATGGATAAGTAAGATTTCGGAAGAAAAACAGAAATTAAAAGGAAGAGAATACAGAAAGAAAACATTACCGAAATAATAACGAAAAGGAAAACAAAAATGATTTTTTTTTACAAAAAGTCCATATAGATTGAGAAAAAGAAGAAAATTATCTCACAAAATAACCAACATTGTAAAGACTCATTATACAGCATTGTACATGACCCGAAAAACATATTCTGCTTGTCAACATGTTGTTGTTTTTTAAACGAGACAAAAAAAAAATGGCATAACAAAGAAAAATTAATAAATAAATCGATCGATCAATAATAAATCATTATAATCTAATCTATATAAATAAAACAGTAGATTTAAGTGTATGTCTGTCTGTATGTCAGTCTGTATTTATTTAACCGATAAACTTTTGAACTATCGGTCAAAAAAACACTGAAACTAATAGAAAATTGTCAATCATACACCAAGAACGGTTTATAATGAGTAAAATCTTTGTTTGGATGGATGAATAATGCATACAGAAGTTGGCAAGTCAAAATGCAAACTTTTCATTTCAACTTGCTGACATATTTTTACTTCTTTCTGCGCATGCCCAAATTCAATTCATTTCTTCAAGTTGTTTAATATTAAGTCTGTCTTAACTATCTCTCGATAGCTACATCGGTAGGAGACGCAGCTAAATCGCTAAATGTTTTGGTTTCAATTCTAGCTGATGGCACCCAAGTCATATTTCTTTTAAGAATTTTTTAAATCACCACTCTATATTGGGTACAATATAATATTCAATAGAGAACTGGTTCTGTAATAATAAACGCGAAATCTACATGAATTAATATATATTTAAGCATATTATACGCAAAGGTCGGCCGCATCCCCCCCCCTGCCAGTAAACAAATGAATGATTATGCGTTCCCGGTCAATGAAAACGTTTAACTTGAAATATGTCATAAATCCGCTTACCGTTTTTTATGCTTCCTTACGGCTTTAAAGACATCCTGGAACCGGTGTTCAAGTTCGAAAGAATTGCTCCTCGACACAATCACAAGAAACGGGTAGTGCTTTCGTTGTTTTTTTTTTTTACTGTGGTTAATTACCCCCTACTCATTTTGGTCCTGGATATGACCTTAAACTATATCCAGTGGTGAGGCCCCAGCTTGTGGGCGTTTGGGAATGTGGAGCCACCCTTTAATTACCATTGCTCCCAGGTCCACTCTCACCCGGAGTTGTAGTACCTGTTAGGGTCCCAACTATGGGTTGAATAGAAACCGACGTGAAAACAACAAATATATTCCATTAAAAAAAAAATTCTTCAAAATCTTTAGATTCGGCATTAAATAACCCGAAAAGGGTTGATATGCCGTAAAACAAAAACAACCAACCAACCAACCTACTCATTTAATTGATTTATTTTTATTTTATATATTTAATTGTCCTTTATTTTTTTTTTATAATTTTGTTTATTTCCTTTTATTCTGAAAATCTCTCTCTTCTCTCTCTCTCTCTCTTTCTTTCTTTTAGATTTTAGCCTTTCTTTTCTGTGTTTATCTAATATTTTTTTACAGTTCTACGCCCTTTTTTTCTATCACATTCTTTACATCTTTTCTGCATGGCATTACTTGCATTCATCTCCCTTCATTAAGCATCGAATTATTCTTTCTTTATTGTATATTAGCATAGGTGCCTGGCGTTGCCCTGGTGTTTCGAGGTGTATACTGAGCAAAAAAAAAAAAAAAAAAGAAATTGGTCAATTTTTTTAATACTTTGACACCTTAACATTTATTGTTTTTGGCTCAAATCAAGTTATTAAGTTAGATCCATGTCCAAGGAACCTATATTTAAATTTTCAAGTGTTTAGACCCCAAATTATCGGAGGAGTTTGGTAGAGTTCTTAAAGGTCAAATCGTTGAACTTTGACCCCTTAACAGTAAAATTTCTGGCCGAAAACTAATCACATAGATTTTTCCAAATCTCAGTACCCTGTATATCAAATTTCGAGTCTGCAGACTAAAAATTGACAGAGTTATTGCGTAGGGAAATGTACACAGACACACAGAAAAACACACAGCCACACAGACACGTTCACTTTTATAGATAGACTAGCATGGGTACCCGGCGTTGTCCGGGTGTTTGGAGGTGTATGCTTAGAAAAACAAAACAAAAAAAACGGTCAATTTTTTTAAATTTTGACCCCTATTATAACCCCTTAAAATTTATTGTTTTGGGCTCAAATCAAGTTATTAAGTTAGACCCATGTCCAAGGAACCAATATTATAAATTTTCAAGTGTTTAGACCCAAAATTGTCCTAGCATTTAAAACAGCAAATGAACTGTTAACGAAGTATTAGTTATTAAAATTGTAACCATTTATGTTTGAGCCTAAACATTTCAAAGTTATACATAACGGGTATTCAGACAAGCATTTTAACCAGTTTTGAGGTGAAATTTTGGCTGCCAAAAGGTCAAAGTTGAAAGAGTTGATCTTTGCAAATTCTACGAAATTCCTCCGTTAATTTTAGGTCTAAAGACTTAAAATTTTAGTGGTAGATAACTTGGACATGAGTAAAACTTTTTATTTTGATTTGAGACCAAAACAATAAATGTAAAGGCGCAAATTGGGGTCAAAGTTAAAAAAATTACCTGTGCTGTCTCTATAAAATTACTCAGACAATTTCTGGTCTAAACATTTGAAATTTTATTTAAAGTGTATTTGCACATAGGGCAAGTTATAAACAGTATATAGGGTCCAAGCAAAGCCGGGTTGAACTGTTAGTATATATAACGGCATAATCACGTTGAGCGCATCAGTTCTTGTCAGATCACCGAAGTTAAGCAACGTTGAACCTGGTTAGTATCAGATGGGTAACCATTTGGGAATTCTAGGCGCTGTATGTGCTCTCCGCTTATCTCAGCTTGTGTTTCCAGTCGTCCTGTACTTCACTTGCCACTGGTATTTAACAATGTCGTCTCAGGAGTCGCGTGGTTGGAGATTGCGCACCTCCTGCCACAAAAAATTCACGCGCAAGCAACCCTTCATGGGTATCCATAATCTGTCCAAGACTGAAGGAGCCAGCTTTATATATATATATATATATATATATATATATATATATATATATATATATATATATATATATATATATATATATATATATATATATATATAGTTTAGTAGTAATCCACTTTTTAGACGCACGGGAAAAAACGGAATTCGAAATATGAGATTAGAAAGACAACCACGTGCGTATTTGTATTTTTTAATTTTTTTTTTAAATAAACAAAATATTTATTTAAAGTTTCAAATTTTCGGCTTATAAGCCTTCATCAGGAATTTTCTTTTTAAACAATACAATATATATATATATATTTTTCTTACGTGCCATGATGTCGTTTGGCAGAGTTTGTTGGAAAAATATAGATATGCACGTGGTTGTCTTTCTAATCTCATATTTCGAATTCCGTTTTTTTCCCGTGCTTCTAAAAAGTGGATTATTACTTACTACCCATTCGCGCTTAGACGGCGCTACCTACTGGACTGACAATACACACTCTCTACTTCGACCAACAAACTCTACCAAACGACATCATGGCACGTAAGAAAAAATATATATTGTATTGTTTAAAAAGAAAATTCCTGATGAAGGCTTATAAGCCGAAAATTTGAAACTTTAAATAAATATTTTGTTTATTTAAAAAAAATACAGATACGCACGTGCTTGTCTTTCTAATCTCATATTTCGTATATATATATATATATATATATATATATATATATATATATATATATATATATATATAAAATTTTACCGTCACTGGATTATTTATCTTCCCCCAGACTATCCATTCATGTGTAATCACCTTTTTCTTCACCATATTCCCTCTGCTTCACTTTTTTTGTTTTCAAGTAAGATCTTTGACTTACTTGTTGTTTCATCAAATACTTTTGCATGCAAAATCCGATCCCACATTTTGCTAATTCCTACCCTCTGATGAGAAGGAAAGTATTTCTTTGAAACTCCGCGGATTAAGGACTATCCACTTATCTAGTGTTTCATTTTCAGATTAAATAGTGTTTTTAATATGTTATATTAACTGTTTGCTCGTATATATATATATATATATATATATATATATATATATATATATATATATGTGTGTGTGTGTGTGTGTGTGTGTGTGTGTGTCTGTATGTATATATCACAGTGGCATCACAGACAGGACTAAGATTTTCGTTTACATGACCTATGTGCTAACCACACTGTTGTATTCATCGGAGACATGGGCATTGCATCAAAGGCACATTAAATGGCTTGAATGATTTCACCAAAAATGCTTGAGACGTATCTTAAACATCAAGTGGCAAGCACAAGCACCCGATACTGAAGACTTTTGTGAGAGCGTGTTGCTCTAGTGTTGAGACCCTTGTAATCAGATCTCACATGCGTTGGGTGGGTCACTTGGTTCAAATGAAAGATTATAGGCTGCCAAAACAATTTTTTACGGAGAGCTGGAAAATGGCAAGCGCTCTCAACACAAGCCCAGGAAGAAGTTCAGGGACTCTACAGAGAATAATTTGAAAGTCTTACAAATCGACATCGACACATGGGAAGAACTTACTCTGCAAAGGTCGACGTGGCGAAAGCTTGTAAGTGAAAGTTGTAATGCTCTAGAGAAAAGAAAGCAAGCCCACAGTAATTTGAAGCGAGAGCTTCGCAAAGATTTAATTGACGGTCTTAACCATTTATTGAGATTGTCAGACTGAATTCCTCATCTTGGTTGTTATACTCACAACGTTTCGGCCGTTTTGCCCTCCGGCCTTCATCAGGTGTTTTGTATCGAACTGGGGAACCATTAACTACCACCAAGAAATGGTCAGGTTGAAGAATACCCTCCGTTGTAACAACTACCCCGATAGCATACTATCAACCAGACGTGTTAATAGTATAAGAGAGGAGAATGAACCCCCCCCAAAAAAAACACCAACGGTCTGCCTACCATACATACGAGGCATCTCCGAAAAGATTCAGAGAATATGTGCCCCCTGCAACATCAGGACGGTATTCAAGAGCGAGTCAACACTCAGACGACACCTGGTACGAGTGAAGCCCCGCATGGAGGAGAACATGACCAATAACTGCATATACTCCATCCCATGCAGTTGCAGAAAGGTTTACAAGGGTGAAACATGCCGCCTCCTCAAAGTAAGGGTGGAAGAACACCGAAAAGCGGTAACTAAAGGGGAGACAGAAAAATCGGGTATAGCGATTATTATAGTGACATATGGCCGAGTGGTCCTAGACGTTGTATCAAAGTTTACAGTTACCCAAAGGTGCTGAGTTCAATCCTGAACGAAGACAGTGAAAAGTAACATTCAAAACAGAGAATCAGCATCTATGTCCCAGGAGCCTAGCTGGAGTCCGAACACGGTACCCCCGTAATAATAATAAAGGGTTGGGTTCGAGACTCCTAACAAACGGTTTCCCAAGTTCCATACAAAACACCTGACGAAGGCCGGAGAGCAAAACGGCCGAAACGATGAGGAATTCAGTCCGACAATCTCAATAAATGAAAACACCTCATCTAAAAAATACAGACAATTACGGTCTTAACCATGTCACACAGAGCTGGAAATGCGACACTTGTGAACGAGTGCTTTTGTCAAAAGCTGGCTACGTCAACCACCTTAAGTCACACAAAACTCCTGTTCAGGTCAACTTTGCACCTATTAGTCCGAACCAAACGATCTGTTTAACATGCAGCAAAATTTGCAAGTCTACTGCTGGTCTGAGAAGACATGTGATTGTTCAGAGGAATACCCTTCAACCTCCGGAGGAAGTCAACTCGATGGAAATCGCTCAATTTGTATGTCACATCTGCTTCAAGATGTGCAAATCTGCAGTGGGAGTGCAGAGTCATCTGAGATGGTATGGACGACAAGATGGGGAGACCTCAATGTGACGGGGATCATCTGGAAAGATGCAGCAATCATCATCATATATATGTATATATATATGTATGTATATATATATATATATATATATATATATATATATATATATATATATATGTTTTTTTGTAAATATTCTTCAACATTGGGGAGGAGAGAGTCTTTTATAAATATTCTTCCACCTTACCATTGAATAAAAAAAAATAGCGTGAAGTTGAATTTAATCTGAAAACATTAATTACAAATAGCACGGCACCAAAAATGCATAAGCACATAATTTTAAAGTAGATATTGATCTCGGATGCATATGATGGCAGAGTGCAATATGAACGTGTAATTTTGAAATTGTTTTTACAGGTTAAATTCATATTTTACTATATTTTCTTTTCTTACTTTGTAAAGCTCAAGCACAGATTAGTTATGAAACACCATCCCTTTGTAAAGAATGTCTTTCTGAATTATAACATCATTATTTAAGCTTTTCGCATAATTACACTTTTAAAAATAATAATGTGATTAAAGTTAACCACTTTAAAGTTTGATAAACCATTGTTTGTTTTTAAACAAACCATTCTGTTTATAATGTTTACGTTTATAGCTTAATTAAAACGGCCACTTTCTTAAATAGTGTTTACATTTATATTTGGTAATGTACAAGTGACTAGAGGAATTTAGTTCCATTTAAGAGACACAGGGTTCGATAGTTTTTATCACAATAACTAGTCTTGCCGACTAAAATACTTTGCCCTGAACTTTACCCTTGAACCATACCCTGAAAAATACCCTGAACTTCCAGCAAATAGTTGACAACCCCAGGCACAAAATGGGGTATCTATTCCGAATGCCATTTTTAACATGAGGAGCTTGAGGGATGCCAAACAACAAAACTAACAGCAGCATTATTTTAATTTTTTACGCGGGGGGGATGCATGCTACCACCGGGCAACGGCGGTTAACGGGTCCTGCTAGTTTCATATAAATAGCAATATGGAGTTAGAATATTGTTTTATTACCGAAAATATAAATTTTTAGATACTTGCAATAAAATGATACACACTTAAAATTACCAGAAAATAAATTTGGCATAACTTTCAAAATATTTGTTCAAATTCCACAAAAACCAGGGAAATAAGGCACCTTATTATACTCCTCCAGTGTATCAAATTTCACTTCTTTGCATTTCAAGCAATTTAAATTTTTAAAAATTAAAAAAATATTGACCTTCAAAAAAGCGATACATAGGGTGTGTGTGTATATATATATATATATATATATATATATATATATATATATATATATATATATATAAAGCGGTTGACACGTTATATATATAGGCAGTCAGGCTCAAACCCGTACCGCGAAGGAGAAAAAGAACGTGAAAAAAACGTCACGTCTTTGCCGTTGCGTCCATCGCACAAACGGAAGTGGCGAAGGTTTAAATTAAGGCTAGTCAATCGAAAATATCAGCGAAAAAGCGACCCCTCCTTGTAGAAAAGTGCCCAGTTGAGGGTGAAAGAATCAATGTTTTTGGCCAATCTTTCGATATTTGCCGTCCAAAGGATTGGAATTCAAAACCATACCGATATTGTGAAAATCAATCCTCTCTGTCGAAAGTTTTAGGCATACATACATACATACATACATACATACATACATTTAAACACACAGGTGAAATTTATATTATAGACTAACCTGGGTGCCCGTGTTTTGTAGGTGTGTGTTGAGCAAAATAAATAAATGAATAAATAAAATAAATAAATAAACAAAACGTGGTAGTAGACAGGCATAATCGTACCCGGACCGCGAAGGAGGAAAAGAACGTGAAAACAAAAAAAACTAAAACAAAATAAACGTGACGCTTTTGCCGTTGTGTGCATTACCAAAATGGAAATGGTTATATTTTTATATTTTTATGTTTTTATATTCTTATGGTTTTATATTCTTCTGTTTTTGTATTCTAATGTTTTTATATTCTCCTGTTTTTATATACCGAGGTTATTATATTCTTATGGTTTAACATGTTTATTTTTTAATTTTTTATGTTTTTGTATTATTATGTTTTCATATTGTTATATTTTTAAATGTCTATGTTTTTATATTCATTTGTTTTTATATTCTTATGTTTCTATATTCTTATTTTTTATATTCTTGTATTTTTATATTCGCATGTTTTAATATTCTTATGTTTTTATATTCTTATGTTTTTATATTTTTATGTTTTTATATTTTATTGTTTTTATGTTTTTATATTTTTATATTCTTATGTTTTTATATTTGATTGTTTTTATATTCTTATGTTTTTGAATTCTTATATATTTTGTTTTCTTATGTTTTTATATTATTATGCTTTTATATTTTATGGTTTATATTTTAATGTTTTTATATTATTATGTTTTTACATTTTTATTTTTTAAATATTTTATGTTTTTATATTCTTATGTTTTTATATTTTTATATTTTTATATTCTTATATTTTTATATTCTTATATTTTTATATTTTTATGTTTTTATATTTTTATGTTTTTATATTTTATTGTTTTTATGTTTTTATATTTTTATATTCTTATGTTTTTATATTTGATTGTTTTTATATTCTTATGTTGTTGAATTCTTATATATTTTATTTTCTTATGTTTTTATATTCTTCTGTTTTTATATTCTTATATTTTTATATTTTAATGTTTTTATATTCTTATGTTTTTATATTTTTATGTTTTTATATTCTTATGTTTTTATTTTCTTATATTTTTATATTTTTATGTTTTTATATTCTTATGTTTTTATTTTCTTATGTTTTATATTATTATGCTTTTATATTTTATGGTTTATATTTTAATGTTTTTATATTATTATGTTTTTATATTTTTATTTTTTTAATATTTTATGTTTTTGTATTCTTATATTTTTAAATTTTTATATTTTTATGTTTTGTATATTCTTCTGTTTTCATATTCTTACATTTTTATATTTTTAAGTTTTTAACCTTTATGTTTTTATATTTTTATGTTTTCATATTTTATGTTTTTATATTCTTTTGTTTTTATATTTTATGTTTTTATATTCTTTTGTTTTTATATTTCTATTTTTTTTATTGTTATGTTTTTATATTCTCATATTTTTATATTCTTATGTTTTTAACTTCTGTTATCATATTATTATATTTTTATGTTTTTATATTCTTACGTTTTTCATTCATATGTTTTTATATTTTATGTTTTTATATTCTCTTGTTTTCATATTCTCATTTTGTATGTTCTTGTGTTTTTATATTTTAATTTTTTTATATTTTTATATTATTATATTTATATATTTTATGCTTTGATATTTTTATATTTTTATGTTTTTATATTGTTATGTAGTTATATTCTTGTGATTGTACATTCGCTGGCTGTATTTACTCATATTTTTGATGTGTTTATATTCTTGTGTGTTTATTTTTTTAATTTTTTATATTCTCATGTTTTTATATACTGATATTTTGATATTTTTATGTTGTTATATCATTATGTCTTTATATTTTTATGTTTTTATATTTTTATGTTTTTATATTTTTATGTTTTTATATACTTATATTTTTATATTCCTATGTTTTTATAGTTTTATGTTTTTATATTCTTATCTTTTATCTTTTTATATTTTTATATTTAAAGTTTTTGTTTTTATAATGTTTTTGTTTTATATTCTTATATTTTTATATTCTTATGTTTTTATATTATTACGTTGTTACATACTTATTTTTTTATATTCTTATGTTTATATATTTTTCTGTTTTTATATTATTATGTTGTTATATTCTTATGTTTTTATATTTTTATGTTTTCATATTTTTTAGCTTCTTTATTGGTTTACATTATTACGTCTTTATATTATTATGTTGTCATATTCTAATTGCTTTTATATTGTATTTAGTTTTAGATTTTATGTTTTAATATTCGTATATATTCTTATGTTTTTTTACTATTATGTTTATAGATTATTATGTTATTTGTATGTTTATATTTGTATATTCTTATGTTTTCATATTTTTATATGCTTCTTTTTTCATATTCTTATGTTTTTATATTCTTCTGTTTATATATTCTCCTTTTTTATATTCTTGTTTTTATATTTTTATGTTTTTGTATTATTATATTTTATAGTATTTTTTTTATATTTTTATGTTTTAATTCTTATGTTTTTATATCATTATGTTTTTATATTTTTATGCTTCATATTCCTATGTTTTTATATTATAATGTTTTATATTATTATGTTTTTATATTATTATGTTGTTATATTTTCATGTTTTTATATTATTATGTTTTTATAGTCTTATGTTTTTATATTTAAATGTTTTTATAATATTCTGTTTTTATATTTTTATGTTTTTATATTCTTATGTTTTTATCATATTATGTTTTCATATTTATATTGTTCCATGTTTCTGTTTTTATATTATTATGTTTTTATATTCTTTGTTTTTTATTTTATATTTTATTTTTATGTTTTTATACTTTTTGTTTTTATATTCTTATGTTTTTATAATATAAATTGTTTTGTATTCTTTTATTTTTATATTCGTTTTTTATATTCTTATGTTTTTATACTATAATGTTTTTATATTTTTGTGTTTTATATATTTTATATTTTTATATTCTTATATTTTTATGTTTCTATGTTTTTATATTCTTATGATTTTATATTTTTATGTTTTCATATTTGTATGTCTTTTGTAATCTTATGTTTTTATATATTTATGCTTTTATATTCTTATATTTTTATATTCTGATCTATTTATATTATTATGTTTCAATATGTATATGTTTTTACATTTTAAGGTTTTTAGATTTTTATGTTTTTATATTTTTATATGATTCTGTGTTTATAGTCTTAAATTTTTGTATTTTTATATTCTTATGTTTTTATATTCTTCAGTTTTTACATTTTTATGTTTTTATATACTTCTGTTTGTATAACCTTCTGTTTTTATATTCTTATGTTTTTATATTTTTTGTTTATTTTTTTATGGTTTTATATTATTATATTTTTATATTTTTATGTTTTTATATTTTTGTATTTTCATATTTTTATGTTTTTATGTTCTCATGTTTTTATATTTTTATATATTAATAGTTTTAGGTTTTTCATTCTTCTGTTTTTATATTCTTATGTTTTTATATTCTTTCAGGTTTACTTTCGTTATGTTTTTATATTTTTATGTTTTTATATTTTTATGTTTTTATATTCTTATGTGTTTATATTCTTATGTTTTTATATTTTTATATTTTTAAATTCTTATATTTTTATATTCTAATGTTTTTATAATATTATGTTTTTATATCCTAATATTTTTTATTTTTATATTTTTACATTCGGATGGGTGTATATTTTATGTTTTTATATTGTTATATTTTTATTGTTACTTGATTTTTTATATTTTTATGTTTTTATATTATTACGTTTTTCTATTGTTATGTTTTTACATTCTTAAGTTTTTATATTCTTATGATTTTTAATTGTTATGTTTTTACATTTTAATATTTTTATATTTTTATGTTTGTATATTTTTATGTTTTTATATTCTTATGTTTTTTTATTTTTATGTTTTTATATTCTTATGTTTTATATTTTTCTGTTTTTATATTTCTCTACTTATATACTCTAATGTTTTTATATTTTTATATTTCTTGTTTTCTTATGTTTTCATATTCGTCTGTTTTTATCTGCTTATATTTTTATATTTTTATGTTGTTATATTATTATGATTCATGTTTTTATATTTTAATATTATTCTGTTTTTATGTTATTATGTTTTTATATTTTTATTTTGTATATGTTTATGGTTGTATATTTTTATGTTTTTATATTTTCATCGGTTTATATTTTTATATTTTTATGTTTTTATGTTTTTATATTTTTATGTTTTTATATTTTCATCGGTTTATATTTTTATATTTTTATGTTTTTATGTTTTTATATTTTTATGTTGTTATATTATTATGTTTCATGTTTTTATATTTTAATATTATTCTGCTTTTATGTTATTATGTTTTTATATTTTAATTTTTTATATGTTTATGGTTGTATATTTTTATGTTTTTATATTTTCATGGGTTTATATTTTTATATTTTTATGTTTTTTGTTTTTATATTCTATGTTTTTATATTTTCAAATTTTTATATATTTTAGGTATTTATATTCGTCTGTTTTATATTCTTGTTGTTATAGTCTTATGTTTGAACATTTTGATGTTTTTATATAATTATATTGTTATATTATTATGTTTTTATATTTTTATATGTTATATTCTTATGTTTTTATATTCTTTTTAATACTCTTATATATTTATATTATTTTGTTTTTATATTCTTATGTTTTTATATTCTTATATTTTTATTTTTTATATTCTTATGTTTTCATAAACTTGTGTTTTTGTATTCTTATGTTTTTATATTTTTGTGGTTTTCTAGTTTAATATTTATAAATTTTTATGTGTTTATATGCTTATATTTTCATATTCTTATGTTTTTAAATTATTACATTCTTATATTTTTATGTTTTTATATTCTTATGTTTTTATATTCTTATGTTTTTATATCCTTATGGTTTACTGTCGTTATGTTTTTATATTTTTATGTTTTTATATTCTTATATGTTTATATTTTTATGTGTTTATATCCTTAAGTTTTTATATTCTTATGTTTCTAACTCCTTATATTTGTGTATTCTAACGTTTTTATAATATTATGTTTTTATATTCTTATATGTTTATATCTTTATGTTTTTACATTCTGATGGGTTTATATTCTTATGTTTTTATATTGTTATATTTTTATATTCTTATTTTTTATATTCTTATGTTTTCATATTATTACGTTTTTCTATTCTTATATTTTTACATTCTTAAGTTTTTATATTCTTATGATTTTTTATTATTATGTTTTTATATTTTAATATTTTTATATTTTATGTTTGTATATTTTTATGTTTTTATATTGTTATATTTTTATTGTTATGTTTTTATATTTTTATGTTTTTATATTCTTATGTTTTTATATTCTTATGTGTTTATATCCTTATGTTTTTATATTTTTATATGTTTAAATTCTTATATTTTTATATTCTAATGTTTTTATAATATTATGTTTTTATATCCTAATATTTTTTTATTTTTATATTTTTACATTCTGATGGGTGTATATTTTATTTTTTTATATTATTATATTTTTATTGTTACTTGATTTTTTATATTTTTATGTTTTTATATTATTACGTTTTTCTATTCTTATATTTTTACATTCTTAAGTTTTTATATTCTTATGGTTTTTAATTATTATGTTTTTATATTTTAATATTTTTATATTTTATGTTTGTATATTTTTATGTTTTTATATTCTTATGTTTTTATGTCTAATAGTGTTTTTATATTCTTATATAATTTTATATTCTTATATTTTATATTATTCTGTTCTTATATGTTAATGTTTTTGTATTATTATATCTATTTGTGTTTTTATATTCTTATATAATTTTATATTTTTATTTTTTTATATTTTTCTGTTCTTCTAATATTTGTATATTTTTGTATTATGATGTTTTTATATTAATATGTTTTTATATATTTTTATAGTCTTATATGTTTATATTATTATGTTTTTACATTCTTCTGTTTTTATATTCTTGTATTTTTATATTTTTGTATGTTTATGTTTTTATATTCTTATGTATTTAATTTTTTTCTTTGTATATTTTTATGTTTTTATATTCTTATGTTTTTATATTTTATGTTTTAACATCCTTATATTTTATATTTTTATGTTTTTATTTTCTTATATTTTTGTATTTTAATGTTTTTATATTTTTATGTTTTTATATTTTTATGTTTTTATATTATTCCGTTTTTATATTCTTCTGTTTCATATTCTTATGTTTTTATATTTTTCTGTTTTATATATTCTTATATTTTAATATTCTTATATTTTTATATTTCTATGTTTTTATATTCTTATGTTTTTATAATCTTATATTTTTATACTTTTATATTTTTATATTTTTTATGTCTTTATATTTTTATGTTTTTATATTCTTTTATGTTTATATTATTATATTTTTATATTCTTATGTTTTATATAATTATTTTTTTACATTTTTATGTTTTTATATTATTGTGTTTTTATATTATCATGTTTTTATCTTTTTATGTTTTTATATTCTTTTGTTTTTATATTCTTATATGTTTATATTCTTATGTTTTTATATTCGTGTTTTTTATATTCTTGTGTTCTATATTCTTTTATTTTTATATTTTTATATTTTTATATTATTCCGTTTTTATATTCTTATATTTTAATATTCTTATGTGTCTATATTTTATTTTTATATTTTTACATTTTTATTATTATGTTTTTATATTTATTCTGTTTTTATATTGTTCTGTTTTTATACTTTTATGCTTTTATATTTTTATGTTATTACATTTTTATATTTTTATGTGATTATATTCTTCTGTTTTTATATTCCTATGTTTTTATATTTTTATGTTTTTATATTATTATGGTTTTATATTCTTGTGTTTTTATATTTTTATAATTGTTTATTCTTATGATTTTATATTCTCATGTTTTCATTTTATTAGGTTTTTCTATTTTTATGTTTTTATATTATAGTGTTTTTATATTATTATGTTTTTATATTCTTATATTTTCATAATCTTATGTATTTATGTTTTGTGACCTCAAATCATAAAACTTTTAGTTTCATCCTTTGAAGCAACCAGCGGATACATAGAAATGTTAAAAAAGTTCTTAGTGTGATGTTTTTTATTATTTTGATAACTGTTTTTCCTTTGATGAGAAGAATGTACATTCTTTGAAACTTCGCGCATTAAGAAGAACCAGCTTTGGAGTATTCTGCCGAATAATAAAACGTTTTTGTTAATATCTACTTCACTCTTCTTCTTATTTTTTTGTATATATATATATATATATATATATATATATATATATATATATATATATATATATATATATATATAACTACTCCATTTACTCACATAAAATTAATATACGAAAGTATAGATTTATGCGTAAACTTTAAGTATTTACGTCAAAAGTGCTCAATACGAAGGTAGAGCTAGTTAGTAATTTATAAAATATATATGGCGATTAAGGTACACTGAATATTCGGCGTTTCATCCACTCTAGGATTCGTCAGGATTATGCGCGAATTCTGTGGTTGTTTATTGTTTTTATATGGTCCTCTTCTGTTGAGGGTTTTAGTTAGCCAATCAGCTTTCTAGTATCCAACGCGCCCCTTACTATCAGCCAATGGGCATGCATTTTATCGAACAAAGGATCTGTTTTAAAACTAGTTTAGTGGTTTAAGGCAGACATTTCTTTCTTTTTTTTTCTTTCTTTTTTATATATATAAATATACATATGTGTACACACATATATGCACATATATATACATATATATATACATACATATATGTGTATATGTGTGATCGTTTATGTATATTCATGTTTATTTAATTTATTTATTTGTTTATTTTCTATCGTTTTTGTTAGTTTTAAAACTATTTTGTATCGCTATCCTAGAGTAAATTTTATTTTGTGAACACAGTTATTTGCTATTTCTCTTCTACAGTTTAATAGATTTTGGGGTTCTTTAGAGTACAGAATAGCAAATTTTTCATGAAGGCATAATTTACATGGGTCGTCTAAATGCCTACACGTGGTAGCGTGTCATTATTTTCCCTTCGACTACCGGCGAATGTCCGCTTTCTTTGAGTTCCCAGTATTTATTCACTAGTGTTGTTTTTATACGGTGTTTTTTATTGTTGAATGTACTTTTGTGGTCATAGTATCGGGTTTTGAAATCTAAGGAAGTCATGCCTCCGTAATATTTCTTGTTATTCGGGGTTTCTTTCGCAAATATTGTTGCCTGATAAACTACGCTTTTCGTTAGACATTTATTTTGAACTGGGCAAAGTGTGCGGTGTCTACAGTTGCATTTATCTTGTCCGTTATTAGTATTTTTATTTATGGTATGGTTGTTTGTGTCCGGGGTTGGTTTATTATTATTATTATTATTATTATTATTATTATTATTATTATTATTATTATTATTATTATTATTTCTGCTAGTGTTATTTTATTTTTGTCAGTGTGTCTCCTTTTTTATTGTTTATTTTATTGTTGTTTACATTGTTTTTATTTAGTATTTTGTTTTTATGTGCTTTAATTATCATCTCTAAATTTTCGCAAGAACTGTAGGATAATTTTAAGGTATGTTTATTGAAGATTTTGTGTTGCGGAAAAGTGTTTTTCAATAGGATCTAGAAATTTCTTGCCAAGTTTTATTTTTAACATTTGATTGTATGGGGCCGTATACCAGATTATAGTCCTTTTTCTTCTATTTTTAATTTTATTATAGTTATTGGTGTTTTGTTGCTTATATTTGATATCGATATTTTTGTATCCACTATATTTTAGGGCTGTTTCGTAGATATTGGTTGACCTGTTAAATGCATTTTCATCGCTTGAGTTATTACTGAGTCTACTTACGATCGAGTTAGGAATCTGTTTTATAATTGATGGTGGGTGATTGGACTTAGGGTTTACGTAAATTGGAGTAGCGTTATCTTTTAAGTATGGTTCATATGTGTTTTTATCTAGGTTTAACGTGACGTCCAGGAAGTTTGTTATTTTTATGTTAGCTGATACATCTGCTTTTTGGCCTAATTTTTTCATTTCCTGGTGTATGATTTTCTTAAAGTTTTCTCACTTGACTTTGTTGGAGTTTTTTTTTATTATAGCTAGTCCGTCATCTCTATATAGGCTGATATACGTAGGATCGAATATGCTTGTGAGGGTATATAAAATGAATATTCCTACAAGATCTGATGCCTCTGACGAGTCCCTCGCACCCATCGCCAAATCAAACGAATTTTTCATTTTAGTTTTTATCCATTGATTATTGTTATTTATTAGAACTGATTTTCTACATTTTTTAATGATGTTGATTTCTTCCGAGGATATATCAGTGTATGCCTCGGCAAATTCTAGGGCAATGTTAAAAAGTTCTTCGGATATCGAGAGATAAAAGTCTATGATGTCAAACTGTATAAACGTACATTTATCTTTGTTTTCTATATTTTTAAACCAGGTGATTGCTTCGGTAGTATTTGCCCACTAGTTTAGTTCTAAGTCTTGTTTGATTTGTTTGTTTACTCTAGAAAGTAAGGCCAAAAAGCAGACGTATCAGCTAACATAAAAATAACAAACTTCCTGGACGTCACGTTAAACCTAGATAAAAACACATATGAACCATACTTAAAAGATAACGCTACTCCAATTTACGTAAACCCTAAGTCCAATCACCCACCATCAATTATAAAACATTCCTAACTCAATCGTAAGTAGACTCAGTAATAACTCAAGCGATGAAAATGCATTTAACAGGTCAACCAATATCTACGAAACAGCCCTAAAAAATAGGGGATACAAAAATATCGATATCAAATATAAGCAACAAAACACCAATAACTATAATAAAATTAAAATAGGAGAAAAAGAACTATAATCTGGTATACGGCCCCATACAATCAAATGTTAAAAATAAAACTTGGCAAGAAATTTCTAGATCTTATTGAAAAACACATTTCCGCAACACAAAATCTTCAATAAAAATACCTAAAAGTTATCCTACAGTTCTTGCGAAAATTTAGAGATGATAATTAAAGCACATAATAACAAAATACTAAATAAAAACAATGTAAACAACAATAAAATAAACAATAAAAAAGTAGGCACACTGACAAAAATAAAATAACACTAGCAGAAATAATAATAATAATAATAATAATAATAATAATAATAATAATAATAATAATAATAATAATAATAATAAACCAACCCCGGACACAAACAACCATACCATAAATAAAAATACTAATAACGGACAAGATAAATGCAACTGTAGACACCGCACACTTTGCCCAGTTCAAAATAAATGTCTAACGAAAAGCGTAGTTTATCAGGCAACAATATTTGTGAAAGAAACCCCGAATAACAAGAAATATTACGGAGGCATGACTTCCTTAGATTTCAAAACCCGATACTATGACCACAAAAGTACATTCAACAATAAAAAACACCGTATAAAAACAACACTAGTGAATAAATACTGGGAACTCAAAGAAAGCGGACATTCGCCGTTAGACGAATGGAAAATAATAAGACACGCTACCACGTGTAGGCATTTAGACGACCCATGTAAATTATGCCTTCATGAAAAATTTGCTTTCCTGTACTCTAAAGAACCCCAAAATCTATTAAACTGTAGAAGAGAAATAGCAAATAACTGTGTTCACAAAATAAAATTTACTCTAGGATAGCGATGCAAAATAGTTTTAACACTAACAAAAACAATAGAAAATAAACAAATAAATAAATTAAATAAACATGAATATACATAAACGATCACACTGAACTCGGTACACCACTCGGTACATCAGTGTGGAGTTTGAGGCAAACCGACTGGCAAGCAGATTAGCCTTGTCAGTTGCCGTGCAAGCAACCTCATGATCGTTTGATAGTGGGAGAATAGTTGACTGTCCATTATTTACTACGCTGTTGTAGATTTTCCAAAAATCTCGGGTTCCTAATTTCTGTGCTTCGATGCGTTTTCTGGTAGTTTCAGAGTAATCTGTCTTAGCTGTCTCTATCACTCTCTTACAATTATTTCTAGCTTCTATAAACTTCTGTTTATTTGAGCTGGACTTATGTCGGTTGAATCTGCGGAATGCATGCTGCCTTTGACAAATGGCAGCTGCACAAGCAGAAGTAAACCATTGGGGGGAGTGGGGCTTACTATAGAATTTCCGTGCGGGAACATGTGCTTCAATAGCAGTTTTGAACCATTCAGTGGTCTCATTTGCACACTGTTCCGCTGGAAGAGTAAAGATATTTTGCCATGGGGCATCTCTAATGAGCTCCCTGATGGCTTCCCAATCAGCCTTTTTGTAATACCTCGTTGTTTTGAGTAGTGGGTCTTCAGTTTTAGGGCGAGAATTTAGGCTGATTCTACCATTATCACAGCGTGATCAGCATTCCCGAGTGGGCTGTGGGCATTTGTTGTACACTCATTGGGAACCGTTGTCAGAAAGAGATCTAGAAGTGAGGCATGTTGATCTTGCTGGTCTGGGAAACGTGTCGGAAATGTAACCAACTGAGATAGGGAATGGGATATAGAGAAGCTATGTGTTGCGCTACCAGCTAGGTAACCGCACAATAAGTAAGGCCAGACATATAAAATCAACAGTAGTTTTTTTATATGACAGAGACGCGTTGGAAATGAATATTTCTGTTTAGAGCACAACTGAAGCAACATACTTGACTTTTGTATCTTAAGTTTCAATTCAAGCTATTGTATATGGAAACTAATTTTATAAAATCAACAGTAGGTTCTCTACAGTGCAATATAGGCTACAGTGTATTGTGAACTAAGTCATTGCGGTGAGGCATGTGAAGCTTCATCCCGGTTAATCGGGATGGGTCCCCAAGTAGAATAGGCAATCACTTGATTCGATTAACAAATAGGCGATTTCACCGATTTCGATGACAATAAAAATATGATAAAATAAAATAAAATAAAAATAAATAAATAAAAAATAAATAAATAATAAAAAAAAAATGATTTACTAAAGGTTTTATTTACTGGATATTTTTCCGGTGCAAGGACCCAAGTTTACCCAGCTGGGAAAATTTGGGTTCTTGTAATAATAATTTTTATACGAAAATTTTATTGTTTACGTAAGTCTATTATTTGTATTAATATTTTAGTCTTATATCTTGATAAATAGCGAGGACGAACACTGGCGAAGCGTAATTTCTCGTCATTTCTATGCATCATTAATGCTAATAAACATTTGTATGCTCCAAATGTATTGGTTACCGGTTCTATCGTATGCTAGAATATGTACCCGACGCTACCCGGTATTAAACATAGCGTTAAATTTCTATTTAAAAAAAAAAATTTTTTTTTTTAAAATGAAGTAAAAAAAAAAAAAAAACCCGAAAGAAACTGAGAAAGGTGCATTCCAATATTATGCTTTTTTTTTTTTTGTAAACAGTTCACTTGTAGGTAAAAAAAAAAAAAAAAAAATGATCGATCTGAGATCGAAACCCAAACCTAAAGACAATGATTCAAGCACGTTAATAATCAAACCAGCTTGCCAAGACAGTCAGAAAAGTGTTTTCAAACCTCATGAAACAGTTGACACGCAGATAAAAATACGATTACCACCAACTAACAATTTTTCGATTTTGACCCCTTAGCAGTCCCCTTTTTTTTTTGCAGATGAAAACCGATTAAAACGTTTTCCACTTGTCTGAATACGCCATTTACGAAATTTCAAGTCTGTAGACAAAAACTCCGTTGAGTATAAACGTTGATAGGTCTCCTCTCTCTCCCTCTCTCATACGCACATTCTCAAATTTATATATATACTAGCAGTTCAGCCCAGCTTTGCTCGGACCCTATGTACTATTCATAACTTTATGTGCATATATATATATATATATATATATATATATATATATATATATATATATATATATATAACTACTTCATTTATTCACATAAATTTAATATACGAAAATATAGATTTATGCCTAAACTTTAAGTATTTACTTCAAAAGTGCTCAATACGTAGGTAGAGCTAGTTAGTAATTTATAAAATATATATGGCGATTAAGCTCAATCGCCATATATATTTTATAAATTACTATATATATATATATATATATATATATATAAGTTTGACTCATGGCCAAGTAACCTACATCTAAAATTTCAAGTGTTTAGACCCAAAATTGGCGGAGGAGTTTGGTAGCGCCTGCAAAGGTAAACTCTTTCAACTTTGACCTCTTGGCAGCCAAATTTTCGCCCGAAAACTGATTTAAAAGCTTGCTGCATACCTGAATACCCTTTATTTAAAATTTCAAATGTTTAAACCCAAAATTTGCTGAATAGTTTACTAGAGACCGCAAAATTCAACTCTTTTGAACTTTGACCCTTTGGTAGCCAAATTTTCAGCCAAAAACGATTAAAAAGCTTGCCCTATGTTTGAATACACTTCATGTAAAATTTCAAATGTTTAGACCAACAATTGACTAAGACGTAAAATTTTTTAAAACTTTGATTCCAATGTTTACCACTTAACATTTATTGTTTTGGACTCAAATCAAATTAAAAAGTTTGATCCATGTCCAAGTAACCTACATCTAAAATTTCAAGTGTTTAGACCCAAAATTGACGGAAGAGTTTGGTAGAGTTTATAAAGGTCAAATCGTTGAACTTTGACCTCTTGACAGCCAGATTTCCGGCTGAAAACCGATTAAAAAGATTTTCCAAAATCTCAATACTCCTTATGTCAAATCTCGTGTCTCAAGACCGAAAATTGGCAGAGTTATTTGGTAGGGAAATGTACACACACACACACACACACACACACACACACACACAGAGAAATTTTCACTCTTATAAATATACTAGCATTTCAGCCTGGCGTTTCCCGGGTGTTTGGAGGTGTGTGATGAGCAAAAAAAAAAAAAAAGTGGTAGTAGGAAGGCAGGCTCGAACCTGTACCGTGAAGAAAGAAAAGAACGGGAAAAACCTGACGTCTTTGCTGTTACGACCACCGCCAAACCGGAAGTGACGTAGGTTTAAATTAAGGCTAGACAATCGAAAAGAGGGGATGACTTTACAAAAATATCGGCGAAAAAAGAGACCCCTCCCTGTAGAAAAGTGCCAAGTTGAGGATGAAGTAATTAATATTTTTAGCCAATTTTTCGGTATTTGTCGTCTGAAGGGTCGCGCTGCAAAACGATACGGATATTGTGAAAATCTGCCGCCTCTGTCGAAAATTTTAGGCAGGCATGCAAACATACATGCATACATACATACATTTATATATTGGTAACTCATATTTTCGACCCAAACAAATTAAAAAAGCTTGCCCTATATCTGAATACCCTTTATGTAAAATTTCAAATGTTTAGACCAGAAATTGTCTGAGTAATTTGTTAGAGACCGCAGAGGTATTTTTTTTTAAACTTTGACCCCTATTACGACCCCTTAAAATTTGTTTTGGGCTCAAATCAAGTTAAGTTAGATCCATGCCCAAGGAACCTATATCTAAAATTTCAAGTTTTTATACCCAAACTTGGCGGAGGAGTTTGGTAGAGTAGTCAAAGGTCACATCGTTGAACCGCCAAATTTCTGGCCGAAAACATCGTTGAACCGCCAAATTTCTGGCCGAAAACGAATTACAAAGATTATCCCAAATCTCAATACCCTGTATATCAAATT
>NC_136495.1:115870981-115873481 GCF_053919585.1 Euprymna scolopes
ATTAGGTTGTTGCATGTTCCCGCCGTTTTGTTTTTAAGAAAATCAAAGAATTTTAACAGCAAAAGTTTGTGTGGAACCCAAGCTCCAATTTTTGGTGTGAATCTCATCAACTGAAGATGGCATAGAATAGTCGCAAAATCACACTTCATCTTTTCACCCAATTCGGTACATGTCTGATGGCCATCTTCCTTCAAAAGAACCCTGAGTTGGTCTTCATTTGTCTTGATTAATCTTCCAGAATGGGGAGCGTCATTGAGCTCAAAATTACCGTGTTTAAATTTAGTAAACCAATATTGAACAGTTTTCTCAGCTATAACGTGTTCTCCATATGTGGCACAATTATCCCTAATCACTTCACTCGCTTTTTGATCTCGATTAAAGGCGAAATAAAGGAAGTATCGAAAGCGTGATTTTTTTTATCTACTTGACAATCCATTTAACCGTTCTGAAAAACGAGAAAAAATATAGGCGCAAAAAAACGATGACCATTACCTTGTAGAACAGAATACGTGCTCTCTAAAGATATATCCGATGCCTCCGTTCAGTCGCGAAAGACAAAGGATAACCCCTGTATGGGCATGTGCGCGTGTAATTGTGAGGCAAGGATCACGCAATTCAACCACACCTCTCCTGAATCGGCACTGTTTGAGTCCAGTGGCAAAGAGAAGTCCAAGACGACTGGAAACAATGCCGAGATAAGCAGAGAGCACATATAGCACCTGGATATCTCAAATGGTCACCCATTTAGTACTGACCAGGTTAAACATTGCTTAACTTCAGTGATCCAGCGGGAACCGGTGTGTCAACGTGATTATAAGATATATAATGTATAATGATTTATAACACTTTGCAAAATATCAAAACATGTTTTAGAACAATTTTTTATGAAATGGCGGGAACTTATGCAGCAACCTGACAATTGTTAGAGTAAAATGGATAAAAGCCGTGTCACCTGCTACTTTTTTTAAAAAACATTCACACAGTGTTTAGTTTATCTAAAGATTTGGCTTACATCTACTTCCTATTCTATTGTTACTTTCTTTATAGCGACGCGCCTTTCTCTTTTGTGCATGTGCTGAATTAATAGTTGAGCTTATCTTAACTCGTGTGTGCTTGTAGTACATGTTTTAGTAATAATTTAATTTTATTTTTCTTATGCATTTTCATCCTCAAGTAATGTTTATTCTGTATATGCAGTTGGTCGCCATTTCGTTTCTACAGCTTAATAAATTTTGAAGGCCCTTAAAGTTTAGAATTTCTCATTTAGTCATACTCTACATAGATCGTCTTAATGTC
Organism: Euprymna scolopes; assembly: GCF_053919585.1. Taxonomy (NCBI): domain Eukaryota; kingdom Metazoa; phylum Mollusca; class Cephalopoda; order Sepiida; family Sepiolidae; genus Euprymna; species Euprymna scolopes. Next base: position 115,872,278 of record NC_136495.1, read on the forward strand.
AACCTGTTATTATTTTCCACTCGAATATTGGCGAGTGTCTGCTTTCTTTTGCTTCGAGTAATGGGTCGCTAATTTTGTTTTTATTCTGTTTTTTTGTTATTGAATGTATTCTTGTGGTCGTAATATCTGGTTTTGAAATTTAAGGTGGTAATACCTACGTATACGGCATAATCGCGTTGATACACCGGTTCTCGTCAGATCACCGAAGCTAAGCAACGTTGAGCCTGGCTAATACCAGATGGGTGACCATTTGGGAATTTAGGCGCTGTATGTGCTCTCCGCTTATCTCGGCATTTGTTTCCAGTTGCCTTGTACATACACCTCACTTGACACTGATATTTAACAATGTCGACTCAGGAGAAGTGTGGTTGGAGATCGCGCACCTCCTGCCATAAAAATTTCACGCGCAGACACCCCTTCGTGGGTATCCATAGTCTGTTAAAGACCGAAGGAGCCCTTTTTACCTACGTAATTATTCTTGTTATTCGGGATTTCCTTGGTAAATATTGTGGCATGGTAAACAATGCCTTTGGTTAGGCATTTATTTTGTAGTCTTTACCAGTCTTAACTTTTGAAATACAAACTTTAATTTAGGTCATTATATGAAAATAATTCCATAAAATCACCAGTAGATTCTCTGCAATGTCACTGAGCCCCCCCCCCACACCCTGAATAGAGAAGGCAATAAATCGATTTGATTGACGCATGTGCGATTTCACGGATTTCGTTGACAATGTATTGGATGTGTAAAACATTCGTTGATCTTCATTTAATCCTGAGCAACGTCTCCCTGCTAACCCTTTCTCTCTCTCTCTCTCTCTCTCTCTCTCTCTCTCTCTCTCTATATATATATATATATATATATATATATATATTTATATATATATATATTTATATATATATATTTATATTTAAATAAGGGGGTAGTCACCGACAATGTGTATTTTTTTAACATTATTTTATTATTCCGTGTCTTGGTTTTTCATTGAGAATTCTGTTTGGATCATTGTAATAATGTTTTTAAATCATTGAAATCGTTTTTACGCGTTTCAAGCGTCCTCGTCAGAAATTATTTTCAAAATATTTGAAAATAATTTCTGACGAGGTCGCTTCACATACACTAAAACATCTGCTTTTCCTTCTTTTCGCAAAGACAGTTTCCCTTACACCCCAAAAAACAGTAATATTGTTTATCAATTTAAAT
>NC_136495.1:115875981-115880981 GCF_053919585.1 Euprymna scolopes
ATATATATATATATATATATATATATATATATATATATAGAGAGAGAGAGAGAGAGAGATAGATAGATAGATAGATAGATAGATAGATAGATAGATAGATAATTATATGATGAGAATAATGGAAATAGTATTCTGACGAGATAGAGAGATAAAAAACGAACGAAGTTATGTGTTCATCAACCTTTCGTCTTTATTGTAAGAAGAAGTCTTACAATAAAGACGAAACGATGATGAACACATAACTTGATTTGTTCCTTTTTAACTCTCTCTGTGTCTATCTCTATATCTGTCTGTCTGTCTGTCTGTCTGTCTCATATATATTAGAAAAAGTATGCGACCGGAGCAGGCGTATTATTGATAATACATATAAAGAATACCGACATATATCGTTTTTACTGATGATGCTTACATATTACTTTAGTTTCCCGTTTTCAATACTTAATATATCTAAGTTCTCCTAGTCTGAAAGCCTCCCACTATTGACGTGACATTTGAATTCAAATAACATGCCCCCCATTCCAAAAATACAATTTGAGATAGATAGATAGATAGATAGAGAGATAGAGAGAGAGAGAGAGAGATAGAGAGAGAGAGAGAGAGAGAGAGAGAGAGAGAGAGGAGGGGAGAGAGTTGTCGAATTAAAAAACGTTTAAGACAGTTGAGTAAGAAAAAGATGCTGAAAAGAAAACAGGAACGCACAACCTTTTATACATAGACCAAAATGTTCTGAAAATGGTAAAAAGCAGAAAAAAACATAGCCATTCCCTGGATTGACTATAAGAAAGCCTAAAGCAGAATTCCTCAAGCATGGATAATTGAATAAGAATATAAAGATGTAAAATTATTATTATTAAAAAATCGATGAGAATACGGAGACTGGAACTGACAGCTAGAGAACAATATGTGATTGTGAAGGAAAATGTGATGCCGAATACAAGTATACAGACACATGACAAAAATAAACCACCTAATGTATATGGATAAATGGAAACTGCACAAAGGAAAGGTAAACTCGAACGGAAGATAAACACAACTAGAATAATTAGGCAGGACATTCAAAGAGAATTCGGAATGGAAAAGTTTGCAGGGAAAACTGTAACTGCCCAACCAAAAGGAGATGAAGTAAACATAATACGAATAGTTGGGAGTTCTGGAAGCAGACACTATCAAATCTACAGAAATGGAAGAGACGATTGGCAAAGTCTACCAGGAAAGAACAAAGAAAACTCTTAGAAACAAAGCTATACAATAGATTTTATTAAGGGAATACACACCTAGGCAGTATCGCTTATAAGGTAATCGGGACAATTCATAGGTTGGACCAAAGAAGGAATTGAACATCTTGTATAGAAAACAAGGAAATTAATGTCTATTCAGAACGCATTAAATCTGAAAGGCTACTGACCGACTCTACGTGGAAAAAGAAACCGATAGGGGAAACGAACTGATAAATGTAGACGACCGTGTGGACGACGCAACAAAAAAGACTGGGGAAATACATAACTTAGAATACGGAAAGATCATCTTAGCAAGATTGACCGTCAAAATGAACAATATAAGAAATAGCGAAACTAAAAACAAAAAGATAAGAAATGAAAAGTGGGAAGACAATTCATAAGAATGACAAGAGAAGAGCATCACTAAAACACATCGTTATAGGTAATAAAAAAAACAACTGAACGGAGGAACGGAGTCGCTACTGACAGCTGCACAAAAAATTGCGATTAGAACTCACTACATTAAATCTAAAATAAATAAAATCTACGCAAACACTAAATGTAGACTTTGTGAACAAACAACCAAAACTGCATGGGGAGAAAAGTACACTGGAAACTATGCAAACGATTGAATTTTGAACATGGGGACAAATGATACTGACAAAAATCAGAGACAGTACTGGAAAACGAAAACTACAAAAACTCTCAAAGATGCAAACGGATAAACTCATCCAAGCAAGAGGACCAGCCGTCATAATAATCAAAACGAAGAACCTACTAAATGGTCCATACTTCATGTGTAGATGACAGTGTTATGTCGTTTGAGCAGTAAACATGTAAAAATTATTGAAATCGAATAAAACGAAAATATATTTCTCGAAAACATGCATCAGGATTTAGTCTCAGTAGTTGTCGAAGCAGATTCCCATATGTAGGTTCTGGCTGGAAAGCTGTAATGGTAAATGGTAAATATCCAATATATATATATATATATATATATATATATATTGGAGATATATATATATATATATATATATATATGTATATATATGTCTCCAATATATATATATATATATATATATATATATATATATATATATATATATATATATATTATATATATATTGGAGACATATATATATATATATATTGTCTCCAAATATATATATATATATATCCAATAGGAAATTGGATCAAATATTTGTAACATGTCTTCTTCCTAAGATTAAGGGTGGTGGTGTTTGATCAACACTGCTGGGGAGCCATGATGTAATATACTGTTTTGTTTTTAAATCCCCGAAACAGTGTTTCATGGTAAACAATTGATGCTCCCTTAAAAAATAAATTATTGGTACTATAGTAAATTCGAGAACGAGTTGATGTAGTGATTGCAGGTGATTAAATGACTTACTGACTAGATGGTTTTCTAACGAATGATAAAAAATGGTTTTGTATAGTTTTAAAGGTTAAAAACTCCAAAGACTATATTTATATATATATATATATATATATATATATATATATATATATATATATATATATATATATATATATATTAGAGAAGATTTTTCCAACGGTTTAATATATTAAAATCTATACGCCAATAACAATGTACATATATCAATAAAAAATTAAGCCATGTAAGTTGACTCAAATGTTAAGCAACATGATTGACATTTCTGTAATTGAACATTCATATAAACTTGCAAAAATCAAAACAACAAGGAGAAAGATAACACCATATTTGTATCTTTTCGAATATTACAATTATTTCGACGAAACGTTGATGAACACATTCGACATCAACCAGACAATTTTCAATTTTATGTTATTTAAAATTTTTCGTGATGAACACCTCATCAGGTAAGTTGAAAAAATACAGGTTTAATACGTATCATAACACATTTTCAATCTGTTATTCATTGCATCAAACAGTGTGTACAGTCTCATCGTGGTTTTAATGAATCCACAACTGGTGTTGGAGCAATTAAAAAATTTGTTTTCATATTTTCAAACTCTGTCTCTTCCGAAACTAAAAGTCGCAGAGCGGCGCTAGGGGTCACAAATGATTCGATTTTTGACGGACCGTTCTTTTAAGGGTCTTTAGCTGGTGAAAATAGTTTTTAATGGGTCAACAATAGGTTAAAATTCAAAATTTCGTTAAATATTTTCTGCATTCATCTTAGTTTATTTGTTATTTTTAATTTTTAATTGGTTCATATGCGTTTCAGGTTAGTACAGTGGTAACGTCATCAACTTTGAATGCTACAGTTTCGATTCTAGTTGATGGTACATGAATTCTTTTTTTTTACTTTGGAAATCACGACTCTGTAATAATATATATGAAATCTGGACAAATTAAAATATCATATTTAAGCGTCTTTTATGCCCGGGGGAAAGCTGGGCGCCCCACTCCTCTGCTCGTATAATAAAATATATGTCAGTAAATTGAAATAGGAACGACATTGTGATTTTTTTGGCAAATACATATGTACCAACAGTTGGTGGAAGTAAGAGACTTAACAGATTTTAACTGGAAAAAGAGTACAAGAGGATTTTGCACCCAGCTTCACCTCCCACCAGCCACCGCACGCACACCCACTGCACGCAACCACACACACACACACACACACACACACACACACACACACACACACACACACACACACACACACTTTCATTACACAGAGAAAACGAGCGGGTTTTCAAAAGACAATAAAAACCTTTTTGTACTCATATACGTTAACTAGTAAGAAACAAATAGAAAGTAAGAAACAAATAGAAAGCACATAAATATTTATACATATTTTACACTAATTTATGTACAACAAATAAATATTATTCCATGTGTTATTTGTTTTTACATGTCAAACACCACATCTACATAACACTTACAATATTGTACGAGACATGAAACGTGCTTCACATTCAAAAACCAATAAATAACTTTATGACATTTATCTATTGCTGTTCAACAGAATTTAAATCTGCCGTGTCTGAAGTCTAAGGGTCACAGAATTAACAATAAACAATAGACAATAAACAATATATATATATATATATATATATGTATATATATACATACATGCATATATATACATACATATATATATACATACATACATACATACACATATATACATATATATATATATATAAGAATGGTTAATTGGTTGTATTGCAGGATGCGTAAATTTAATAATATTTCCCTCTCTAATGATTTGTGTGATGGCAGTATCGGATATATACACGATGGAACACGCGTGAGTCGTTCAGAAAAAAGTAAATATAAAAATTCCACTGTGATTAAATAATTTAGAGTTAGCTATTCTAAGTAACAATTTTCGAGGTTAAATTAGACACACTACCGTCAAAATCACTGCTCCAAATCCAACGCTCTACTGTCAAAATTCGCAACTCCAAAACTTGACACGCTGTTGTTGACACTTGCTATTGCAACATCAAATCCAAACTGAGTGAGCTTCTGAAAAATCATGCTTTTTATTTAAAATCGAAGCATTTCATTTGCATATCAGGTGATAACAAGCATATAAAAAGAAGCAGAAACCATTTTCTTTTTTTTGTCTGCCAACGGACACTACAGACTGCATAAAAGCAGGTTTGTACAAATTTTTATTTAAGCATTTAATGACATTGACTATACATTAAAAATGAAGACATAAATGAAAAAAGTGATTGTAGATTGAGTACTTGTGGTAACTGAAGTACAAATGTCCAGTGTATATATATGTGTATGTGTACATACGTATATATATATATATA
>NC_136495.1:115885981-115888481 GCF_053919585.1 Euprymna scolopes
AACATATCTTCTGTGAGAAAGAGGTTATAAAAAGGAGAAAAGAACATCACGTGCAAAATTTCAAAGTTGGTTTTGTACCTTGTCAAGGATGAAAAGGATGCTCTGAGCAAACATGGCCAGATGTTGGCAACAGTTTTCCATATTAAAATATATTCCTCTCTTATAGAGGTAGAAGATTGCGTTTGAAGTAAGATACTTTCTAGAACAGCAGAATAATCCAAACATTTTTCCCAGCAATCTTGGCAACAGATTTGATATAAATACTCACTTATCCAAGACTGATTTATTAATCACGCTGGTTTTTAATTGTTTCTATTTACTTTGCTCCACACGAGGACAGAGTAAGACAAAAGGTCGGGTCTTAATGTGGAGATAATCCAGCTCCTTCAAAAGGGGTACTTTGGATAGGAACAAAAATTAAAATTGTCTCAGTCATGAAGGATTTCTTCTCCACAATCTTGGTTGTTATTGTTATTGGAGTCAAAGTTAGGGATACTGTTTATCATTAGAATTGAGGTTAACAAAACAATTCTGTAAGGAATTCGAAAATCTATGGACCAAGTTAGCTGGCAACAACGTGAATCGATATTCACACGTTTGCGAGCGTGATGAGTGACGTCATAGGAATTAAGTGAATGTAATATAGAGTTAAATTTTGGAGTTGAGATCGAAGGATCGAAAAGGAGCGGTCGCTTTTAGACGCTGGTAGGGACATCAAGGGAAATCTTCATGATGTAGTAACGTGGCATTTGTAGTTCTAAAATTCCGGCCATGAATAATAAATGTATGCTTGTCTTTTAAACCCAAGTACATAATTTTGTTTTGTCATCACCAACACAAAGAACATTGCCACTCACTCATATATGTGCTCTCCACCGTAAACAACCACTCAAGTATAAAATTTAATGACACAAACATCCTTCATCCAACATATACGCGTATATTGGTTGTATACGTTATCCTGGTCTTCCCTTCTATGCTTCTCCTGCCAGGTAACATCTAGTCTCTCTGCTGTGATCCCCGCTATCCAATACACTGACGGAGGACAGAAAAGATGAAATGTAGTATCAGAACAGATACTACGCTGTGATCTTCGCTCGAAATGTCAAGGAATTCTAAGAAATATTTTTTAATTGTTATTCAGTAAACTGCCATAGAATGTATTGAGAAATTGAAAATATTTCTGTCGAACTCGAGAATCTGGATGGAATTTCCAACGGAACCCTTTATTTACTTAAAGAGCGTTGCATACTCTCGTTCCGTCAGCCATGACTGGACAGACGCTCTAAATAATTCGCAACTGTATTTTTCGGTCACCCAATTGAACCTTCAATCTTCCGGAGAGTATCACTTTTACAAAGCCCCATTCGTCCATGTATGGAGTATTTGGACTGGTGCATCTGCTATTAACCCCTCCCATCTCTCTTAGAGTTCAAAAGATAGTCGCTAACGTAATAGCGCACTATCAGCTAGGCTTCAATCTCTGTCCCATCGACGAAATGTTGCATTCCTCTGTCTGTTTTATAAGTATTTTAATGATATGTGCTCCGACGAACTACAAGCTCTTGTACCCTTCTCGACGTAGATAGCTTCGACAAACCCGACAAGCAGCAAAATCCCACCCTACACAGAAGAAATCCCTAGATGTAAGAAAACCTTATAATCTAATAGTTTCTTCCTTAGGATTGCTAGACTTTGGAATTCCCTTCCGGTTTTCTGCTTCCCTGACTGTACTGACATGCAGATGTTCAATTGTAGTGTAAACAGACATCTTGTTGCTGAATTCCGTACATAGTATCCTTGCAAATTATATCTCAGATAGTAGTCCCCTACATCAAAGTGGCACTGTGCCTTGTTTGGGGTGAAAATGCAATAAAAAAAAAAGTATTCTAAACGTTGGAGCAAACCAATGTTGTGTATAAATTTAAATGCTCTATTGGAGAATGTAACTCCAAAAATAATACATACATTGGGCATACAACAACAACGTTGTCCCGGCGAATAACTATGAACCTTAACGACACAAGCGCGATTTACAAACATTTAAAAAAAGAACATAGCTGTCCCCCCTCCAATGTTAGAAAGGTCCTCGTTGACAACACAAAAATTATACAACGGGAAAATAATGTAAAACAATTAAAGATTCTTGAAGCGTCGTACATTAGAACTCTTCAACCTAATATAAATGACATTGCATTTCAAAAAAGGAGTAACGTTCTGAAATGTCTTGCGTAGTCCGTATTGGACGGACTTCGTACATGGTGTCTACGAACTTGCTGGTTTTAACACTCGAATTTTTAATCGACTTTTATTCTTAATCGACTTTTATTATAACTCATCACTGACTATATATATTTTAGTTTTCATTTTTAATCCTCATTTTCGCAATCCTGTATTTTTAACACCTGATGATGATTCGTGGACGAATCGAAAGCGCTCGTAACAGCAACATGTATGGATCCTTTATTAATATTTTTGATTTTGAAACAAAAAAGACAAT
>NC_136495.1:115890981-115958481 GCF_053919585.1 Euprymna scolopes
AAATAAAAATTACAATTAAATTTACCAAACTGATCCAAGATGGTAAAATTAAAATATATTATAAATATTAAAGAAATAATATTTATAAAGTAATCTCAACCAGATGTAAAAGCTCGATAAAACCAAATAGGAAATAGAGCTTATAACATGAACAAACAGTTGATAAAATATATTAAAAAACACTTTGAAATTAGTTAAAAACATATTTAATCTGAAAAGGAAACACTAGATAAATGGATAGTCCTTAATCCGCGGAGTTTCGAAGAAATACTTTCCTTCTCATCAGTGGGTAGGAATTAGCAAAATGCGGGATCGGATTTTGCATGCAGAAGTATTTGATGAAACAACAAGTAAGTCAAAGATCTTACTTGAAAGCAAAAAATGTGAAGCAGAGGGAATATGGTGAAGAAAAAGGTGATTACACAAGAATGGATAGTCTGGTGGAAGATAAATAATCCAGTGACGGTAAAATCCAAAATGTAAGACTTCAAGAAAGTTAAAAGAATTTCCATTCGTACAAGTAAAACCCAAGGAAATCCCGTAATTGGAAGAAAATAATAATCCAAAGGAAGAAATCCATGGAATAATTCACAAAAATGTGTACAAGGAAAAAAGAAAAGATTCCAATAATATTAATAAAAGAAAAATAAGATATGCTTTTCACTCTACTTCTGAGACAAACATATAAATAAGAAGGACCAGGGTGGAGAAAGAGGAGAGAGAAAAAAAGGAGAGAAAAAAAAGGAGAAAAAATATATATGTATATATATATATATGTATATGTATATATATGTATATATATACATATATATGTATATACGTATATATATGTGTGTATATATATATGTATATATATGTATATATATGCATATGTATATATATATATGTATGTATATATATATATATATATATATATATATATATATATATATATATATATATATATATATATATATAGGTCACGCTTACATTCGGGTCGTTTAATTGTTGCGTTCTTCTATTTTTTGTCATAAATAATTTTATCAAGAATTCTTCATAAGTTTTGGCTTCAGTTTCGACTATATATATATATATATATATATATATATATATATATATATATATATATATATATATATATATATATATAATGCACCCAAATCATATGGATATATATTTTTTTAATTTTGAAATCGCAACTTTATAATATATAATAATCGATACAACATAAACTCTTTAATAATATATACGAAATCTGCAAGAATTAAAATATCATATTTAAGCGTACTTTACGACCGGGCTTTGCCGGGCGTTCGTGCTAGCGTAGATAAATACTTTTGCAGTTTTAACAAAAAAAAGCTACAATATCAGAGCGTCTCGAATTACATAGGTCCCGCTAGTTTTAATAAAAGTTATATTCTTTAAATATTTATTTATTTATTGTGTTTAGTTTGGTTGTTTTTCGGTGTATCAATATTTCCGACTTATTTAATGCCGAATGCAATTATTTTAGAAAAAAAAAAAAACAGAAAAGAATTCTTTAATGTTTCAAGTGCTTTATACCTTAAAATATTCATTCATGATATTTGGTTTGGTTGTTTTGTTTTACGGCATACGAACCTCTTTCGTGTTATGTAATGCCGAATCCAGTAATCCTAAAAATATGTTTGTATGTTTCAAATTCTTTATTTCAAATATTTATTCATGGTGTTTGGTTTGTTTGTTTTGTAGAGAAAAATTGTTTCGTTGGTTTTTAGCTTTGCAGAACATGATTGAGTTTTGCAAAAGGAAACGACTATACAAAACAATAACATCAATGTTTGGTGGATTTTCGACCAGAAAGCCAGTGTCTTCAGACAGCCTGATCTGGTAACACCAAAACTTTGGAACAAAGATTAGCTTTCTTTTCTCAACCCTTATCAAGTAAGGCGTGCTTATATGTTTATATATTCGCATGTACAGGAATGACGCTTAAACTAATTAACCGATCATTATGAATTTTGTAATGCAGCTTCTGATCGTAATTTTGACTCTGTTTAGTTTAATTTAGCTTGATGCAAACGAGCTAGAAGGGAGTGGGAGCCCTAAAATTCGGATAAAATATTGTAACATTTTAATATACATAAATTAATAAATATGCCTCAAATTTCAGGGATTTTTTTAGTATATTAATGAGCATTTAGCTGACGTAATATCGGCACGATTTCTCATTTGAAAATTCAAATATTTTAGATTTGCATTGAATTTGATCTATTCTCTTTAATCTTAAACTAGAATTTTCTAAAATCAAAACTGTGTACAGTAGAACCCTGGGATACGCCATTAAAAATTAATAACAAAATACAGTACAGTATATAATACACATGTATATAATCAAAGAACATTATAAATAACACCGTAAGGTGAGGGTAAATACCGTAACCAGAAAAACATAGTATTCCACATCGTAACCCGAAAAAAAAAAAGGATTCTAGGGCGACCGTGTCCCGGGATTCTACTGTAATGTAATTTTGATCAAAATTAGATAATGATTCTGGATACAAGGTTTAAAAACGTCTTCGTTTTAATCTTCGTAACGGGACATAAACGTGGTATAAAACTATTCAGCCGCTTGTAATGTGTAGTGCATTCCCACCCCCAAAATGCATCAAACATTACAGGCGATTCAGAGCCGCCTGTAAATTTGATATTCCCTCGACACTTCCTTCTTTGGTCGCCCTAGAATACTTTAACCGCCTAGAGCAAATGCCGTACAACAACAACAACAACAACAATACTATTATGTGCTATTAATTTTTATTAATTTTTATTTATTGCGGACTATTATCCCCATCTTTCGTTTTTTTTTTAATAGTTGTTTCACGACGTTTCGGCCAACTATTTCGTCTTACCACCTGACGAAGGCCAGAGGAATAGTTGGCCGAAACACCGTGAAAACAACAACTAAAAATAAAAAAGATGAAGATAATAGTCCGCAATAAATAAATGAATAAATAATACTCATCACAATGATAAATTCCAATTAAATCATATATTATGTTGTAATCGTTCTTATTTTACAGCATTTTCAGGTTATTTTCTGCTGAACCCAGTCGTTATGGTAAGAAAGAAAATGTGATTCAAATTCGTAGACTCTTTAAACATTTATGTATTGCTTTTGTTCATTTTATTTTACGGCATATCAACCATTGACAATTTGTAGAAATTAAACTTTCGTTAGATTTTGTGGTAAACACTAAGTTCTTTTTAAATATTCGAATACAGACCGTTTTTGAAACAAGTTCTTTTTTCTTTCTTCTGTCTTTCGTCGTTTTGCCATAAAAGAAAGGGCGAAGTAAGGAATTACTGAAATGCGTTTAACGAATGAATACATATACACGTGTGTGTGTGTGTGTGTGTGTGTGTGTGTGTGTTTGTGTGTGTCAGTGAACTTATTTGGAATAGAAAGCGCCTTCGTTATTTCCCTTTTTTGTATTTCTGCTTTTCCTCTTTCGTCCCCTTTTTGGTTTGGTTTTGTATACTTTAGGAGTCAAATTTTATAAATAGCCTCGGAAAAAACGAAAAGAGGAAGGTATCTTCCTTGACTCTGTTCAAACACACGTCCGTCCTATCCTACCCCCCTCCTTTCTTGCATGTTTTTAATGTGTGTTAAAGGGAAAGTCGAATTTGCGAATTAGGCGCTCTGTGGGTGTCGACTCATCACCCTTAGTGTCTGGCGGTTGCAGGCGTGCTTTCTGGAGATGCGTTCATTTCCTAATATTTATCCCCATCAACAGACATTACATCATCAACTCCATCTCGCCCCATCGCCCAACCGGGCCACTATCAGCACTATCGTTATTTCTTATCAACATCGTCAGCATCATCATTAAAATCTCTTTGGAAGAACAGTAGTAATCTATCTTTCCTAAACTACTCTTTCTCACTTTGAGTGTTATTCTCACAAACTTTCGGCTGATGTAACCTCCGAACTTCTTCAAGACGAACTCAGGAATCTATACAGAATTTCGAACAGAACCCCTTATTTTATTTCCGGGGTTAGTAAAATCTCGTTCTATTAAATAGAACCCTTAAGTAATTTGCTATTGTATTCTTAATTTCGCCACGTGGCGTAACGGATAAAGTACTAAGTAAAATTTAGTTCCAAGCGACAACCTTCTGGAGGGTGAAGGTATAATTCGCAGTCTGGGCGATATTAAAAATAAAATTGCGAACTACTAAAGACTTTTTTTTTTTTTACATAGGCATCACCACATTATCAAGGCCCAGAGGCCACTCAAGGATAAGGGTTAAAGAGTGTACAGTAGAAATGGGTCAATATAGTAATCATTAGTAATGAAAATTTGGTAAATTTAATAACTTATATGGAACGGCTCATCAAGAACTTATTTACTTTAGACTTGAACACAACCATATTGTAGTCAGCCGGAAAGCAGGAAAATGGAAGACAATTCCACAGGCGTGCAGTTCTAAGAAAGAAGCTTTGTTCATGGAATCTACGTTTAGGTTTAGGCACAGATAAAGAGTGGGGGAAATTATTGATAGTGTTTACAGCTAGACGAGTGTTTGGTGTGAAAGTTTGGCGAGGGGGGACCATAGATTGAAGCTCAGTCGAACACTTTCCATGAAAATAACGAGACAAACTCGTAACATCTCTTCTGTGAGATAGAGGTTGCAAGGAGGAGAAAAGGACATCTCCTACGAGGCTACGAAGTCTATTTTGAACTCTATCAAGGCAGGACAAGTCCTTTCTAGCAGCTCCTGCCCAGATGTGGCAACAGTATTCCATCCTTGGACGTACCTGGCTCTTATATAGGTAGAGAATAGCATCAGCAGTGAGATATCTACCGGATCGATAGAAAGATCCCACCATTTTTCCAGCGGCCTTGGCAACAGATTTGATATACGTGTTCCATTTAAGATCAGGAGTAATGGTCAAGCCCAGAAGCTTGTCAAAACTTGAGGCCTCCTGAAGACGAGAGCCATTCATTTCAATTGATGACAAATGTGAATTAGAATGTTGATGATGTAAAGAGAGAAGCTTGGTTTTAGATGCATTAAAAGTAACCAGCCACTCCTTTCCCCATTGTACTACGTGCTCAAGATCAGAGGAGACGATTATGACTGACGGAAGGAGAACATGCTAATCCGATGGATTAAATAAAAGTTTCCGTTCGAAATTGCGTGCAGATTCCCGAGTTAAATAGAAAGATTCCTGAGTTCAATAAAAAGATTCCGGAGTTCAACAGAAAGATTCTCGAGTTCAACAAGTTCGACAAAAGAGACCCCGAAGAAGGTTGGAGATTACATCGGCCAAAACATCTTAGACTATCACTCAAGATGAGAACAGTACACCAAATAAACCAAATAATACAAAGTGATCTACGCTGTAGCATTGGCGGTGATAACGCATATATCTAAAGAGGACCAGTTGGCTGAGGTAGTTAAATAAGTTCAAGCTACCAAGCCGGCATGTGTTCAAACCCAGGGAAAAGTGAATTTTATTTTTGTTGCTTCTTAATAACATTTTAACAAACACGATGAAGACAATTGGGGTTTGTTTGCAAAAAAAAAAAAAAAAAAAAAAAAATTAATTTATTAATAGAAAATAACATTTTTTTAAAAATGGTTTCCATTTTCAGCTTTACAAATTCGTGCCCTTTCGAAAACATTATCCATGCAGGGGCCTCCAAACTACTAAGTCTTAAATCCGGCCTTGCGTAGCTTTTATAAAAGACAAAAATATTCAGGAAATATTTTAAATATTGAAAATTTATAAAAATAATATAAAGTTTTTTTTTTTTTTTTTTTTTTCCGAAAATAATTAAAAAAAAATGAGGTTTTGGAGAACCAGTTTTACTATAAAGCATAGCTAATGAGCAAAAGAGTATAAACCATGCTCAGGTATTAAAAAAAAAATTTTTTTTTGGGGGGGGGGCTCGCGTAGCTTTAAAAATGAAACAACATGGCCCCATGTTCGAAAACTATGGAGACTCTAGAATCATTATATGATCAATCGAGTACGGTTTAATTTCCCGATTTAATGTATTTATTTGCTCCCCCACCAAAGCAAATTAGGCACAAGGCCGTTTTTAATGTGAGGTAAAAACCAGCTCCCCTAAAAGTAGGCAAAAAGGGGGCACTCTGGTTACCAAAAATAATAATTTTCCCAGTATAGAGGGTTTCCCCTCCATTGACTGGTACAAATTATCTTAAGTGCAGCATCTGCAGAACAGATACTACACTTTGAGGTATTTATTTGCTCCCCCACTGAGCAAATTAGGCACAAGGCCGATTTTTAAAGTGAGGAGTGAAGAGGAAATGGGGACCAACTCCCCGGGGAGTAGGGGAGCTGAATAGTGACAATTGGTATGAAGGGTTGCCCCTACATTGACCAAGGTCTTATATGTGGTGTCGCCCCCACATATGATCTTTGCTTGTAGTATCTGCCGGAACAGATGCTACGCTTTGATCCCGGTCCGAAGGCCAACTGACGTTTCTCTTTAATTCATAAAGAGTTTTAGGTTTGTTGATGTAAACTGTTTCTTTGAGATACCCCCGCAAGATAACGTCAGGACTAGTTAAGTCCAGTGGACGTGAAGGTTATTTGATACTTTTATTTCTTTTATTTTTTCTTTTAAATAAATCCCCACTGTCTTTTCATATTACAACGATCGTTCCAAAAATAAAAAAAATAAAAACTTCTATTTCTTTTAATTCAAAAAGTTGAAGAGCTACAAAGACGGGTGTGATACCAGAGATGAAACTTTCGGGTTCAGTGATTATAACAATGCAATTCGCAGTTGCCTCTGATTCATTAAACAGAAACAAAAATTCAACACTACATGCAAGTGCAATCAAGCCATCGGGTTCGTTGAACAAACAAAGAACGCAATTTTCAAAAACACAAAACTTATGCGAGATCAATTAAAAATGTGGAAGGTGACTGTGGTTTGTGACACAACAGTGTGCAGTTTTTTGGCTGTAGTGACCTCCAACTTGTCTTTTAGTAGGTTTATCTCTTAAATTTGGGCTTCGAATATTCTATTCTTACATCTGTCCTATTTCTTAAATCTTGAATATTTAAATTAGTGGTTAACGAGACGAACTGCCGACCTGGGTGTTCTAAGTTCGAATCCAGTTCGTTCCACAAAGATCACTTTCGTTTAAGGTGTTGGCAACTTTCTCATGGTCCCTTCCGTAAGTACCTGACGCCTTTCTAGAAGGGATCTGGCTAGAAAAATATCGAGGAAACCAATGCCAACAGTAGAATCTTTGGATTCATATATATGATGCTGCTGCTGCTGCTGCTGATGATGATGATGATGAATATAAAAAGTATATTTGAGAAGTACTTGCGCACTCTTTAAAAGACTCTTGCATGAAAAATATACACACAATGCCTGATTCTTTAAGCATATAAGGAATGTAAATAAATCACATTGAAAGATACAGAACGGAAATCTCTAGTTAAACTGGAGGATTTGACAGGTTGTTGGGCAATACACCAACCAACTATGTGATTAGATTAAGGTTTGTAGGGAGGCAGAATGCAGCTTTGAAATAAGACGGAATCTTCGGGGGAAAACGCAAAAAAAAAAAAAAAAAAAAAGTCCATGCTTCATTGAAGACCAAACTGACACAAAATGCAGATACAGCCATAAAGGGAACAACATCTATTCTTAAAGGAACTCTCGGATGTAAATCCAATTCATAATGAAATCAATTGTTAACCCCAGGACGAAGCCGCTTGATCTCTTAGAACTATAGTAAAAGTAAAATAATAATAATAATAATAATAATAATAATAATAATAAAAGTTTTTTTTCATATGAAAGTCAGCACTTATCAAGGCCCAAAAGCCACTCGGGGATAAGGGTTATTTTGGAATTGGAATTGGAACGACTACTTACTAGAAACAGATCATGTATGTCTTAGTTCACTATAAAAAGTTTTATAAAAATATCTTGACATGCCCCTGTGTGCTAAATGTGCAAATGTGAGGACACTTCCTAAAAGAAGTGAATACTGACTAATTTTTCCAAAGAAAAAAAAAAAAACTGAATGAGAAAATAATCCAGAAAAACACTGGCAGGACGCCGCTCATGATAAAATTGAAAAAATAACAGTACAACTCTCCCCAGTCATATTACCACAGGTAAACCGGGCAATCACCCCAGACCAGACCAGAGAGATTCTTATCTAAACCCCAACAAAGGTCACATGAAATCGAAATTACAAAATGTTTATATGTAAAAAAAGAAGATTCTTCACTGTTTCAAATATTCAAGATTTAAAAAATAGGACAGATATTTTGCCCTCCGCTGTGATATTAAATTTAAGTAAGAATAGTTCGTAACTTCAATTTCGAGGGGGGGGGGTGGAAGAAGAGGAAAAGAAAAATGTATAAAATTCTGTGGAATATCTACGAAATACAAATTTTAAACAAATAAATATTTGTTGTTGCTTTTTTTCATAATATTGTGTTGGAATTTGGTTTATAAACGTATTTTTTTTTTAAATTAAAAAACAAAACAAAAACAAAAACAAAACGCTTCTATCACGGAAAACACAACTGTGACTATTTAATTAATAATTGAATTGGGTAAACTGATTAAATTGACTGAATTAAATAAAACAAATTTGAAAACATGCGTTTATTTTATTTTCAATGAAGCCGTTTTTATTTCTTTTACAATGGAAAACATAATATTAAAAGGATGACTTTATAAATAAGTATTTTTAATGATATTTCCATTTTGACTTCAATATCTAATATATAAAAGGCTATATGTCTGTCTCCATATTTTCAAACTTTATCTCCTCCGAAACTAAAAGTAGAGCGGCACTAGGGGCGTCAAATGGGATTTCTGCGGGGCGTTCTTTTATTGGTCTTTAGCCGGTTAAAATAGTTTTAAAGTGTCAAAAATGGTTCAAAAATAGAAAAAAAATCGTTACTCATTTACAGTCTTCGTAGTTTATTTTTAATTTTTAATTTTTAATCAATTCATATGCGTGTCACGTTGATACAGTTTTGAATGCTTCGGTTTCAATTCTAGCTGATCGCACCCAAATGCTTTTTTTTTACTTTTGAAATCACGACTTTATAATAATCTATTCGAAATCTGGATAAATTAAAATATCATATTTAAGCGTATTTTACGCCCAGGCAAAGCCGGGTTCCCCCCGCTAGTGTATGTAATGGGTTCTCATATTGTACTCATCATCACATAATCTTCTTATTTTTAGGCAGGAGTCTTGGTCGCTGCGAAATTCCCCCACTTCACATTTGCCTGGGTTATGTATTTAAAACTTTTTTCTGCTGTTAAGAGTTGGAGCTTTTCCACAATTTTCACAAGAAATAAATCTTTGTTTCCGTTGATGTATACCTCTTTTTATTAGGGAATTGTCTGTTACGATTATAATCCTCCATTTTGTTTGATGGCTTTTCTTCGTTCAATATACCTTATTTCTGTGGTTCAAAACCGGGTACACTGGTATTTTTTTTCTCTAATCACCACGATCGCACAGTTTGAGAACTGTTGGGACCAAGCTAAAAATAGTTACTTCTCTTGGACTGACAAAGGAGTGATGGCCCTTGGATATAGTAGTGAGAAATAAGAGTTCAGTCATGACTTCGAGAAGACAGATCACAGACGGCTCTAAACGAAAGATTTACATTTACTTCAGTGACTCAACTATTATAATCTAATTCGTAAGTTGTTGAATAAATTTGTTAAACAATCCCTTTCGTCCTTGTATTATTTTTATATGGTTATTTCACAGACAACACTCATTTTAAAACCAGTAACATACACCCGTTATCAGAATGGGTACTGAATACTCGTGTGTCACTCTGTTTAACGCAAACAGAATTCGAAGGAAACGCAGTTTTCCGAATATGACGGCTATTTTCTGCCCCCTACCTCGTTGGAATCAGACGCCTATAGCTACGTCCGTTCACTGCAGCAGATGAAGCAGCAGGCTACAAGTATACTTGGACTCCCTTACTGGAGACAGTTACATTCAATATAGCTAACCAGAAACGAACCAGCCCAAGGTCATCTTATATCGACTCAACTTCATTACGGTAAGACCTTGTTACCCAGGCAACCGATCTTTTCAACAATAAATCTTTCCTTTCAATTACTATCGTAAGTTTCGCAATAACTGACTCCATCTCCACTGGCCGTTCATTCACCACAAATCCTCGATGATTACATTACAATCACATATGATAACGGAGCGATGAGCAGTTCAAGGTTAACAACCACGTTACGTGGACAGTGAAGGGCCTCTTATCCTGATGAACCCACGTCACAGATCACGACTCACACACCCTTACATCTTATATCCGTTTATAATTAATACACATTGTCTAAATCTAAATTCCTTCGTTTTCTCTTTTCCCACATGCTTTATATAACGTATCTACATAATCGATTGAACGTTTTCTTGATTTGTGTTATGTTTGGTAAATGGCAACATTTATTCTACAAGCCATTATGTATGAAGCGCAGATTATTGTTGTTACAGGTGATCCAAATAATTATATTTTTCTTCATTTCTCTTGAGCAGGTGACCAGTCCCATGATCCAACATCTGCAATGACAATCGAACATAGGCTTATAATATTAGATCAAATACAGGGATTAAAAGGAAAACATATAGGAAAAGAATCGAATAAATAAGATAGGCCCACACTATTGAGTGAATACGTATATGCCGTCCTCTTTACTGGTTTGATATAATTAGACTAAGCTAATCTTCGGTAGAGATGGTTTATTTGTTTGACGGTATTTCAACCGCCACCGTTGTTGTTTAATAGTGAAACGCAAAGCCTAATATCAACTATTTATGGTATACGTTTAATTGAATAGAAATCATTGTTTTAGGCATAGCATTTTATAGCTTTTATTCGCCTAAAACAATTGAATAAAAAACACTGTTTTACATAAAGAATTTAAAAACTTTTATTTGCCTAAAACAATTGACTACAAACCTTTGTTTTACATATAAAATTTTGAAACTTTTATTCGCCTAAAACAATTGAATACAAACCTTTGGTTTACATACAGAATTTTGAAACATTCATTCGCCTAAAAAGTTCAATACAAACCATAGCTTAACAAACATACAGAATTTTAAAACTTTTATTCGCCTAAAACAATTGAATACAAACCATTATTTTACATATAGAATTTTGAAACTTTTATTTGCATAAAACAATTAAATACTAATCATTGTTTTACATACAGAATTTTTAAACTTTCATTCGCCTAAAACAACTAAATACAAAACATTGTTTTACACAAAGATAAAAAATGTATTCGCCTAAACAATTGACTATAAACCATTGTTTTACATATAGAATTGTAAAACGTTTATTTGCCTAAAAAAATAAAACAAATAATTGTTTCACATATAAAATTTAAAAACATTTAATTTCCTTACAAAATTCAATACAAACTACTGTTTTACATACATAATTTTAAAACTTTTATTCGCCAAAAACAATTGAATACAAACCATTGTTTTACATACGGAATTTTAAAACCGATATTCGCCTATAACAATTAAATACAAACCATTGTTTTACATATAGAATTTTGAAACTTTTATTCGCCTAAAACAATTGAACACACGCCATTATTTTACATATAGAATTTAAAAAACTTATTTGCATAAAACAATTGAATACTAATCATTGTTTTACATACAGAATTTTTAGACATTCATTCGCCTAAAACAATTGAATACAAACCATTGTCTTTATTCGCCTAAACAATTGACTATAAACCATTGTTTTACATATAGAACTGTAAAACGTTTATTCGCCTAAAACAATTATAAATAAACCATTGTTTTCATATAAAATTTAAAAACATTTAATTTCCTTACAAAATTCAATATAAACCACTGTTTTACATACATAATTTTAAAACTTTTATTCGCCCAAAACAATTGAATACAAACTATTGTTTTACATATAGAATTTTAAAACCGATTTTCGCCTAAAACAATTGAATACAAATAATTGTTTTACATTTAGAATTTTAAAACTTTTGCTCGCCTAAAACAATAAAATACAAACCATTGTTTTACATACAGAATTTTGAAACATTTAATCACCTAAAAGAATTGAATATAAACTATTGTTGTACATATAGAAAGTTGAAACGTTTATTCGCCTAAAACAATTGAATACAGACCATTATTTTACATATAGAATTGTAAAACTTTTATTTGTCTGAAACAATTGAATACAAACCATTGTTTTACATGTAGAATTTGGAACTTTCATTCGCCTCACAAAATTTAATATAAACCATTGTTTTTCATGCATAATTTTAAACTTTATATTAGACCAAAATAATTCAATACAAACCATTGTTTTCTACAGAATTTAAAAAAAAATGTATTCGCCTAAACAATTGACTACAAACCATTGTTTTACATATAGCATATTAAAATTTTTATCCGCCTAAAACATTTGAGTACAATCTATTGTTTTACACAGTATTTAAAAACTTTTGTTCGCTTAAAACAATTAAATTCAAACCATTGTTTTACGTATGGAATCTTTCAACGTTTATCCGCCTAAAACCAGTGAATACAAACCATTGTTTCACACAGAATTGTAAAACTTTGATTTATCTAAAACCAGTGA
The DNA here is from genome assembly GCF_053919585.1 of Euprymna scolopes. Taxonomy (NCBI): domain Eukaryota; kingdom Metazoa; phylum Mollusca; class Cephalopoda; order Sepiida; family Sepiolidae; genus Euprymna; species Euprymna scolopes. The sequence continues at coordinate 115,903,631 of NC_136495.1, forward strand.
ATACAAACCATTGTTTTACATATAGAATTTTGAAACTATTATTCGTCTAAACAATTGATACAAATAATTGTTTTACATATAGAATGGTAAAACTTTTATTCTGCTAAAACAATTGACTACAAACCATTGTTTTACATATAGAATTTTAAAAGTTTTATATTCCTAAAGCAAATGGATACAAACCATTTTTTACATATAGAATTTTGAAACATTTATTAGCCTTACACAATTCATTACTAACCATTGTTTTACATAAAGAATTTTAAAACTTTAATTCGTCTAAAACAATTTAATACAAACTATTGTTTTACATATAGAGTTTTGAAACCTTTATTCGCCCCAAACAATTTAATACAAACCGTTGTTTTACACAGAATATTAAAACTTTTATTCGCCCAACACAATTTAATACAAACTATTGTTTTACACAGACTTTTACAGCTTTTATTTGCCTAAAGTAATTGATTGCAAACCATTATTTTACATAAAATTGTAAAAAAAATTTCGCCTAAAACAATTTTATACAAACGATTGTTTTAAAAAGAAGTTTAAAACTTTTATTCGCTTAAACCAATTGTATACAAATAACACTTATTTTTAAACTTTTATTTACCGAAAACAAGGCATATTGCCACTAAAGCATAAGGGTTACCATGATATGTCAGTTCTTTTTAGAGGGTAAACTTGTTGACGGGGTTGTTTATTCAGATGACTTGACAATTTCTGCATGTTTGTAAGGTCAGAGAAATTGGGAGAGAGTTATTTCAAGGTCAAGAAGTCCAACAAAATAAGCTGACAAAGTAGAAAACAATCTGGCATTCTAGGGATCCTTACAGTGAAGGGGTGAGATTTTTTTGCTAGTTAGATTGGTCTGGAGTATTATTACGTTCGGGCAGTCAGTTTATCAGAGCCCATTCTGTCGAAGTACTAGTAAAAAAAAAACAGGGATGCAACATTGCGGTGATATGACAGGGACTAGAGCTTGGCAGACAATGTGGGACCTATTAGGTTAGAAATTCTTTTTGTACCTTGTCCAAGATGAGATGCTAGTGTTTTCTGCAGCCCGTATGTGGCAACAATATTACATGCATGGACGAATAGTAATTTTATAGATATATAGGATACTAGCAGATGTAAGACGTTTACTAGCTCGGTAGAGAGAGGTTGCCCTGTTGCAGCAGACTTGGAAACATTAAGAGAACTGTATTAATGCAATTTGCAATACTATTGGTGCGTAATTAAACACAATGGACAATAGATCCGATGCGATTTTAACTCGATATAGTTGATTATATAATCCGCAAATGTATTCATTACCCCAATAATGCACCGTCAGGAAATATAGAGAAAGTTCGAATACTATAGATTATTCGGATCTTCCGTCACGTTTGATATTTATAAATGAATGGGAATAGGCTAACCATTCTTGTTAAAAGTTTCCCGTAAAATTATTTCCCCATTCAATCCTTCATTCTAACATATTTTTTCTTTGCAAACGAAGCAAACTAGTTTAGCTCAATGGACGAAATATATTACTATATGATAAATTATTATTTGAAACGAGGCAGTTTCCGAAGACCAAATAACAGTTCAACAACGAGTTGCAAGACAAGCTTGGTAACCATTGGCACCACAACGTAGCACCGATGATGCATATCTTTAAGATAAACATTATCATTCGAGGTATAACAAGAGAACCTGTATTCTTGACTCATTTCGAGTATCCGGATGAGTGTTTGCACATTAGAGATAACTTGTAAACAGTAAAACAGACGGTGGGATGAATCACCAGATTACAGTTCCGCACACACACACACACACACACACACACACACACACACACACACACACACACACACACACACACATATATAAGTGAGAATGTGTGTGAGGACACTTCTCATCCTATATACTCAACGAACTTTTGATCTACAAACTTGAAATTTGGTATATAGGGAATTCTGAGATGTTGAACATTTTTTAATCAGTTTTCATCTGGAAAAAAGGGCTGCTAAGAGGTCAAAATTAAAAAAAATGGTACTTGGAGATCATTGGATTTGTATCTGTATGTAAACTATTTCACAACTGCGCATGTACGAATTGTTCACATAACAGCTTCCTTACGTGAAGAATAATAAGGTTTGAAAACACGCTTTACACACACACACACACACACACACACACACACACACATAATTAATTAAATATATGTGTATGTGTGTGTGTGTGTGTAAAGCGTGTTTTCAAACCTAATTATTCTTCACGTAAGACTTTTCATATCTATTTGCGTAAGTATACTTTGTTAATTATGTCTCAGTTTGAAGAAATATAGTATAATAAAATTATTGGGTGCTCGTTCGCGCCTGACCTCCATAGAATGTAAATATGTCATAAAGTTTAACGAGGTTTTTAAAAGGGGCGAGGGTCCACAATAAAACCTTAACTATAATCTTAAGTCACGTTAGCTTTTTTTTTTTGAGTTTAATCATATTGTGTCGAATAAATTCACCTCATAAACTCACGTTCTTATTAAATTGAAAGTCCCCCCCCCCAAAAAAACAAAAAAAAATGTCGGAACTTTAGACAATTCTCGACACAAATCTTGCATAACTCTGTTTTTTTTTCTTCTCCACTTGCACGTGGCACTCTTTCGAAAATAGATAAATAGATAAATAATAAAAAATAACAACGTTACTTGTTATCGTGTCAAAAGAAGGAAATAATCCTGCTCACGTGATTACGTGTCTTTTTAAAAACATTTACATAACCTTTTTATTTTTATTTATATATCTGTTAAGCTTTTTTTGTCAGTGTACTAGAAGGAATTCAGTTGATTACAAACCTTTCTGCGTGTTCTTTACATTACAATAGTACAACCCTGAATCCGACGGCGCAATACTACACCGTTCAATACTGTAAAACTGAAAGGAAGCTGTTCTGCTTGAAAAGAGCGCCATTTTCTTCTTATTCATATTTATATCGATTCTTTGCTTTAAAAACCTAAAGTAATTACGTGTTTACTTTTTAATATCCATTTTGCTGTTTCAGATTATTTTACTAAAGTAAGTAAAGCTTCACTATTTTTCAAAAGTGTTTTTGTTTCTTTGTTTTTCAATATTTCGTCGATATTATTTAGCAAGAGTGTTTAGCAGAAAAGCCAAAAAACGACTACCCGAAAAAATAAATATACAAGAAATAAATGTTACCATAGTCAATAAAAGTTCAGTTCATGTTTTTTTTGTTGTTTTGAAATAGTTTTTAATGCTCTTTACTTGAAATAATTTCAACGAACCGAAATTAAAACGAAATTTGAGGCGATAACTACTTAAATGAATTTTTATATAAACTACACATGCCATAATCGAATAATCCTCAAGCACAAAATTACGGAAAACATTAAAATATGTTTATAAATATTCCTTACATTCACGAAACTATTAAATTGTTGACACAGAATGCTCAGGTGCCCCTCCTTTAAATTGAAAACGGGGCTCTCCATTTTAAAGTCGCTGCCATTTTGATTTTTTTTAAACCGGTTCGTGAATTAAAAATAAATTTTCTTTTTACAAACTACTTAAGAATACAAACCAATCAACTTTTCTACTATAAAAGTAACTTTTATTGACTATGGTAACATTTATTTCTTGTATATTTATATTATTATATATATAACATTTTCTCTTTGTAAGGAAACATCATTTTGTTGGTCACTCATGGCTACGAATCGAAACAAAGTTGATATACAAAATATATTTTCGCGAAAATGATCTTTACTTTCATCATATTTTGCTTAGGTTAAACTTTTGAGTATCAAAACCTATCTCTTTACAATCCCCTCCTATTCATAACCTATCATACTTTCATCAATCACAGTCCATTTTCTGCAGGCTGTTTTTGAACCCAGTCAACGACGGGTACTTTTGCTAGTATATATATATATAAAGAGAGAGAGAGAGAGAGAGAGAGAGAGAGAGAGAGAGAGAGAGAGAGGTATATATATATTCAGACAGAGGTTATTAACTAGCAAGGAGTGTTTTTCCTTAATGAATATTTTTGTAATTTTCCCCTTTTTTCAAATGGTAATTCTTATGTCTCGGTCGAATTTGTGTAGGAAAGTTCCGTAGTCGTTTTCATCCATCTGTTATATATATATATATATATATATATATATATATATATATATATATATATATATATATATATATATATATATATATATATAGGCAGCATGTTTTCATTCAGACAGATATTGTTAAATAGCACGGAGTGTTTTCGCTTAATGATCTTTTTTTCCGGTAATTTTTTCATTTTTCGAATTGTCATTCTTATGTCTCAATTGAATTCGTTTGGTGAAGTTCCATAGTCCTTTTCGTCTATCTGTTGCGCTTTTCTTTTCTCTCTTCTTTTGCGAGTACTTTCAACTGATTTTCTTCAGTCGTCTTCAAGCAGTTTTTCATTACCGTTTCGTTTAAAATCTGGATGCTTTTATATGCCTCAGTTCAAATTACATTTAAATTATTCAAAATAGTGAAGCGTCTCGTATGTAAAAAATAGATTTTTACATGTTAAGAGCGTGGCTAAAATAAATGTACGATTTAAAATTGCGATTTACAAAATGGTATGGAATTTACAGTTTTCTTTAAATGTATTAATTTATGAATTTAAATTACAACATTTATATAGATATACACATATATATCATCTCTTAGATTAACCGTATCTATACAAATTCACTTGATCATATATCTACATATAAGTAAAAAAATGTCACCTTCATTAACTGCTTACATACCTATTGAAGCTTCAGAGCATCTAATATCTTAAAAAATCTTTTAAACAACAACAACAACAACAACAACTAGTAATAACCGTATCAAACAGAACTTTGAATTAAAATCTTACAAAAAAAATAATAAATCAAACAATGACAGTTTATAAGCACATAATAGAATTGCTTCCCGCGAACAGAACAGACAAGTAAAAATGAATTACCTACCTTGAACATAACTGAATGAATTAATCTTTGATCGCTGGAATATAAAATACACAAGAAAACTATTTCCCCTGAACATTTAACGACATTGGTTAATCTTTGAGCGTTTGGATTTAAATTTAAATAAAACAGCCATTTTGCAATTTACGTCCGAGAGAGAGAATTCATTTTTCCACTGACCATGGGTTATCACCCGAAAGGACCTTTGGAATTAAATACCACCCACAGTTAAAATTCAGGTAGATAAATGAATAAATATATATAAAAAGAATTTATTGAATTATTTATTATTCATATATTTATTATTTATTTATTTTCACACAACGACTGTATATTCCTGCATTGTTTTAGCCTTCTAAAAATACCTTTATTCTCTAACAATGATTCAAGCAAACTACGCCATACTTCTTATATATATATATATATATATATATATATATATATATATATATATATATATATACTTATATATCTTTGTTGTAGGGGGCTACTATCAGGGACATAAGCATAAGGGGTACTGTGTAGGGAGTTGGGCACCTTTCTAACACGGTAGAGAGAACCTACCTTTTTCGCAGCGGTCTTGGCAATACTCTCAATGTAATTGTTCCAACTCATGCTTCCCGTGAGCGTTAGGCTGAGGAGTTTAAAAGATGTACTTTCAGATAAAGAGTCATTGGTCATTGCTATTAGTGGTAGAGAAAGATTCTTGTAATTATTGAAGGAAACAAGTTTAGTCTTGGCAGCACTGAGTGTGACCATCCATTTTTTTCACCATTCCACTAAAGACCGGAGGTCATCTTCTAGTGTTTCTGCCATTTCTTTATATATGTGTTCATTTGTTTTCCTGTCGTGTCTGTCATAGAGCGTGGTGTCATCAGCATATATACCCATCTCACAGACAAATTTGTCAGAGAGGCCATTTATGAATATTAGAAATAACAGAGGTCCAAGGATAGACCCCTGAGGCACTCCCGCATTTATATCATATTGTGTAGATGTACGACCATCAAGGACCACCTGAAATTTTCTCTTTTCTAAGAAGGATTTAATTATGTTATGAATTCTTTCAGTGATACCGTATAATCTGATTTTCTTGAGAAAACTGTCATGCCATACCCTGTCAAAAGCCTTAGATATATCTAGAGCTACTGCTCTGCCTTCTCTGGCTTTGTCCAGTTAATAGTATATACGTTCTGAGATTACAGTTAGTATGTCTGCTATGAATCGGGCTTGCCTAAATCCATATTGATGGTCAGTCAGAAGTTTAGCATCTGTTGGGTGATGTACTAGAGCTTGGGTAATTATGGTCTCAAATATTTTGGTAAAAAGTGGGAGGAGGCTAATGGGGAGATAATTTACTGGGTCAGTTCTTTCGCCAGAATTCTTGAAAACTGGTACTACAGAAGCAGTTTTCCAGCAAGCAGGAAAGTAAGATTCACTAAGTCATTTGTTGTAAAGTTTGGAGAGAACTGTAGCTATTTCGGCAGCGCACTTTTTTAATAGCACAGCCGGAATGAGATCAGGTCCACATGCTTTTGAAGTGTCAAAATTTCTTATGATAGCATGCAGATGAGAAGGGGTGATTTTCAGATCATCTAGTGTGGTGCCTGTCCGCAAAGAAAAGTCAGGGAGGGCGTGGTTTGCAGGGTTCAGTGTGGAGTTGGAGGTAAACCGACTGGCAAGCATGTTAGCCTTCTCAGCCGCAGAGCAAACAACCTCATGATTGTTGGATAGTGGGGGAATTGTTGATTGCCCATTATTTACTACACTGTTGTAGATGTTCCAGAAGTCATATATATATATATATATATATATATATATATATATATATATATATATATATATATATATATATATATATATTGGAGGGTTACGTACCCAGGCACTATAAAATCTTGTTACTATTTTTAAATTTTAATTTTTGGCTGTTTGGCTCCTATATACATGCTTTCAGTATTTTTAGTTTTTATACGTATATGATTTTCGTTTTCAACTAGAATTTTTCTAAATTGGGAATGTGGGCAGCTATGTTGTTTTAGGCGTTGGTTAATCGTCTGGACAATGTGTTGGTCGTGTGTCCAATGTAGCTATAATTGGTTCTATTGTTAGAGTTGCATTCTCCCATTGGGAATTTGAATTAGTTGACTACATTGGTTTCGTCGACTGATTTTGTTGTCCGGGAAGTGTTGTTTTTAATTATAAGGTTAGCAGTTTTTAATTTCTTGTAGTAGATGATAAATCTGATCTTATTATTATTGACTGGTGATATATATATCGATGTATTATATTCGTTGGTGCCTTTTCATCTGATTTTAAGTTGTGGCGTCGCTGGTTGCGATAGAATATGTTGATGGGGTGGCGATTGTTAACTTGATTATTATTAGTTGGGTCTAGGTTTCTAACTGTTAGTTTAATTTGTTTATCGACTAAGAAATTGGGGAATAGCTACATTAGGCACACGACAAACATATTGTCCATACGAGTAACCCTACACCTTTCAGATACAAGCTCAATTTGCCAACACCTAAAACAACATGGATCTCCATATTCTAATTTAGAAAAATCCTAGTTGTACCTAAACCTAAATGTAGATTCCATGAACAAAGCTTCTTTATTAGAACTGCACGCTTATGTAACTCTCTTTCGTTTGCCTGATTTCCAGCTGACTACAATTTGGATATCTTCAAGTCCAACGTAAACAAATTCTTGATAAACCGTCCCCTTAAGTAATGAAATTTACCAAATTTCCGCTACTAACAATTACTACGATATTATCCTGTTGACTACTGTACACCCATTAACCCTTATCCTCGAGTGGCCTCCGAGCCTTGATAAGTGGTGACTCCTATGTAGAAAATTAAAAAAACAAACAAACAAAAAACCCACGAAAATCATTCATTTGGATCCAAATGTAAAAAGACTAAAAGTACTGGAAGCACTGTATATAAGAGCTAAACAGCCAACCGTTAACCATGTAAATTTTGAAAACAGTAACGTGCCTAGGTACGAAAACATCCAATATATGTATATAGATGTATGTGTGTGTGTCTGTGTGCACATATAGTTACACACACACACACACACACACACTCACACATATATATATGTAATTTAAATTTATAAATTAATAAATTAAAAGAAAAACTGTAAATTCCACACGATGTTATAAATCACATTTTTAAACCATTGTACATTTATTTTAGCCACGTTCTTAATGCGTTAAAACGTATTTTTTACACACGAGACGCTTCAATCTTTACAGTAATTCCAATGAAATTCATCCTGAAGCATAAAAAAAACATCCAGATTTTAAACAAAACAGTAACCAAAACCTGCCTTAAGACGACTGAAGAAAATCAGTTAAAAGTACTTGCAAAAAAAAACAACAAGAAAAACAAACAACAAACAAAACGAAAAATAAAACAAATGAATTAAAACGACTATAGAACTTTCCTACATAAATTCGACCGAGATAACCATTCGAAAAATAGAAAAATTACAAAAAAAAAAAAGATCATTAAGCAAAAACACTTCATGCTATTTAACAGTGTCTGTCTAAATGAAAACATACTGCCTAAATGCACTCACTATATATATATATATATATATATATATATATATATATATATATATATATATATATATATATATATATATAACTTCCGGCATTCGAAGCAAGAGGCAAGAGATTAGCTATCTTTCGAACGTCGTGTTTATTGCCAAACTACCCAGCTTCCTACATTATCAAAATAACATTTTCGCCATCGTTTTATTTTCATGTCGTGTTTTGCTGTTTTAAGCCAATAACGCCTGCCATTTTATCACTTTTCCTTTTGCAAAGTTTTTTTCTAATACCTTTCATTTTAGCTTTATGCAGAAGCATATAAAGAAGTGTTTTCTAAAATCCATACCATAATAGCCTCATTTCTGATATCAACTCAGACGTTCAGTTATCATAATGCAATTTGTAATGAATAAAATCTAGGAGCCATTACTTTCAGTTCTCCCCCCCTCTCTCTCTCTCTGTCTCTCTCTTTTATACACACACACACACACACACACACACACACACACACACACACACACACACACACACACATATTAACCGGACGCCCGGTGTTACCCGGTGTTACCCGGTCGTACAATATGATTGAAACATAATATTTTAGTTTATGCAGATTGCGTATGTATTATGTATCAATCCTCTATTGATTATTGTATTTTACGAGGAATAATTTACCCAGTGGACTAATTCGTAAATGAATAAATAAATAAATAAATAATGGTAATATCCTTCATTAAATTCCTGTGTCTGTGTTTGTATACAATATCACGTCAGGTAATATTTGGGCTTGACGATGAGTGCCCTGGAAAGGTCACTTCTGATTAATGTTTGCTTTTAAAATATGCAAACGAAGAAATAATTTGCGGCGATTTTAAATGGCACTTCTTTTATCATACATTGAACTCAATAAGAAAAAATTAAAATAAAATGGTGAGGTATCATTCGATATGTAGTCGAATGCTCTATCACTGAGGTATATCTCCAGGCAATGATATATCTGGTTTGTTTGTTTTAAGATGAAATGATTTACTGAGATTTATTATCTGCCATGGCTGTGTAACGTGTAATATTCCCTTGTAAAAGTTCTTCTTTTTTTTTTTTTTTAAAGATCGGATTTTTTCGATTTTCCAAAATGATTTGCTGAGATTTTATCATTTCCTTGGCAGGTGTAACGTAAAATATTCACCTGTAAAAATTTTTCTTTTTTTATTTATAAGAGAAAAAAAAATCTATTTTTAAGATCGGATTTTTCGACTTTCAATACTTATCGGTTGAATTTCTGTACAAAACATATCTAAGAAGTGTCAGACATATAAATTACCTTTGTGTCAAATTTGCAAAAGATAGGCTCAGGTGTTTTGGAAGCTCTCTCTCTCTCCCTTCTCTCTCTCCCCTCCCCCTCCTCTCTCTCACCCCCGCCACAAAGTGACTTTTATATGAGAGTGGATATCTATCTATCTATCTATCTATCTATCTATCTATCTCTCTCTCTCTCTCTCTCTCTCTCTCTCTATATATATATATATATATATATATATATATATAATGTAAAGCTGAATGTGTGTGTGTGTGTGTGTGTGTGTGTGTGTGTGTGTCTGGTCACGAATAGGCTCCTATATGGTTGACTATTTTAAAAAACTGATTTCATATAATGATAGAAGATGTATCGAGACACAGGAATGAGTATATTTGATCTGGCAGAACGGTGGTTCATAAAAATTGTGGGGTCTGCGTTCGGGCCTGGTCCACAAAGTATAGAAATAAAAAAATTTAAATAAAAAAAAACGTTTACAAGTATTTTTGATATAGATGTACATAAGAATACTTTGATAAGTATGTTTTAACTTAAATAGGGATGGTATAATAAAATTGTGGGGTCTGCGTTCGCGCCTGGCCTCCATAGAATGGAAATAGGCAAAAACTTTAATAAAGACTTTTCATATCTATCTGCGTAAGTATACTTTGATAATTATGTTTCAGTTTGAAGAAATATGGTATAATAAAATTATGAGGTGTTCGTTTGCACCTGACCTCCATAGAATGGAAATATGTCACAAAGTTTAACAAGGTTTTTTTTAATATAGATCCACACAATATTGTGATAAGTGTTTCAGTGTGAACAGGTATGGTACAATAAATTATGGGGTTTATCTATTTTATTTTTACTTTCATTATATTTTGCTTTGGTTTTGATACCTCCAAATTCGAAGCTATCTCTTTACAACCCTTCCTTTTCATAACCTATCATACTTTCATAAATCAGAGTCCATTTTCTGTAGGCTGTTTTTGAACCCAGTCAACGATGGTTACTTTTGCTAGTATATATATATATATATATATATATATATATATATATATATATATATATATATATATATAACTGTTCTTCTCTTGCTTTCCCACCATTGTAAAATCTCGTGCGAGTTGAAAGCACTCGCATCGTGTCCAGTTCTCGTTCATTAGATCTTTCGTTCGCGAATGTAAAAATAGATCTAAAATTGAACATGCTATGCATATCTTAACTACATAGAATTCAAAACATTAAATTATAAATTAAAAAAAAAAGACAAAAACGCTACAAATAATAAATTAGAACAACAAAATAATAATGTATTATAAATCTTATTGCGTTTCATGCACCAAGTGATCTAATAGAAGAATTCGTGAGGCATGAAACGCACATAGCAGGGGTAAACAACAACTAACACCTATGATAACATTTATATTATCTGTTATTATGTTTCCTTGCAAAAACACACACACACACATACATGTATAATTAGATGACAAAACAGCTATACTCCAAATTCCAAGATGTTATTCATTTTACCATTATTAATTTCCACATAGCAAAGCGTCAAACTGTTCACAGTATCTGCTTCATAGTGCAGTAACAATCATGTAATTATTGTGTAAATTATGAATAGTTCTCGCAAAACTTCTCAGAAAAGTAAGAACTTTTAACTTTAAAAATGAAAATAAAAATAAAAGGCAATGATCACATAAATCCAAAGAATTAGATCCATTTTTGATTTTTACATATCCTATATATGAAATCTCAACACTACACTAAATAATCAGAGAGGAGCTTGGTAGAGACTTTTCGCACTCACACATTGACAAGGTCATATATATATATATATATATATATATATATATATATATATATATAAAAGTGAACGTGTCTGTCTGTCTGTCTGTGTGTCTGTCTGTCTGTCTGTGTACATTTCCCTACGCAATAACTCTGTCAATTTTTAGTCTATAGACTCGAAATTTGAAATACCGGGTACTGAGATTTGGGAAAATCGATGTGACGGGTGTCAGCCAGAAATTTTGCTGTTAAGGGGTCAAATTTCAACGATTTGACCTTTAAGAACTCTACCAAACTCCTCCGACAATTTTGGGTCTAGACACTTGAAATTTTAGATTTAGGTTCCTTGAACCTGGATCTAACTTAATAAAGTGATTTGAGCCCGAAACAATAAATTTTAAGGGGTCATAATAGGGGTCAAAGTTTTAAAAAATTAACCATTTTTTTTGTTTTGCACAGCATACACCTCCAAACACCCGAGCAACGCCGGGCACCCCTGCTAGTATATATATATATATATATATATATATATATATATATATATATATATATATATATATATATATATATATATATAAATAAAAGGAACTTTGTGTGTGTCAGTTCGTTCCTTATGTAGTTAAGAACGGCTTGGCCTATTTTTATGAAATTTTATACGAAGGTACTCTATGTGCCTGGCAGAGTTCTTGGATAGGTTTTGTATCAAAATGTCTTTGATAAGTATCGATAAACGAAATAATCTGATAGGAGAAGGAACAGGCGATTTGGACCAAATTTAACACCTTACACTGCCTAACACCAGAAGTGCATTTGAGAAGTTTTCTCATCACATAATCAGAAAGGCCCGATATATAAAATTAACAGCAGGTTCTTTGATATAACAGGGGCGAGTTCGAAATGAATGTCTGTTTAAAGCGCAATTGCACCATGATCCTTGACTTTTTATTTTAACATTAAATTCAGGCCATTACCATAGCACAAGCAGTAAGGCCATGGGTATGAAATCAACAGTATAATCCTGTGATATCACAGAGGCACATTTGAAATCAATGTTTCTGTTTAGAGCACAACTGAAGCATGATATTTGACGTTTACATTTTAAACTTTGATGCAAGCCGTTATACATTAAAAACTTATAAAATCAACAGAAGGTTCTCTACAGTGCAATGTAGACTACAGTGTATTTTGGACTAAGTCAGTGTGAGGAGGCATGTGAAGCTTCCTTCCGGTGCACCGCGATGGGTCCCCCTCCCATTAAAGCAGGAAATCAATCGATTTGTTTGAAAAATGGACGATTTCGATGACAATAAAAATATGGAAGTGTGAAATATTCGTTCGTTGATTATCATTCAATGTCTGGACAACGTCGGGGCTCCCTGCTTGTATATATATATATATGTATATATACATATATATGTATATATATATATATATATATCCGTAAGTTAAAACGTTTTTACCTTAAATCTACGTAATTATGCAAAATGTAGAAACTATGCATTAATAGAATTCAGCAGAATAGTGAAATAAAAACAATTATCAAATTAGAAACCATAAAATGCATAAGCAATTAATTAACCCTCATTTTCAAAGGAATATGCAAATTAACCTACCTTGACGTAATGAATCACATATTCATGCGTGAGTATATTAAGGACTGTTTTTTAAGACTTATTAAATAGAAAAGGTAGAACTTTAATGTCAGAGCGAGAAAAATCATTATATATATATATACAGCATTACTGTTTTAACTAGTTTAACATTAAAATAAACGAATAATACAAAAAATACGAAACTTTCCATGTGATAGTAATTTGGAGTAAAGGTTGAATTATAACCAAATTACTTGAGACTCATCAATAAAGCAAACAATAATAACAATAAATTAAAAATTAATAAACAATAAATCTAATTAATCCAAAATTTTTGTCCGGTTTCAAAAAAGTCAAAATTTAAAAATTCTCGCCGTATTTTAGAGCAAATATACGAAAACTGGGCCTATATAATTTTCTTCAACACAGATGGTGGACATGTTGAAACACGAAGGGGTGGTAATTCACCGACCGATGAAAGTTTTTAATGAAAAGAAAAACATGTCAAGATTCGTACGGATTTTAATTTTTTTTAAATCATATCTGATGAGATGTAAATATGAAAATTTTTAAATAATGTAAAATTTAAAATTGTCTGATTTATGTCGAAACAATTGTAATATCCGAAAAAATTACAAATATGAAGTTATTCCTTGTTTTTTGTTTTTTTGTTTTTGCCACTTTCGATTACAAAAATGTTAATCATGTTGCTTAATATTTTAGTCTTCGGAGTGATATTGCTTGCAAAACATAGTTGTGACTGAAGTAAGAACTTTTTTCTAGAAATTTTATAACCGTCTCCATAGACTTTTCTGCATCATCCCATGATATTGCTTCATCAGATTGTTCTTGGTTATTTACATTAGGGTCAAAAGAATAGGAGCTGTCACTATTTTAATCACCATTACTGCTTTCAGGATATTGATCAGTAGTTTCCTCATCTTGTTGCACCCACATTTCAACATCATTTGCACTAAGTGATTTAAGAACAGCATGGTTGGTCGGTAACCGTTTGGTTTCAAGAATTTTTTCTAGACCAGATGTATTCTCTGATTCTTTCAGTTCAGTAGCCTTTGGCTTTGGGCATAATTTATCCCATGCGTTTGTTAATGTGCTTGCTCGAACTTGATTCCTTGTACTTGCGAGAGAAAATATGGCATATTTGATAGTAAAATGGCACTGAAAATTGCTTATACTCACGGTACTATTTATCATATTCATCATGAAATCATTTCTGTAGAAACATTTTAAGTTCAAAATAATCTCTTGATCCATAGGTTGGATGAGAGAAGTCACATTAGGTGATAAGTAGCACACAAAAATATTCCCGCAAGATGATACTAGTTCTAACCCAAGAGGATGTGCTCTACAATTGTCCAACAGAAGCAAGCACTTTGAATCTGGTTTAACTAATTCAAGAAAACGCCTCTGGACAACCGGCACAAATTCTTGCAAAAACCATTTTGTAAACAACTGTTGATTCATCCATCCATTTCGTGAAGAATAATAGGATACTGGCAAAGGCAAAACTCCTTTTTAATGCTCGGAGACACTTTGATTTGCCGATGACAAGAAGCTTAAGTTTATGAGTTCCAGAAACATTAGCGTATACCATCACTGTTAGTCTTTCTTTATTTAATTTGAATCCTTTTATTTTCTGCTCCTCGGATCAGATCTCCACAACAGATCCGAGGAGCAGAAAATAAAAGGATTACGCCACTTTCATCAGCATTGTAAGCATCCTCTGGTGTTAAACCATAATCGGCAATTATCGTCTTGAATTTGTCACAATTATTTGATGCTGCATGTGTATCAGCAGACCGTTGTTCGCCTGACATTGTTAATTGTCTAATATCATATCTACTCTTAAAGCTCTTAAGCCTTCACTGAATTTCATATCTTCTTCGATATTCAACTCTTCCTTAAGAGATTTTGCTTTAGCAATTAACATGGGCCCAGATATTGCTACACCTTCATTCCGTTTTGCTACAAACCACTCATGCAATATTTCTTCCTTTTTCTTTTTGATGTAAAACAGTGTACTTCTTCCAATCTTATAATCTCTCAATATAATACTATTTTCAACTCCAGCATCTAATTTTTCTGTAATTTGACGTTTTTCGAGTAAAGTCAGTGTCACTTGCTTTCTTTTAGAGTTGCAAGCCATTGTGATTGGTTGTTTTACACTATTTTAAATATAGCAATCAGGAAAAAAATACAGTTAGTGTAAATTATCAAATCAATAGCTAATCTACATTAATTACATAGTACCAATATTAACATTTCTGTGCAATATTTGACTGAACCATGTAAACAGTTTTACTGCAACTCCGCATCAAATATGCTAATACAATTTCAATGACGAGACAGTTCAAGTTTAGAGAAAGTCCAGGTTTAGAAGAAGTCCAAATGAGAGGAAGTCCAACTTTAGAGGAAGTTTAAAGGAGTTTTACTGTGTGTATATATATATACATATATATATATATGTATATATATATATATAAAGAGAGAGAGAGAGAGAGAGGGAAAGGAGACAGAGAGACATAGAAAACTTGAATGCGTACTACACACTGTCTTTGGGTCTCTCTGTACAAGAGTTTGTCAGCACAACGTGTCATGAGAACACTTCACTCTACAAATAAATCCTGACCAAATATTAAAAAAAAAGCATATTATTCAAGACCCGAATAAAGTCTACTCATATTATACGAAAAACTTCGCCAATGATTTACATTCATAATCTCAGTTTCATCAAAATTTGAGCCACAAACTTGTATAATTTTCTTAAGCACTAAGGAATACATATACATTACAATAGATAAATGCGAGCATGAATTAAGCTTAAACATGGAAAAGTAAAGGACTAGTTGTTAAAACTGGAAAAGAAAAGGGTAAGATATTCTAGTAAAAAATATAATAAATTTATAACTTAAAATATTGCAGCATTAAGAATTGATTAAATAATGTTATGAATTGAATTTTAAACAAAAATTCTCAATGCTGCAATATTTTAAGTCATAAATTTATTATATTTTTTACAAGAATATCTTGTCCTTTTCTTTTCCAGTTTTAACAACTAGTCCTTTACTTTTTTATGTAAAAGCTTAACCATATTACTTTTCATGCTCACATTTTTCAATTGTAATCCATGATTTTTGCAGGCTTCCAATAATTTACTTGTTTTTTGTTTAATTTCAGTCTTATTTTGACCCCATAAACACATATGTAATAACAATGTACGGCACTCGTCTGCTTTCAATAAAATCCCCCAATTATCTCCCTTTCATTCTTTCATTCTCTCTGTTACACTTGTTACTTCTCTTTTCGAATTAGTAGCAACAGTAGTCGCTGAAGCGACGTGGTTGCTATAGAAACCAGTCATAAAAAACGTCGCTCACCTCCTTACATATTTTTACGATTTTGAACACAAGAAAATTCATCATAATTTTTTTTTTTTACTGAACGAAAACTGAATTTTTTTCTCAATATAGCTGAGAAGGTGATCTATAAACTGTAATAATTGTTTCAAATTGGGTCGAAACACAAGAGAGCGGTTCTAGATGATTAAAACTGCCACTTAACCATATATTCAAACACTGCCGTGTTTAAATTATATATATATATATATATATATATATATATATATATATATATATGTGTGTGTGTGTGTGTGTGTGTGTGTGAGGGGCATTTCAGAAGTAATACCTCCTATTTTTTATTTCTCCCGAATGGATCAGAGGAGATTGCAAATTGCATTGTTATGATGACTGAACTTATGCATTTCAAGTAAAATAGAGCTTAGGCTCTATTATTATTATTATTATTATTATTATTATTATTATTATTATTAATAAGATTAATAATAATAAGATTAATAATAATAATAATAATAAGATTATTATTATTATTATTATTAATAATATCATCAAATCTCCACACTAACGTAATGTACTTGCAATAACCTTTATCCCTGAGTGGCTTCCGGGCCTTGATAAGTGGTGATCACTATGTAAAAAAAAAAAAAAATAATAATGCAAATGCTATCGAAGGAGGTGGAGAGAACTGAACGTCTGGGGAGACTTGTTGTCACTCAGCCTCCAGAGAACACCACAGGTTTCCAATCAGATCGTTTGTTGACTTGTGTGAGCCAATAATAATCAACTAAGCTCTCTGCCTCGTCCCGGAATACTAACATAATGCTACACATAGGCCATTTTTTATCTTAGGTTCGCAAACTTAAATAAAATCCTTATTAATTCCCAACTACGCTTCGAACGGATACCATAATACTTTATTCGCTGCACATATCATAACAAAGGCCCATACAAAATTTCAGCCGGACCGGTCCAGTATATTTCGAGAAAAAGTGGAACGGACAGACAGACAAACAAACGAATGCTTTGTATATTCTGTTTTAGTTGCGTTTATATGCAATCTTATCATCAGCCGACTCTTCCAGGATATGTAGCAACTTTTGTGCATTAGCATTGACATCAGCTAACAAAGCATGCTCATCAGCGTAATCGACACCAGTAATCAACGTCGCTGGATTTTTTTTTTTTTTTTTGAGACAATGTTAAACCATATTTCCCAACTTGATCGACTGTGTTTCAACACGTCATCGAGACACATCACAAATAAGCATTAAACCAGAGTGTCACCTTGTAGTACGCCAGATTTTATTACAAAGAAGTCGGTGTCACCATCCGGAGAGTGCACCATGGCTTTATTATCCTTATATGAGATCATTATGGCTGAAACATGATATATGCCCTGTCACCAAACCGGCCCAATTGAAACACTAGACAGAACACAGCTCAAACAAGTAGATGACTTCAAATATCCTGGCATCCACATCGCATCCACCGGAAAAGACGTTCACGCCAGAATAGCGAAAGCTTACGAGTGCACTTAATCGGCTGAAAGTTATATGAAAATCTGCGCTCGCAGAATAGATCAAGAAAAACATTTTTTTAAAAATTTTTTAAGCCGTAGTTTTTTTTTTTTTTTTTTACATGGGGGTCACCACTTATCAAGGCCCGAAGGCCACTCAGGGATAAGGGTTATTGCGTGTACAGTAATCAATGAGATAGTATTGTAGTAATCATTAGTATTGGAGATTTGATAGAGTGTCTTACTTAAGGGGGCGGTTTGTCAGGAGTTTGTTTTTGTTGGACTTGAAGACGTCCAAGTTGTAGTCAGGTGGGAAACAGGCAAGCGGCAGAGAGTTCCACTGGTGTGCAGTTCTAAGAAAGAAGATTTGCTCATGGAATCTACGTTTGGATTTAGGCACGGATAAAGCAGCAGTGGAGAAGATGCTGCTTTATGGTTCACCAGCATGAATTTCCAGCAAAATAATTTGAAAGTAAGTTAGATGGAATTTACATTAGAATGCTCCGGGCAATAAACTTAAACTGGAAAACACACCCAACTATTAGCCGTCTGTATGGACGGTTGCCCAGGATCTCTTCAGTAATAAGAGAAATAAGGACACGATATGCCGGACATTTCTACAGAAGAAAAGATGAGGTCGTCAGTGATGTGGTAGCGTGGGATCCTAAACACAGAACCGCTAAAGTAAGACCTGTCAAGACGTACACAACTTATTGATAAAGGCGCTGGTTTACCGCTCGAAGATCTTTCTAAGGCAATGTGGAGGGAAAGAGTCAATTTGGTCCAGGCAACCCGTCCAGTACGATGCTTTGTAAAATGTAATCCGGATATAAGAGACGCGAATATAAGAAAAACTGACACAAGAGAGATTTTCTCTGGTCTCAACTTAGAGCCTGTGTTAACGTACAGTGTAACCCAGATATAAATGTGACCCGGATATAAGAAAAAAAATCTCTTATATTCGGGTTACATTGCATATAACTTTTATGAGAAAGGGAATTAAACAACAAAAAGAAAGGAACGATTAATTTCAGCATAGACAGCTACACCGAATTTTTTCGTGGTAATTCGGAACAGACCACCCATCACGGGGATCCGATCAGTATTTAGCAATGTCTCTATACTTACCACCCCATTCGCACCCCACTCCTCACTACGCAATCACACTACAGCCTGTTATGTTCGACCAATAAAAAAAAATGTAAATATCTTTCTGCTTTGCTCATTCCAACTTCTGTTTCATCTAATTCTTGTTCTCTTTTCGTTTTTTGTTACTCATAAAAAAAAATAACGATGTATTTTTCAATTTTGCTCTCACTCACCTCCCACCGATCGACCCTGCTCATATTTCTATCTCGTTACCCGCGTTTTCCTTCATAAGTTCAATCAGTAGCAATTAAGCCAACTCGGCTTTTTTTCTTCTTCCTTTTCTTAAAGTGTTCTATTAATTAAGCCGCGGTTTCTGTGAAAAAGCGCAAAAAAAAAAAAAAAAAAGATATCGAGTTACAGTCGATCGGTGATCTTTCGTTCGGTAGATTTCTTGCTTACTAATGTATATCCCCCCCAAAAAACAGCTTAATAAAAACCAATACAGTATTTTAGAGAGAGAAAAAAAGCCTATACACAAGTCCATCGCTAGATAATCTTCAAGTATCTAGTCGGTTATTGCAGACATCGATGACTATGGCTCTCCAGTCCCCTCTGCATTCGATCTTTCTGATAAGATCTACAGTCGTGTTTTCAGTGTCCTTGTTGAGGTCGTCAGTGAACTCTGTTCGTTGTCATCGTCTGCTCTTTTTTCTAACATTAAGCATTAATTGGCCAAAGAACTGTCTAGCGTGGACGGTATTGAGTATTGATCTGCTATAATCTTCCTTACTTATGACTTCTTCGTTTGTCTTTTTTTCTGTTTGAATTCTCTTTACATGGACTCGACAGAACCACCCAGTGGTCGGTCGACCTTGTTTCCTGACTCAGGCAATGAACGCCGTTTTCCCCGCCCTCGCCACATCCCATCCCCCTAAACTGGACACTGTGAGTGGGCTTCAGTACTATATATGCCGGTACATTTGGAATGGGCTGACTTTTGTCTGATAGGTGAGGAGACAGATGATGGTCTACTTGTATTGCATGTCTGATATTCTGCACAACCACTTGTTCAGCACCCCTCACTCACCCTAACTAAAACCTTTGAATTAAATAAAATGAAGTGTAATGTGAACAGACATCATGCTACTCATCTCCCCTCATAATACCCCTCCAACTTATGTCCCCGAAAGTAGCCCCCTACGTCAAAGTGGCACTGTGCCTTGTTTGGGGTGAAGATTGAATTAAAACAAAAAAACAAACAAACAAAAAACATATCTCTGCTGCTTCAAAACGCCTTTCAGCCGCCCTCCTGTCCAATTTTCGCAATCGTAAAAGAGAACTGACCATATGTGCGTCTTCAAAAAGGCATTAGATAATACAACCATATAAATGCAAATTCAGTTCTTGTTGACACGTAAAGTTTTAACGAGGTTATACTTATTACACTGATTTATCAGAGAGCACAATATCCAACACTTAAAATCGTAATAATCTGAGTTTTTTCTTGACTAATAAAGGCACGTTTAACCACAGCACAATTGAACGATAAAAAATATAAACGTTTCGAAACATACATAAATGATTAGATTTCTCATCTCAAGTCTGTAAATAACCAGGAAACAATATACAAAAACCAATCAATCATTACTGATCAACATTTATGACAATCGAGAAAGTGCGAATACAAAGATGCAGCATTTGTGTTGGTAGGGACCGCTGGCATCATTTGCGGCTGGTGATGCTGGAGTTCTCTGCATCCGAATATATTTTGTCTATCTATACTCAATTCATAAGCAATCGAGTCTAGTTTGGTTCTTCTCAGTTATCCGTTGTCTTACGAGAAAAAAAGATGTAGGCTCTCCTAATTCTCCTATGACGTCACAGTTACGTGAATTCTCTTACAACCTTCGGTCTTTGTTGATGATACGGAGAGGCCGTGGGATAAGAGACCATTATTGGCATGTGCCCGTAGCAGTGTGTGTGTGTGTGAGAGAGAGAGAGAGAGACAGAGAGAGACAAAGAGAGAGAGACAAAGAGAGAGAGAGAGAGAGAGAGAGAGAGAGAGAGAGAGCACGCAGAGGCGAATCAAAGCTTCCAAAACTTATAGCTAAAGGCAGTTGGTTATGGTGCTATTCCTATTTACAATGCCTCCCCACGGGACAGAGTTAGACACCAGGGTCGTTTTTTAACGTGGAGAAAAGGAACAAAATAAAAAATTGTCTCAGTCGTGAAGGATTTCTCTTCCACTGACAGAGAACAAGAAATTGAAGTGCAGCATCTGAAGAACAGATGGTATTTATTTGCTCCCCCACCGAGCAAATTAGGCACAAGGCCAATTTTTAATGTGAGGAGTGAAGGGAGGGGGAAGGGAAAAAGGGGACCAGCTCCCGAGAGGTGGGAAATGGGAGCTGGTTAAAGGTCAGGTATGTGGGGTTGCCCCCACATCTGGTCTTTGCTTGCAGCATCTGAAGAACAGATACTACACTTTGATGGTATTTATTTGCTCCCCCACCGAGCAAATTAGGCACAAGGCCAATTTTTAATGTGAGGAGTTAAGGGGAAATGGGGACCAACTCCCCGGGGAGTAGGGGAGCTGGATAGTGACAATTGGTATGAAGGGTTGCCCCTACATTGACCAAGGTCTTATATGTGGGGTCGCCCCCACATATGGTCTTTGCTTGCAGTATCTGCCGGAACAGATGGTGTTTATTTGCTCCCCCACAGAGCAAATTAGGCACAAGGCCGTTTTTAATGTGAGGTAAAAACCAGCTCCCCTTAAAGTAGGCAAAAAGGGGGCACTCTGGTTACCAAAAATAATAATTGTCCCAGTATAGAGGGTTTCCCCTCCACTGACCGGCACAAACCATCTTAAGTGCAGCATCTGCCGGAACAGATACTACACTTTGATCTTGACCAGAAGGCCAAGTAATGTTATGGTGCTGTTTTTATCGTTAATATTATTATTCATTAATTTTATATTTATCAGATGATTATTGTTGGTATTCGTTTCTCCGATATCTTTCCTATTGAAAGCCTTTAATGACTGGCATATACCTGTAGTAGTAGTAGTAGTAGTAGTAGTAGTAGTGAGAGCACGCAAAGGCGAATCTTGATCTCGAAGAATCTACATTTTAAGGCATTTGGTTATGCCGATTATTCAACATTTGCAGCAGTCGAGAAAGTGCGATAAAAAAAGAACGGCATTTGGATTGGCAGGGACTGTGTTTTTAAGAAATATTTGTAAAATTCGAGAATCAATTTTTTTTTTTTTTTGAGTGAGGGGATAAGGTGCGCGTTTGCAACGTTCAGTGTCTCACACGACTCTAATCAGATTTGACCACGAAATTATTATTTCAAAGTGGCGTACAATATTTAATTAGATACGGGCAAAAATAAACGAATAAAAATAGTTTTGAAATCTGTTTCATCATTATTTTTTGTAGGTTTTTGACTACTTTTTGATTGTATTTGAAAGATTAAAGACTAAAGTTAATTTCCTAAAGGAAAAAAAATATTTGTACACGTGAAAAAAAAAAAAAGTTATAAAATTTTTTTTCACGGCGAGCTAACCAATTCAGTAAATTTTGAAGTTAAATAAATTCATTGTAAAAATCCTTTAAAAGATAAATATTAGTTTTCTGGGTCTATTTCAAAGATAATTAGTAAAGTCCTAAGATATTGAATTAAATAAATAAATAAAAAAAAACTCGTTTGTACAAAAAATAGTTAATTAGCCCCAAAAGCGACGGGGGTAAGTTTTCTTTTTTTTCCTAGACGTGCGCATCCGTACATTTCTTTCCTGAACGTTTGTATAGGTTTTACCATTTTTTAATTTAATTATTTTTCTATGTTCATATTTTTAAATTAATTTCTTTTGAAGTTATTGTTCAAGATTATATAAAAATTATGTTAAGCCGAAAGTTTCACATTCATGCAAGCAAGTAAAATATTAAAATCTTACATATAAACATTATGCGAAACCTGTAATTAAAAAAAAAGTAGAAATATTTTTTGCTATTATAATTTTTTTGTGTTAAAATATTAAATAAACAATGCTTAATTCAATGATATTTTTTTTATTGCAATTTGACATACAACGAGGCACATTCCCACTTTGCTGTAGGGGGCTACTATCAGGGACATAAGCTACAGGGGTACTATGTGGGGAATTGGGCAGCAAGATGTCGGTTCACGTTACACTTGAACTTATGAATGTCAGTACAGTTAGGGAAGCAGAAACTCGAAAAGGAATTCCAGCGGTTCTGGAGAAGAAACTACTGGAGTAGAAGGCTTTCTTACATCTAGGGATTTCTACTGTGAAGGGGTGGGATTTTGCTGCTTGTCGGGTTTGTCGGGGATTTTTACGTCAAGGGGGCACACGTGTTTGCAGTTCGTCAGAGCATTCACCATTGAAATACTTGTAGAACAGGCACAAGGATGCTACATTTCGTCGATGGGACAGAGGCTGAAGCTTAGATGACAGTTCAGGACCTATCAGGTTGGCGACTCTCTTTTGAACCATGTCTAGGAGTGAGAGACTAGTAGCAGATGCACCAGCCCAAATATGACAACAATACTCCATACATTAGGCGAATTTCCTGATTTTTGGTGAATTTTGAAGTAAAGTGAGGGGTCAAAATGTTTATACATTTTGAGCATCGGCATTCATTTTGCACGTACCTATTTAATGCATTTGATATTTGGCATAACATCAGCTAGTTCTTTATTTTTGGTAAACTATGAACCCCCCCCATCCCTTAGAAATATTTGCTTCCCAGGTAAAGTTTGCATTAAAACACTTGGTTGCATTTGCTTTATTTCAAAAACACCACGCACAGAATTTGGAAGATAAGCGTTTTAGTCGTACACTACAAATAGCAGAATGTTAAAACTATATAAAGTGCATACAATAATATTATTAATAAAAACTATGTATTACATTAATGTAAATTGTTAGTTCGAGGCTATATCTATCTATCTATCTATCTATCTACCTGTTTATATGCGACTAAAAATTTGGAGTCGGCTCATAAATAAAAACATGTGATTGGGTGACATAAAAGGAATAGGCACATTACGAAGGTAGTAGTTTTTAGATGTCAATATCCGAGTTTGGATCGCACATAAACTTAAATGATTTTTTAGTGGATGCATATTTCATAATTTTAAAGAAATTAACATAACATGTAAAAATTACATAAACATTAAAAAAAATAAAAAAAATAAGTGACACTTTTTTTTTTTTAATAATCCGCCAGAATTAGGCATAAAGTATACTCAGCATTAGTTTAAAGTAAATAAAAAAAAGTGTTTTTGTAAAACAAAATCCAAAATACATTCATCATAGTTAGTTACTTTCTGGTGCAAATAACCAGTAGCCCAATTTTTCCACAAAATCTCGCAAATATTTTGCTTCGTACTAACCATAAAGCAGTTGAAGCTAGGGTGGAGATGAAAATTGACATAGTCATATAATGGCTTAAGGAACCTCGTCATATTTAAAGGCCTCGTAAATGATTTTCGAAAAACCGACTTCGAAATCTAGTGGGCAAAGCCCTTTTCTCTATTCTACTTCCGTTTTCTCACAGAAGAGACGCAGCGAGTTTATCTTTGCTCTGTCGGTATTTTCGCGGCAGGTATTCAACCGAACTCCTATCTTAGATCTCTCCTCACCCGTAGAACATTCACAGCAAACAGTCGTCTACCTACAACAGCTGCCAACAATTTCTCATCATTATCTATCTGTGCCTAAAAATAAACGTAAATTCCATGAACAAACTTTATTTCCCAGAACTGCTCATCTGTGGAGCACAATACTGTGGGGCTACTTCCCAGCTGACTATAACATGTCCGTTTTCAAATCTAATGTAAACAAGTTCATGTTGAGTTGCCCTTTTAAATTAAAAAAAAAATAACACTATCCAAGTTGCACTCTTACTGATCACCACGGTGTTGTCTCACCGGTCATCTGACACTCATTAACTTTTATCCTCGAGTGGCCTTCGGGCCTTGATAAGCGGTGCCTCCCATCTCTAATAGATTTTTTTTTTTACTTTAGATTTTTTTTTTACTTTGGATTTTTTTTTTTTACTTTAGATTTTTTTTTTTACTTTAGATTTTTTTTCCCTTTAGATTTTTTTTTACTTTAGATTTTTTTTTTTTACTTTAGATTTTTTTTTTTTTACTTTAGATTTTTTTTTTTACTTTAGATTTTTTTTTTACTTTAGATTTTTTTTTTTACTTTAGATTTTTTTTTTACTTTAGATTTTTTTTTTACTTTAGATTTTTTTTTTTACTTTAGATTTTTTTTTTACTTTAGATTTTTTTTTCACTTTAGATTTTTTTTTCACTTTAGATTTTTTTTTTACTTTAGATTTTTTTTACTTTAGATTTTTTTTTACTTTAGATTTTTTTTTTACTTTAGATTTTTTTTTTACTTTAGATTTTTTTTCACTTTAGATTTTTTTTTCACTTTAGATTTTTTTTTTACTTTAGATTTTTTTTTACTTTAGATTTTTTTTTCACTTTAGATTTTTTTTACTTTAGATTTTTTTTTTCACTTTAGATTTTTTTTTACTTTCGATTTTTTTTTACTTTAGATTTTTTTTACTTAAGATTTTTTTTCACTTTAGATTATTTTTTTACTTTAGATTTTTTTTACTTTAGATTTTTTTTCACTTTAGATTTTTTTTTACTTTAGATTTTTTTTTTACTTTAGATTTTTTTTACTTTAGATTTTTTTTTTACTTTAGATTTTTTTTTACTTTAGATTTTTTTTTACTTTAGATTTTTTTTCACTTTAGATTTTTTTTTACTTTAGATTTTTTGTTTACTTTAGATTTTTTTTTACTTTATATTTTTTTTCACTTTAGATTTTTTTTTTACTTTAGATTTTTTTCACTTTAGATTTTTTTTACTTTAGATTTTTTTTACTTTAGATTTTTTTTTACTTTAGATTTTTTTTTCACTTTAGATTTTTTTTTTCACTTTAGATTTTTTTTTACTTTAGATTTTGTTTCACTTTAGATTTTTTTTTACTTTAGATTTTTTTCACTTTAGATTTTTTTTCACTTTAGATTTTTTTTTTACCTTAGATTTTTTTTTACTTTCGATTTTTTTTTACTTTAGATTTTTTTCACTTTAGATTTTTTTTTACTTTAGATTTTTTTTACTTTAGATTTTTTTTACTTTAGATTTTTTTTTACTTTAAATTTTTTTTTACTTTAGATTTTTTTTTACTTTAGATTTTTTTTTACTTTAGATTTTTTTTCACTTTAGATTTTTTTTTACTTTAGGTTTTTTGTTTACTTTAGATTTTTTTTTACTTTAGATTTTTTTTCACTTTAGATTTTTTTTTTACTTTAGATTTTTTTTACTTTAGATTTTTTTTACTTTAGATTTTTTTTACTTTAGATTTTTTTTTACTTTAGATTTTTTTTTCACTTTAGATTTTTTTTTTCACTTTAGATTTTTTTTTACTTTAGATTTCGTTTCACTTTAGATTTTTTTTTTACTTTAGATTTTTTTCACTTTAGATTTTTTTTCACTTTAGATTTTTTTTTTACCTTAGATTTTTTTTTACTTTCGATTTTTTTTTACTTTCGATTTTTTTCACTTTAGATTTTTTTTTACTTTAGATTTTTTTTACTTTAGATTTTTTTTACTTTAGATTTTTTTTTACTTTAAATTTTTTTTTACTTTAGATTTTTTTTTACTTTAGATTTTTTTTTACTTTAGATTTTTTTTTACTTTAGATTTTTTTTCACTTTAGATTTTTTTTTACTTTAGATTTTTTTTCACTTTAGATTTTTTTTCACTTTAGATTTTTTTTTTACTTTAGATTTTTTTTACTTTAGTTTTTTTTTAACTTTAGATTTTTTTTTACTTTAGATTTTTTTTCACTTTAGATTTTTTTTTACTTTAGATTTTTTTTCACTTTAGATTTTTTTTTACTTTAGATTTTTTTTTTACTTTAGATTTTTTTTACTTTAGATTTTTTTCACTTTAGATTTTTTTTTACTTTAGATTTTTTTTCACTTTAGATTTTTTTTCACTTTAGATTTTTTTTTTACTTTAGATTTTTTTTTACTTTAGATTTTTTTTTCACTTTAGATTTTTTTTTTACTTTAGATTTTTTTTTTACTTTAGATTTTTTTTCACTTTAGATTTTTTTTTTACTTTAGATTTTTTTTCACTTTAGATTTTTTTTCACTTTAGATTTTTTTTTTACTTTAGATTTTTTTTTTACTTTAGATTTTTTTTTTTACTTTAGATTTTTTTTTTTACTTTAGATTTTTTTTTTTACTTTAGATTTTTTTTCACTTACGATTTTTTTTCACTTTAGATTTTGTTTTTACTTTAGATTTTTTTTTTACTTTAGATTTTTTTTTTTACTTTAGATTTTGTTTTTTTACTTTAGATTTTTTTTCACTTTAGATTTTTTTTTTACTTTAGATTTTTTTTTACTTTAGATTTTTTTTTTACTTTAGATTTTTTTTTATCTTTAGATTTTTTTTTCACTTTAGATTTTTTTTTTACTTTAGATTTTTTTTTACTTTAGATTTTTTTTTTACTTTAGATTTTTTTTTACTTTAGATTTTTTTTTACTTTAGATTTTTTTTACTTTAGATTTTTTTTTTACTTTAGATTTTTTTTTTACTTTAGATTTTTTTTTTTACTTTAGATTTTTTTTACTTTAGATTTTTTTTTTTACTTTAGATTTTGTTTCACTTTAGATTTTTTTTTCACTTTAGATTTTTTTTTTTACTTTAGATTTTTTTTTTACTTTAGATTTTTTTTCACTTTAGATTTTTTTTTTACTTTAGATTTTTTTTTACTTTAGATTTTTTTTCACTTTAGATTTTTTTTCACTTTAGATTTTTTTTTTTACTTTAGATTTTTTTTTTACTTTAGATTTTTTTTTACTTTAGATTTTTTTTTTACTTTAGATTTTTTTTCACTTTAGATTTTTTTTCACTTTAGATTTTTTTTCACTTTAGATTTTTTTTTTACTTTAGATTTTTTTTTTTACTTTAGATTTTTTTTTTTACTTTAGATTTTGTTTTTTTACTTTAGATTTTTTTTCACTTTAGATTTTTTTTCACTTTAGATTTTTTTTTACTTTAGATTTTTTTTCACTTTAGATTTATTTTTACTTTAGAATTTTTTTTACTTTAGATTTTTTTTTACTTTAGATTTTTTTTTACTTTAGATTTTTTTTTACTTTAGATTTTTTTTTTTACTTTAGATTTTTTTTCACTTTAGAATTTTTTTTTACTTTAGATTTTTTTTTACTTTAGATTTTTTTTCACTTTAGATTTTTTTTTTACTTTAGATTTATTTTTTACTTTAGATTTTTTTTTACTTTAGATTTTTTTTTTACTTTAGATTTTTTTTTCACTTTAGATTTTTTTTTTACTTTAGATTTTTTTTTACTTTAGATTTTTTTTTTACTTTAGATTTTTTTTTACTTTAGATTTTTTTTTACTTTAGATTTTTTTTTACTTTAGATTTTTTTTTTACTTTAGATTTTTTTTTTACTTTAGATTTTTTTTTTTACTTTAGATTTTTTTTTACTTTAGATTTTTTTTTCACTTTAGATTTTTTTTTTACTTTAGATTTTTTTTTTACTTTAGATTTTTTTTTTACTTTAGATTTTTTTTTTTACTTTAGATTTTTTTTTCACTTTAGATTTTTTTTTTTACTTTAGATTTTTTTTTTACTTTAGATTTTTTTTTCACTTTAGATTTTTTTTTTACTTTAGATTTTTTTTTCACTTTAGATTTTTTTTTTACTTTGGATTTTTTTTTCACTTTAGATTTTTTTTCACTTTAGAATTTTTTTCCTGAACGTTTAGTCTTGCGTTAGCCATTATTCACACCTAAAAATAATTTTATAAAAACAGTTGAAGCTATTGACATTTAAATAATGCATTGTATTGGGAAATCCTGTTTATGCTTATTCTGCATATCCTACTTAACTTAGATCTCAGAAATGAAAAGGGTGAGGAGCTTCCTGTGGTTAATACTTAATATGAGATAGATAGATATTCCATTTAATCTCTATATGAGATGCATAGATATCCAATTAATTTTCTTTATGAGATGCATAGTTATTCAATTAAATCTATATATGAGATGCATAGATATTCAATTAAATTTCTATATGAGACACATAGATATTCCATTAAATCTATATATGAGATACATAGATATTCCATTAAATATCTATATGAGATACATACATATTCCATTAAATCTATATATGAGATACATAGATATTCCATTAAATATCTATATGAGATACATACATATTCCATTAAATTTCTATATGAGATACATACATATTCCATTAAATATATATATGAGACACATAGATATTCCATTAAATCTATATATGAGATACATACATATTCCATTAAATTTCTATATGAGATACATACATATTCCATTAAATCTCTATATGAGATACATAGATATTCAATTAAATATCTATATGAGACACATAGATATTCCATTAAATCTATATATGAGATACATAGATATTCCATTAAATATCTATATGAGATACATACATATTCCATTAAATCTATATATGAGATACATAGATATTCCATTAAATATCTATATGAGACACATAGATATTCCATTAAATCTATATATGAGATACATAGATATTCCATTAAATCTATATATGAGATACATAGATATTCCATTAAATCTATATATGAGATACATAGATATTCCATTAAATCTATATATGAGATACATAGATATTCCATTAAATCTATATATGAGATACATAGATATTCCATTAAATATCTATATGAGATACATACATATTCCATTAAATCTATATATGAGATACATAGATATTCCATTAAATATCTATATGAGATACATACATATTCCATTAAATTTCTATATGAGATGCATACATATTCCATTAAATATATATATGAGACACATAGATATTCCATTAAATCTATATATGAGATACATACATATTCCATTAAATTTCTATATGAGATACATACATATTCCATTAAATCTCTATATGAGATACATAGATATTCAATTAAATATCTATATGAGACACATAGATATTCCATTAAATCTATATATGAGATACATAGATATTCCATTAAATATCTATATGAGATACATACATATTCCATTAAATCTATATATGAGATACATAGATATTCCATTAAATATCTATATGAGACACATAGATATTCCATTAAATCTATATATGAGATACATAGATATTCCATTAAATCTATATATGAGATACATAGATATTCCATTAAATCTATATATGAGACACATAGATATTCCATTAAATCTATATATGAGATACATAGATATTCCATTAAATCTATATATGAGATACATAGATATTCAATTAAATCTATATATGAGATACATAGATATTCGAATGTCCGATTAAAGTTCTTCTTTATCTCTCAAACGTTGAGTCAGTAAAAAAGTAAAAAACATTAATTAACCAGTTAACTATATTATAGTATATTTTTCTTGTCGTCTCTTGGTCTTGCCAGATTCCAGGACAAAAAAAAATCCCATAATCTGATGGAGTATACACATTTTTTCATGCTGTTTCTACCTACTTTGCCTTTCCACAAGGGCAGAGTTTGACACCAGAGTCGTTTTTTTTTAATGTGAAGAAAAGGAACAAAAATAAAAATTGTCTTAGTCGTGAAGGATTTCTCCTCCACTAACCGAGAACAAAAGATTGAAGTGTAGCGTGAGAACAGATAGTATTTATTTGCTTCCCCACGATAGTAAATTAGACACAAGGTCGTTTTTTAATGTGGGGAAGGGGTTGAGGGGTAAACCAACTCCCTCAAAAAGGGGGCACCCTGGCAGTGTCCAAATAAATAGTAATTGTCCCCCATGAAAGGTTTCCCCTACATTGACCAAGGACCAATTACTTAAGCGTGGCATCAGAACTGATACTATACTTTGATCTTAGCCTGAAGGCAAACATCACTTTTTTTCATGCTGTTATATGAGGTATAAGACATTGTCTAGCCACATCGAAGTGAAGTTTGGGCTTCAAATATTATGTTATTTTGAAAATTTTGAATATTTGGAATATTTGGAATATTTAAAATATTTGGAATTTTTTTTAATATTTGGAATAATTAAAATATTTGAAATATTTGGAATTTTTAGAATATTTGGAATATTTTAAATATTTGGAATATTTGGAATATTTGGTCAAAGTTCACTTTTAGAGTAAAGTATTCTCATCTCAGGTTGTCCTGACAAACTCCTGTGCAAGGAGAGAAAAGGTACTTGAGGATGGTGTTAATTGGACATTTAAATTCTCTCCTGCATCTGTTTTAAACTGTCTCCTGTGTTCTCATTAAGTGCATTAGTCAAAGTTTTCAGAAATCAAGGTGCCCTTTTTTTGGGGGGGAGGGGCTTACACTTGATCTCTATATGAGATACATAAATATTCAAATGTTCTATTTAAGTCCTCCTTTTACGTCTCAAACACTTAGTAAATAAGTTGCGAACATAATTTTCCTCTTCCTGTTATAGTAGGTATTTCTTGTTTCTTAGTCTTACTGGATTGCAGGACAAGAATTCATCTAGTCTGATGAAGTATCCAGCTTAGTGCTGTTACTTGAGGTAAAATCACTTGGAGATGGTGTACCATCTTCTATGATATGAATCTCACCTGTCTGTTTAAATGTATGTATGTATGTATGTATGTATGTATGTATGTATGTATGTATGTATGCATGTATGTATGTATGTATGTATGCCTTAAACTTTCGACAGAGGCAATGGATTTTCAGGAGATCGGTATCGTTTTGAAGCTCGACCTTTCAGACGACAAATATCAAAACAATTGGCTAAAAACATTCATTCTGTCACCCTTAACTGGGCACTTTTCTACAAAGAGGCATTGCTTTTTTTGTTGATATTTTCGAAAACTTAATTTAAACCATCGCCACTTCCGGTTTGGCGATGGACACAACGGCAAAGATGTCACTTTTTTTTTTTTCACGTTCTTTTCCTCCTTCGCGTTACGAATTCGAGCTTGCCTGCAAACTACCACTTTTTTTTATCTTGCTCAACACACACCTCCAAACACCCGGGAAACGCCTGGTACCCAGGCTAGTTCCCCGTAAAAGCCAGTGTAGGTTGTCCACACCGAGGAGATCTTATTTATGCTGCGAATATCATGTTATTTTGAATATTTGGTCAGGGTTTACTTTCAGGAAAAGTATCCTCATGCCAAGTCGTCCTGACAAATCCCGGTACAGAGAGACGTTAGACATTCGAGGATAATGTCTAGTAGGCATTCAAGTTCTCTCTTATGTTTTGGAACCGTTCATGTCTTATGAAGTTGCCAGATTAGCGGACGTGACGAACCAAAACCTGGTACTAGTAGTGGATATAGGATCGACTTTCTTTATCGCCGCCATAAAAGAGTCCGTTTTTGTCCAGCATTTAGAATTTATGTGTGAGAAAGAACGAGTGAATGCTGGAATAAGATTATTTATAATCAGTCTGTGACAACAGCATATTCTTTTTATTCTGTACTTTTAGGCATTATTAGAACCTTTTCGTAAGACTGGCAATTTCAGAATGCTCTGATAGTGGCTAATAGCGTAAACTATAGTTACTGATAACTAGGGCTATGAAAACCGAATATTCTTACTGTTGTTATGACTCTCGAATATATATCCGACGCAGGTAGACACAGATAATCAACCGAGAACCACCTGCGTCTATATAAAAACGTATAAGATATTAACGGATATATACTTGTTGGAGACGCCTCTCCACGGGATTAATGGACTATCTCATGACGTTACTTCCTCTGGTGACGTCACTTCCGGTAACGAGTACCGTTGCCCGGCAGTCAAAGATTGGTACGCGGCTTAGCAGGTCGTGTTCAAACGCCCAACAGTTGAGGAATGTTATGGCTCAACCCGCCTTGCCTGAATATATGTGAATATATGTTTGTTCTTAAGAGTCCTGTGTTCTTTTCGTTTTTATTACCATTTCACACCAAGAGTCAAAATAATGAAAAGAATATTCTGTTGTCACAGCCCTCCTAATAAGCAGGTTCTTTATAAATAGCAAAACGCACTGGACAAACGAGGTGCATATATTTAAAGACACTAGATATGGCGTGTAGTAATTTTCTCTAAAATTGCGATCCTGCATGCTAGATAAAGACATCCCGGGTCCAATTGACAATCATACTTTTCCTCTTAATTTATGTGGGAGACACGATCATTCATAACCTGGATCAAGTGATGAAAATAGTATTGACGTACCTTATTGATGTCATATGAGGGGTGTGCAATAAGTAATGCCCTTGATCCATAGAAGTAGAGCAACGAAACTTGGTACAGTTATTAGTTTTTCTCTACATAGGAACCACCCAGACTTATGCATTTCTCCCATCGCTGGATGCAGCTCTGGTGACCGTTTTTGTAGAACACCCCAGGTTGGTCCTCCAACCACGACGTGACTTCAGAAATCAAGACTGCATCATCTGGTAAACGCTTTCCTTTCCAAAAAAAACTTCATGGCTGGGAAGAGGTGAAAGTCAGAGGGTGCAAGGTCAGGAGAGTAGGGAGGATGGGGTAGGGAGGAGGGTACCTTTGCTGATCTTGCCTCGCCTCTTGATTTTGATAGTTTCCCTTAATTTTCTAAAATGTGAAGCATAATAGGCTCTTGTAATTGTGGTACCCTTTGCCAGGCAATCTGTTATCACTACTCCGTCCTGGTCCTAGAAGACTGTGAGCATGACCTTGCCAGCGGAGGGCTGCACCCCTGCCTTCTTTAGAGGTGGTGAGTCCAAGTGCTTCCACTGCATTAACTAGGCTTTGGTCTCTGGATCATAGTGATGGACCCAGGTTTCATCCTGTGTAATCAGTCTTTTGCAAAACTTTGACTCATCTTCTTGGCACATCTCCAAATTCATCCTCGAGCACTCGACGCGTTCTCGCTTCTGGAATGGTGTGAGCAACCTGGGAATCAAACTGGCAGACACCTTATGCATATGCAAATGGTCATGAATGATAGTTTCCGCAGACCCTGTATTAATCTTGACATCTTGGGCTATTTGGCGAATAGTAATGCGCCGATCTTTCAAAATGGCAACCTCAACTTGACGGACAGATGCCTCTGATATGGCAGAAGTGGGGTGACCAGGTCTGGGAGCTGTTTCCACAGACTTCCGGCCATGTTTGAATTCATGATGTCAGCGTTTTAGAAGGTCATATGATGGGACATTATCACCATAAGTTTCATTCATTTCATCAAAAGTCTCCTGTGGTGTGCGTCTTTCAAATACAAAAACCGGATCACTGCTCGAGATTCAACAGGCTCCATTTCACACCTGACTCAGTTCAAACACTTGTAAAACAGAAACCACAATTAGTTCAGAGCTGTACTTTGCTACATACCCCGTAGAGATATAAATCATTGCACATGCAAAATTTCAGCTATATCAGACTACTGGAAGTAGGTCAGAGGCATTGCTTATTGCACGCCCCTCGTAAAAGAGCCCGTGTTTGTTTCGCATGTAGAGCATCAATATAAGAAGGAACAAGTGCACACTCGAACCAGAGTAGCCATACCTCCCAATCACTTGTGGGCGACGTTCTTTGCCATTCATAAAAACTAGCTTAATGGAAGTTGATATGGGGCGTTTTTGCACTCAAACGGCTAAGATCATTGAGTCAGAAAGATCAGTATTGAAAACGGTGTTGTTGGGGAAAAGTCCATTGCACGATTAAGCCCCAATGTCAGAATTACTTTGAATAATGTGTTAACGAAAAAAAAAAGTATTCTGTGTAATATGGATCCAGTGGCAGATAGGCTGTTACATTAAATATGGTAAAAAGTATACCACGTAGCAAAGATTCAGTGCACATTGTTTCTATAGACAGAAACTATTTTAATTCTTTTTGCTTCTTACATATAAGAGACAGAGAATCGATTCCCAAATAGTTTAACATTGCTTTGATCCTCACTTGGCCCCAATTGAAAAGGATGGCTCTCGTCTTGATGATACGCCCTGCTTTGACAAGCTTCTGGAACTGCCCTTCCCTCCTGACCCTACATCAAATCCTCTGCCAACGTCGCTGAAAAAAAAAATGATGAATCATTCTAACGCTACAGATGGTATTTAGTTCCCGACACAATCCTCTCCTTATATAAGAGCCAAATACTCCCTAAAAAGGAGTACTGTTTCCACATCTGGGAGAAGCTGTTCAGAGTACTCTTCCTACCGTGACAAAGTAAAAACCCGGCTTCGAAATCAAGTGGGTAATGTCCCTTTTTTCTTTCTGCTTCCTACGATGTTATGTGTATTTTTACTCTTTATTTTCAAGCTACTGTGTAAAAAATTCACAACAAAAATCGTCTAGCTACAACCACTGCCAACATTTTTTATTACTCTTTATCTGTGCCAAAAAGTAAATGACAATATCATGAGCAAAGTTTCTTTCATAGAGCTAAGTGTCTATGCAACACAATACTGCGGAGCTGCTTCCCGGCTGGACTATAATATTGCCATTTTCAAGTCCAATGTAAATACTTTTTTGTTGAAGCGTTTTCTTAAATAATTAAATCTTGTCCAAATTTCCATCATCACCAATCACCATGGTATTGTCTCAACGATCACTCGAGACTCAGCAACATTTATCCCCCGAGTGACATTTGAATGAACGTTGAAAAATGGCGACGTTTTTGTAAGAATAAACATTGAAATCGTCACTCTTGATACATGTGAACAGACGATCACAAGCAATCGAAAAGAGGACAACATTACTTTACTAGACAACTTAAGATTCACGTGGAGATTGTTTAATAATGAAAGTTATACACGAGTTCAGTTTTAGTTGTGAGTTTTATTAATTTTATTTGTTACTGGCCCCTTCCTCCCTCGCAAATAAGACCTGAGAAATTTATGAGTTCATTCAATTTGCCCGTTTTTAGAGAAAATACTATATCGTGACAAACTGACATGGAAGAAACTCTCTCTCTCTCTCTCTCTCTCTCTCTCTCTCACACACACACACACACGCATATATATCTAATGAGCTGTTTGGTGGACTTCTGCTATTCAACGAAACGCGTGTAAGATGTATTACTAAACATATGAATAAAATACTATGAGTGTGAATGAATTACATCGGGTTTTAGAATGATAACTAACATTTATGTATATATATATATATATATATATATATATATATATATATATATATATATATATATAATTTGAGGTTGCTATTTTTCAAAAGTAGGGTAACCAATGAAATATAACGAGGTTAATACAAGAGTGCTCAATACGGAAGTAGAGCAAGTTACATTTTCAACCTGTCTTTACATAAGCAGTAATTTGTTGCTACACAGTCATGAGCATGTTTCAGTCTTCTAGTATTTAGCAACTAGAGACCTCTTCAGGCAACAATGCTTATTTACGAAAGCGGAATTTTCAACCTGAGAATTCTGCTTTCGTAAATAAGCATTGCTACCTGAAGAGGTCTCTAGTTGCTAAATACTAGAAGACCGAAACATGCTCATGACTGTGTAGCAACAAGTTGCTGCTTATGTAAAGACAGGTTGAATATATATATATATATATATATATATATATATATATATATATATATATATACTCGGGTTTTTTTATATTCAAAAGTAATGGACTAATGAATTCAACGAGGTTGTTAGATAGTGCTCAATAAAAAGAGCTGATAATACTTGTTTATTGTTATATAAACATGCTCACATCCCGCTGCTACAAATAGCCACTTGTTTCAATCAAACAACAGATATCATCAGGCAGCGACTTGACTATTCAAAAGTTCAATGAATAATACAATTGACTATTCAAAAGTTCAATGAATAAAACAAGTGGCTATTTGTAGCAGCGGGATGTGAGCATGTTTATATAACAATAAACAAGTATATATATATATATATATATATATATATATATATATATATATATATATATGCAAGACGTGGTTCAAAGTGTTGATGATGTAAACATAGAAGCTTGGTTTTAGATGCATTAAAATTAATTACACACCTCCTTTCCCGTTGCAGCAAGTGGTCAAGATCAGAGGAGAGAGAATCACAGAGAACTTGGTCGTTTACGTTTTATGCAAAGAAGTTTGAGAGGAATGTAAATCGTTCATTATAATTCAAATTCCTGCGTTTTTTTTGTGAAATTTTAATAATAGATATCAGATATAAATTAATAAATATTCACCAACTTTCAGTTTTTTTTTAATTTATTTAAAGCGTTTTTGGGGGTAAAATATGCCCCCACCCACCTATAAATATTTAAATATTTCAGATTTGCATTAAATCTTATGCATATTTCTTAGGCATCAATTTAACAAGCTATGCTGAATGTTACTTTGGAGGTGACGTTAGCTAAGTGATCAAGGACATAGAATACAAATCTGGATGTGTCAGGTTCGATTCTCGTCTCGTTCCACAGAAACAGTTTATCTCACCCACTCCTGAGTTTGCGTCTGACCTCCTCGAGTAGAGGTAAATTCACTTTCAATTTTTCCTAAAACTCCTTAAGCTTAATCCTTAATTTTTTAGGCATTTTCTAGAATGAAAATCAGTTAAAACTAAAATTTAAATAATAAACATCATAAACATAAGCTTCAGTAGCATTATGGGCTGATTTTAATCTTCCTAAAAGGAGGAGCATAAAACTGGTGCAAACGTGTCCTGTTTGAATTTTACCCATCCTGGGACAGGTATTCGTCTAGCTCTTTCATAAGGATGCGTAGATGCATCTAAACACTTGATATTAAACTTACGTGTGACAGACTGACGAAAATGCTGTTTCATAACTGTACTATGACAGACAGACAGACAGACAGACAGACAGACCGATATGAATGTTTGGAGGACACTAAATAGTTCTGAACTACCGAATTATCTCTAAGTAAAATAACATATTTTATAGACTTGACATTTTGCCATCGTAACAGGCCGTTCTTTATTTTTGGAAAACTATGAATCTCCCCTGAGAAATATTTGTTTCCCAGGTAAACTTGGCATCCAGACACTTGTTCGTCTTTGGCTGGTTTTAAAAATATCAAACAAAAGATTTGTAAGATAAGCGTTTTTAACCAATCTGCAGATCAGTCTTAACCAAAAATAAATAAAAAAATAAATAAATAAATAGAAATGAATAAAATAAATAAAAAAATAACAGACCTCTCCCAGAAAATAACAGAAAATAGTTTGAACGCATACAGGATGTCTAACATGGTGCTATGATTAAGAAGTGTGTTTCGTATAATTTATAATGGCAAAGAATCATCATCATCATCATCATCATCATCATCACCACAAAATCAAGATTGAATGTTAAAAGTAAGGAATAAAAACGAACGTACACATATCCAACGCAATGGCAGAAAATCTAGGAAACGGCCTTTAGCCGGTAGTGGAATTCCAACGAAAGTGGGTGGCAATGTTTAATGCTACTAAGACTAAGCTTCTTTTCTTTAACCACTACAAAATCCTTCTCGATCAACGATTGCTATGAGAACAAACACCCAATCTGATAGGCTATTCTTCAAACTCCTCGGCTTAATACTCACTGTCAACATTAACTGGAACAAATACATTAAGGGTATTTGTTAGGTTACTGCAAAGAAGTTGGGCTCCCTCTACCGTGCTAGAAAATTACACGTATTCGAGAGTATCCTATATTTTTACAAAACCACAAATCTCCCATGCATGGATTATTATTACCACATCTGGACTGGTGCATCTTCCACTAGTCTCTCAGATAGCATTCAAAAAAGAGTCTACAAATCTAATAAGCCCCACACTATCGGTCAAGCTCCAACTCCTGCCCCATCACCGGAATGTTGCCTGTTTTATAAGTACTTTAATAGTAATTGTGCCCCCCCCCCTCGACGTGCATATTCCCAACTTACTCGATAAGCAGTAAAACCCCACCATTTCACTGTTAACGTCTCAAGACGCCAGATTGCCTTCTACTTTTTTCTCGACTTTGGAATTCCCTCCCTGTTTACTGCTTCCCTGACTGTACTAAAAAAGGCTCCTTCAGACTTGACAGACTATAGATATCCACCGTAAGGGTGCCTGCGCATAAATTATTTTTATTGTGGCAACAGGTGCGCAATCTTCAACCACACCTCTTCTGAATCGACATTGTTGAATATCAGTGACAAGTGAATATTTTATATATATATATATATATATATATATATATATATATATATATATATATATATATATATATGTATACTAGCTGTACCCTGTCACGCGTTGCAGTGGCTCAATTTGGTGTAATGGAAAAATTTAATAAAAGAGAAAATGCATGTTTCTTATATTAGTACAGCAATCCACTGCAAAAAGTGAAAAAGAAGGCGAAACTGAAAAAAATGGTACTCTTGCAGAATTTGATCTGGATCCTCGAGAGTTTCTGTCAATCATTCATGTTTTGGACTTGACCAACAATCAGTGGATGAAGCCGAACGTAGCAAAAATGTTGAAACGCTAAATGTTTTTTTTTTGTTGTTGTTGTTTTAAAAAATGTGATTTAGTAATTAATATTTATGTTATATAGGGGTTTCATTAAAGAGAGTCTTAGAGAGAGACTATTATAAGTGATGCTTTTTCTTGTGAGAGTTCTTATTAGTAATGATATGAGTCTTAGTGAGAGTTCTTGTCTTATTACATATGATGTTGTATCTTAGAGAGAGAGATGTGTATGTAATGACATTTTATAACACAGACATATAATAACAATACAATTTACCTTTTTGTAGAAATCACAACACAAAGATGAGCTTTATCCAAAACACATGGTGAATTTATTTAATACGACCGGTCGGGATTTCCTCATTAAGAACTCAAAGTTTCACATCTTAGTTTCTGAAGTAACGTCTCGCTTCAGACGTCCGCCTGTCTGTCTCCCCTGACCGTCTCTCTGACTGTCTCTCTGACTGTCTCTGACTCTCTCTGACTCTCCCCTGCTATATTGAGAACTCCATGCATCCCGGCCACGTGAGCAAAATTCACGTGTCTCAACATGCACGACTTTGCACGTTTTCGACATTGATTTCCCAATAACCTATTTTCTTTGTGTAGTTTCCACAAAGGAATTTAACCTACATATCTAATTTATTTAACTCATATTTTATTATCCACATTCTTTTAACAATTGAATAGTTTATTTATTATTTATTTCATCCGAATTAACAATTTACTGGACATTCCATTTAAACCTATTGTTCTTTAAAACTTATGTCCAGGGTTCGATTTCTGCTTTCTCTTATTCCATTTTAACTAATCTCTCTATTTTTATACTTACATGAACAGGGGACATCCCTTATCATGTAACATTTAGTTGATGGTGGGGGAGGGGGGATTACTATACACAGATTCGAAAAAGTCGTCCAAAAACAAATAAATGAAAGCAAAGGTAAGGTAATTTACGTTTCTACCTAATTGGATAATTGTTTAGTGTTTTTATGTAATGTAAAATGTTTAATTGGCTCAAAAAGCAGAAATGGTCGCGAATTCTGTTGAATACGTTAAGTTTGGGAAAGTAAGTTGAAAACTAAAAACTATACAAAACAGTGTCTGAAACTCACCGAACATATGTTACCATGACATAGGCTGGCATAATCGGTAGGTTTCTGACAGTATTTTGTATAGTTTTTTTAGTTTTAAATCACTTTCTCTAACTTAAAGTAATCAACAGTGTCCACCACCATTTGTAGCTTTCAAATACACCAATAAACACTGTTTTTCGAGCCGACTAAACGTTACATTAAATGAAAAGGGTTTATATTACTAAACACAGATACAAAGAAGTTGTCAAAAAATAAATATATAACAAATAAATGTTATCAAAGGCAAGAAAAGTAAGTGTTCTACCTAACTGGATAAGATTTTAGTGTTTTTATGTAATGTATAATCGGTTCAAAAACATTCAATGTTTATCGGTATATCTGAAAAATACAAATGGCGGCAGACTGTATCGAACACGTTAAGTTTGGGGAAATTTTGGGAAAATGAGTTTAAACTAAAAAACTATACAAAATACTGTTAGGAACTCACTCAATATATGTTACCATGATGTAGGCTGGCATATAATCGGTGGTTTTAAACTTTTGCTCAATACAGGTGACGACTTTTAGTGATTACCTGGTTTGAGGATATTTGTACAACTAAACGGCAAATCTGCTCAAAAAAATCCGGTATTATTTTACTTTAAGGCCCGTTTCACGTTCATATATAACAAAATATTTTATTGTAGATTTCGGTGTGCTAAAAACGAATCTGCAAACCGTTTACATAGCAAAAAAAAAGTTTTTATGACATTCATGAAATTACTTTTTCGAAAAGTGGGTGATCACTTTTCAATCTAAATTTAACTTAGAATGAGCACCCACTTTCTGGCCACCTGAGAGAGGGGCACTTTTCTGTTTCTTGGCTAAAAAGTTTTTTGTTTGATTTCTTTTGCATGGTAATAACCCCTGAACTCTGGGACTATTTTCCATTTAACAGCCGTAGCCTTCGTTTACGCTATGCGTAAGCATAAACGAAAGCTGTTTAGCCAATAAACATGGGAAAAAATCCCCCCTCTCTCAGCTGGCTAGAAAGTGGGTGCTCATTTTAAGTTAAATTTACATGGAAAAGTGATCGCCACTTTTTCGAAAAAGTAATTTCTTCACATCATAAAAACTATTTTTTTGCGACGGAAACGGTTTGCAGATTCGTTTTTAGCACACCAAACTCTACATTTTTTTTTTTTGTTATTTACGAACGTGAGACGATCAGCCCTTAATGGAAAATTATATAAAAAATCCGGGGGAAAATAGTTTTCAATAAAAACAGCAAATGAATTGGATAAAAAAAAATGGATGCTATTTTTTTTTCTTTCTGTGTGTTTCTTGGCTAAAAAGTCTTTTTGTTTGATTTCTTTTGCATGGTATTAACCCCTGAACTCTGGGACTATTTTCCATTTCACAGACGTAGCCTTTGTTTATGCTATGCGTGAGCATAAACGAAAACTGTTAAATATGCATTCGCGTACCAAACTGCCTTGTCAAAAAACTTTTAAGCCAATAAACACGAAAATAAATGCCACCTTCCTCAGGTGGCCAGAAAGTGGGTGCTCATTTTAAGTTAAATTTAGATGGAAAAGTGATCACCCACTTTTCGAAAAAAAAATTTCTTCAAATCATGAAAACTATTTTGGTACTCCTTGGGCGTTGAGTTCCATGGCGACCGGCAGAATATTTAATGGTCGTTCCCTTAGTACCCCCTAGTCAAGGCTAACGCATGCGCATGTAACATTTTTTATTTATTTACTTACGTGGTGGAGTTTCTATACTGATAGGTTTTTTGAAATTTTTTCACTGGATTATTATTGATTGAACACTAACCAGATTATGAAAAAAAATTGAAAAAAAAAATCATTTCAACATTTGAAAGGGATACTCACTTTTTAGTTACCACGTTCTGGTAAATCGGTCACTTTTTATTTATTTATTTATTTTTTTTCTAAATACGGAAGTGTCTTCGGGAGATATAAAATGATCGCATGTTGACGAAGCAATGTATCGGGAGGCGTACGGGATTAAAAATTATTGGTAAATTTTTAGATTAGGTCCACCTCCTCAATTTTCTTTTAAATGACGACTTGAAATGGTTTTCGACTATGCTGAATACGAAAATCGCATCGAAATTTTGCAGAAATAAGTAGTTATCAAGATATAAAAAGTTGTACTATGCATTGTAATCTTTGGCGGCCATCTTTTTTCCGTGTATGTATTTGTTTATGGCGCGTGTGCACGTAAAAAGATGGCCGCCGAAGAATACAATGCATAATGCAACTATTTATTTCCGCAAAATTTCAATGCAATTTGTGTGTTCAGCATACTCGGAAACCTATAAATGTCGTCATTGAAAGGAAAATTGTGGAGGTGGACCTAATCTAAAAAAATACCAAATTATTAAACATTTCTCCAGCATGTTAGTGAAATTTATAATACTTTAAAAAAATTAAAAAGAAACAAAACAAAAGTTTTGAAAAAAAACCTCCCCTTTCACAAAAACAATTTAAAAAAAAAACCCACAAACTGACTAAATAAGTAAAAAAAAAAAAATAATTAAAAATCTCGAAACTTTATTTTCATGAAAACAATAAAAAAAGTCCTGTTCTCTCTATTTTGTTTTCTTTCAGAAACAAATATATTTCTGACTTACAAATGCGGTAGAGACTCATTATTTTTACTTTCTATGGCTTTGATATACCGCGTTTTTATTGCTTACAAAATGGGTGACTGATTTATCAGAACGTTGTAACTAAAAAGTGAGCACCACTTTCAAATGTCGAAATAATGATTTCTTTTTTATATTTGTTTTTAATAATCTGTTTAATTAGTGTCCAATCAATAATAATCCAGTGAAAAAAAATTCCAAAAACCTATAAGTATAGAAATTAAGCATGGGAGTAATGGTTGTACAACAACGTCGCCTTTCGCACTTTTACAAACATTTTTTAAAAAAAGTAACTAAACCATTTATTGATAATTTGTCACGTGTACAAACATTTATTTATTTACGTAGGCTTAACTCCTTTCATGAATAAGAAAAGTTTTACTCTTTAAGAATAATAAAAGGAAAAAGTTACTGAACATTTATAAAAGGACTTCTTTTCATGAAGGCCAGAAGAATAGTTGGCCGAAAATTCGTGAAACAACAACTAATAAAGATGAGAATAATAGTCCGCAATAAATAAAAATGGTGGTGCTAATGCAGAGAGCGATCCGCGCTATTTTTTAAATCATATTTCCACGTTTAAATAACGTTTTATGATATGTTTTTTTTTAATTTATTCAATTGTAAGGTTAAAGTACAGAATAGGTACAAAACATCCTTACCTCCCCATGTTAAGAATGACTTTTTAAATAATAACATTATTTCAGCACGGATCACTCTCTGCATGAGTAATCTTATATAGAAAAACAAAAAAATAACTCAAAAGCAAGCAACAAACTTTTTTTTGGGGCCTTATATAATAAAGAAAAGATGTGTAAATTAAAAAATTTGGAAGATAATTAAATGAAATATGTTTTTTTTGTTTTTTTTTTTACTTATCGAGTTAACAGAAAATGAAACATTTCGTCAATTCGTGGGTGTGAAATGAATCGAACCGGAAGTTCAGTTTTATCAACAGAACAGATTCGCAGAAACGGTTAAAAATATTTTTATTTTATTTAATATTTTAATTTTAATTATGTAAATTTATTTTAATAACATAAAAACATACATCGACTCTAAAAATGGGTTGTCTGAAAATTTCAAATAAATTGGTGACGTAGAAATATGGTTTTATTCTTTTAGAACGAACCAACTTTACATTTATATATATATATATATATATATATATATATATATATATATATATATATATATATATATATATATATATGTGTGTGTGTGTTCAGAACGACTGGAAA
Source organism: Euprymna scolopes (assembly GCF_053919585.1). Lineage (NCBI taxonomy): Eukaryota > Metazoa > Mollusca > Cephalopoda > Sepiida > Sepiolidae > Euprymna > Euprymna scolopes. The sequence continues at coordinate 115,948,403 of NC_136495.1, forward strand.
CAATGCCAAGATGCCGAGATAAGCAGAGAGCACATAGAGTGCCTAGAATTCCCAAATGGTTTCCCATCTAGGATTAACCAGGCTCAACGTTACTTAACTTAGGTGATCTGATGAGAACCAGTGTATCAACGTGATTATGCTTTATCTGACTGTACTAACCTGCTCAAATTTAAATGTAATGTGAACGGACATCTCGCTTCTCAACTTCCCATAATCCACTGTTAGACACGATATATATATATATATATATATATATATATATATATATATATATATATATATATATATTAGACTACCCATGACCCGTTGGGTCAGTATTTTATATTAGCTATGGAATTCATATATGAGCGTAACACTTGTGACGTAAAGAAAATAGTCTTTTTTGTTACATAACAGAAACATTTCTATGATAGTATATTAAAATGAAAAAAGAATATAGATAGATTTCTATGAGTCGTTCTGTTTATAATTGTTTAATCTTGAAATTCGGCACTTGACTTCTACCCGTTCCTTAAAATAATCTTTTTATCCTTATTTGTATTGTTGAATAATTAACATTGTTAAAATTAATTAGTTATTATCGATCTATCTATCTATTTATCTATCTATTCAATCATATTCTTAAAATAGTTTATATTGGGAGTTATTTATTGTTTGTAGAATAAAGTGTAGCAGTGGGTTCTAGCAGTAGATCTTTACATAAATTAGCTAGGTTAAGTATAAACAAAATAACCTTGGGAAGGCAGACGTGGAAAGGTCACACGTAACGGATACGTGTGTTTTTTGAATGATGACGTAACAGAACTGAGATCAGGAGGTCGGAAAGTTTACAGTCGAAGAATTGGAGTTTGATCACAAGAGTCAACAGCGGAGTTGGAGCTTGGTTACGGGAGTTAACAGACCGCTAGGAAGCGAGGCTAGGTAGAACGAGCATGTAGACGAAATCCAGACTCTTGTGAAAACTATTTGAGACAATTGAAAGGAATTTGTATTATAAAAATATGAAGCGCTGTTCTCTGGTTTCACAAAAGAAGTAAGAACAGAGGTCTACATTGGTTATGATGTTGGTCATTTCATGTTTCGTTACACATCAGCAAGTGAAGATAGAAGAACTCTTGAAGAAAGAAAGGTATGAAACATATATTATTATAAAAATGACACCTTATGAAAATATGAACTGTAATATATACCCGTGCAATAATTCTCTGATACAATATGACTCAGTTTATACGTCGATATAATATCCCCTGGCTAAACAAACATACAATTTATACGTTTATAATCTGGTGCCGTTCGGAGAACAAAAAATATTATCCTTCTAATATCTCACCCAATATGTAACACATGACACGTTTCCCACCTGACTATACAACAGTATTTCGCATCAGACCATCACAAAACTTTATGTAATGCATTATTGTTTTTAAATATTTAAAAAATATTGAACAAAAACTAAAAAAAAAATTTTTCTTACATGTAATAGTTTAAAACCCATAGTAAATGAGAGAGGGAAAATAGTAACTATCCACAAAACTCGACCGCTTTCTCTGCAGATTAAGTTGGAAAATATTTTCCTTATCCACGTCAAACTAGCGACTTCTTATCAGTGACGTAACTGCATGGAGCTCTAACTCTTACGCAATTATAACTTTACGTGGAAATTTTTTTTCCATTCTCATCTTCTCGTTGCTCATTAAATATTACCACAGTGTCATTTTAGTAATTATTGTTTTGGTATACAAAAGAAATATATTATGTAGATAGAAATTTCCGATTAAAGAAAAAAAACAAACAAACAAATATAACGCTTTAAATTCGTTCAGATGTTTAAAAGTATTAAGTAACGCTTGTAACGTGAAGTAAATAAATGTAGCAGTTTCACTTTATGTTCGTGCATAAATTTAACGTTGACAAAATGAATACAAGTTTAGTTTCTTTTTTCGAAAACAAAATTTAATGCTAGGAAAATGAATGTAAATTTCTTAAACATAACACTAAAGAAATAAATGTAAACATTTTAATAAGTTTATTTTTAATGTTACTCTTTCAATTATTTCCAACATGAGAACGATTGTTAGGAAAATGAATGTAAATTTCTTAAACATAACGCTAAAGAAATAAATGTAAACATTTTAATAAGTTTATTTTTAATGTTACTCTTTCAATTATTTCCAACATGAGAACGATTGTTGAGAAAATGAATGCAACAGTTCCATTTTTTTTCTTTTTAGAAGACAAAATCACGGGGAAATTAATGCGATAATTTCAATTTGTTCGACACGTGGAGCACGAATTCTCTGCGGCATTTTGAAATCAAAATATATTTTATATCTTTAATCAGTTTTTCGTCATTCTAATTATTTGCTAAAATAGATGGCGACCTTTGAGACATGATTTGTAATGAAAACGTCATAAGGAAGCAATGCACAATATCAGTTTGATTATAAACACGAAATATCTATCCGGCGTTTACCAGGATGCAATGAAGTTGTTTTAAGTTTTATGTGGTGTTTATTTGTTGATTTTAAAACTTATACTTAAAATGAAATAAAAAAGATAAAAAAAGTATTATATTCAATTAAAATAGCCTTGTTGAGTTATATTTTTAGGCGATTATTTACTTTTTTAAATTTAAAAGTTGTCTTGATCAGACTCAGCTATTTTAAAAAAATAAATTGCAGCGATATATGTTATTATATTGCAAATAATAGAATATGAAAAATGGCTACTCAGAAACAAATTTTGATTTGTCAGTTTAAATTATATTTTGGCTTGACTTTGGTTTATGCTAGATGTATAAAGAAAAGGGTATGTGAAAATGGTATGTGAAGAAAATGATATGTGAAGAAAATGGTATGTGAAGAAAATGGTATGTAAAGAAAATGGTATGTGAAGAAAAGGATATGTGAAGAAAATGGTATGTCAAGAAAATGACACGTGAATAAAATGGTATTTGAAGAAAAGGGTATGTGAATAAAATGGTATGTAAAGAAAATGCTATGTAAGGGAAAATGGCATGTGAAAAAAATTGTATGTGAATAAAATGGTATGTGAAGAAAATGGTAAGTGAAGAAAATGGCATGTGAAGAAAATGGTAAGTGAAGAAAATGGCATGTGAAGAAAAGGGTATGTGAAGAAAATGGTAAGTAAAGAAAATGGTATGTGAATAAAATGGTATGTGAAGAAAATGGTATGTGAAGAAAGTGGTATGTGAAGAAAATACTATGTGAAGAAAAGGGTGTATGAATAAAGTGGTATGTAAAGAAAATGGTATGTGAAGAAAATGATATGTAAAGAAAATGGTATGTAAAGAAAATGGTATGTGAAGAAAATGGTATGTGAAGAAAAGGGTGTGTGAAGAAAATGGTACGTGAAGAAAAGGGTGTGTGAAGAAAATGGTATGTCAAGAAAATGGTATGTAATAAATATTTTAATATTGGATGGTCTGACGAACTACAAGCCCTCGTACACCTTCGACGTAAACACCCCCGTCAAACCCGACAAGCAGCAAAGTCCTACCTCTATACAGTAGAGATCCCTAGATCTGAGGAAGCCTTCTCCTTTCGAGTTTCTGCTTCCACAACTGTACTGACATGCATAAGTTCAAGTGTAATTTGAACAGACATCTTGCCGCTCAACTCCCTACATAGTATTCCTGCAACTTATGCCCCTGATAGTAACTGCTACACCATAGTGGCACTGTGCCTTGCTTGGGATGAAAATGTAACGAAAAAGACCACCCTTGTGCCCACGACGTAAACAAACTCGTGTGTCTGTTAAATGGGCAAAAAACGAGCATAGTGCATCTCCCCACATGGCCAACAGGTGTTGGAGGCTTTTTTCTATTTACATTCGGGGATTTCTCTATTTGGTGTTAGAAACCGATGAGCTTTGTTATTGCATGATTGTTGCGTCTCATTTCAGATTTATTATTCGTTCACATTCTGTGGTACGAATTTGTACCGTCATTTCGTTGTTTTTATCAACCATAAAAAGTAGGCGTGTAATCTTGTGATGAAAATAGGCATTTGAATTGATCCTCTCTTAGTGATTTCAGCCGAAAATTTGCGCACTGTAGATTAACAATCGTAGGATATTTTCTGTAGCATTTTTATTTGATTTTAAACAATTGTAACAAATTATTAACCCATCAAAAATGCCTGATAACTGTACTATCATTTCATGAAATGTGAAATCTCCTGTTTTTTCATAAGGATGAAATTTTAACATCTTTCATGTCCAGTTTGCGAAGTAGTAAACGTAATCTCCATGCGTCGTGTTGAAACGTATCCTCCCATCGTCCATACTAAACAATAAAAGTTTGCTTGAAATCCGGATTGAATGAAAAATCCATTATTTGCTTACTTTGGTGTCCAGAGAAATTGATTTTGGTGAAATTGTACCGTCAAAGTTTCCATTAAACTTTGAGCCTTTAAAAATTCTTGTTGGTTTTGCAAGAAATTTTTCAGTAAATTTGGATGCATGATATAAATAATTCCGATTTTTTTCCTTTTTTCGTTTGCGCATAATTTTCTTTTTGTTCACAAAAACACTGTCTTTACTTTTCGTGAGTTTACACAAAAAAAAATTATTGTGGAAAAAGTTTTTTTCCGTGTGTTCACAAAAAAATGTTGAGGAAGAAGTTTCGTTTTTTTTTTCGTATTTTAACACACAAACACACACACACACACACACACACACACACACACACACACACACACACACACACACACACACACACACACACACACACACACAAAACAAAACAAAACAAAACAAAACAATTTATTGTGCAAAAGATTTTTTTTCCGTTTGTGCAGAAAAGATCTCTACGAAGTTTTATTTTTATTTTAAAAAATTTTTTTTAGACCATTGTGCGTTTATTTTTTTCTTTGTTTTTGAGATCTGATATATAATCCAATCTCATCCTTGTCACGAAATTTTGTGTTCGGAGAATGGGATGTCGTGATTATTAGGTATGCATAGAACAAGTAAACAAGCTGATTGTATTTTTAAACACAATTTATTCGTGGCAGAAGCATTAAATTAATTACAGGCGATATTGAATGTCCGGCGATGTCCCCTATGGTGCTTATTTCTCTCTAAACTCTCTAATCTTTTCCAAGATCTAAAAGGAGTGATAACTCTTATCTTATTTGTTTCGAGTTATCCCCCCTTTTATCACTATAACAATATATATATATATATATATATATATATATATATATATATATATATATATATATATATATATATATATATATAACTGTACAGAAGGCCAGAAAAACATTGGTATCGTCGATTTCAAGCCTAATATAAGGGGAAACCAGTTAATGGTAAATAATGTTAGACTCTTGTCAGCCATATTGTTTTCCCTCAATATGGCTGATGAGAGCCTAAAATTATTAAATTTTTCTTTGTAATCGAGCACTTTGGTGGAATTCTTTCCCCAAAACATATATATATATATATATATATATATATATATATATATATATATATATATATATATATATATATATGTGTGTGTGTGTGTGTGTGTGTGTGTGTGTGTGTGTGTGCGGTTGCGCACGCGCACGCGTTTATGAGTGCGTGCAATCACTGTCTGTACGAGGTGCGTGCAATAAGTAATGCCCCTGACCCACTTCCAGTTGTCTGATATAGCTGAAATTTTGCATGAGCAATGATTTATATCTCTTCGGGTTATGTAGCAAATCGCAACTCTGAACTAATTGTGGTTTCTGTTTTACAGGTGTTTGAACTGAGTCAGGTGTGAAATGGAGCCTGTTGAATGTCCAGCAGGGATCCGGTTTTTGTATTTGAAAAGACGCACACCATAGGAGACTTTGCTGAAATGAAAGAAACTTATGGTGATAATGTCCCATCATATGACCTTCTAAAACGCTGACATCATGAATTCAAACATGGCCAGAAGTCTGTGGAAACAGCTCTTAGACCTGGTCGCCACCCTTCTGCCATTGATGAGGCATCTGTCCGTCAAGTTGAGGTTGCCATTTTGGAAGATTGCTAATAGTCAAATAGCCCAAGATGTCAAGATTAGTACAGGGTCTGCGGAAACTATCATTCATGACAATTTGCATATGCATAAGGTGTCTGCCAGATGGATTCCTAGGTTGCTCACACCATTTCAGAAGCGAGAACTCGTCGAATGCTCGAGGATGAATTTGGAGATGTGCCAAGAAGATAAGTCATAGTTTTTCAAAGACTGATTACACAGGATGAAACTTGGGTCCATCACTATGATCCAGAGACCAAAGCCTAGTCAATGCAGTGGAAGCACTTGGACTCACCACCTCTAAAGAAGGCAAGGATGCAGCCCTCCGCTGGCAAGGTCATGCTCACAGTCTTCTGGGACCAGGACGGAGTAGTGATAACAGATTTCCTGGCAAATGGTACTACAATTACAGGAGTCTATTATGCTTCACTTTTGAGAAAATTAAGGGAAGCTATCAAAATCAAGAGGCGGGGCAAGATCAGCAAAGGTACCCTCCTCCTGCAGGACAACGCTGGCATGTTGCCAGATCAGAAGATCATGAAATCCTACCCCATCCTCCCTACTCTCCTGACCATGCATCCTCTGACTTTCACCTCTTCCCAGCCATGAAGTTGTTTGGGAAAGGAAAGCGTTTCCCAGGTGATGCAACCTTGATTTCTGAAGTCACGTCGCGGTTGGAGGACCAACCTGGGGTGTTCTACAAAAACGGTCTCCAGAGCTGCATCAAACGATGGGAGAAATGCATAAGTCTGGGTGGTTCCTATGTAGAGAAAAACTAATAACTGTGCCAAGTTTCGTTGCTCTACTGCGCTGGGAAGTGGGTCAGGGGCATTACTTATTGAACGCCCCTCGTACGTATGTGTGAGTGAGGTTTTTTTTCTCCCCTATAAAAAAAGAAGTTATAGAATCTACATAAAATCTAAGTGTATTCCCGTGTAAAATTTCCAAAGAAGACAATACAAGTGTTCCCGAATCTCCAAGTGCACTTCTACAAAGATCTATAGAGGATATAACCCCCTTAAAACTTTTAATATATTCGTATTTTTATCAAACTTTATTATTATTTTTTTTATTCCTTTTGTTCTTCGTTTTCATTTAGTTATTTCCATTCTTGCTGTTATTTCATACTTTATTTTTCCTTTGCTTTTAAGTTTATTTCCTTCTTTTTCTTTTTTAGACTCCTCTCTTTTTTTCGACATTTATTGTTGCTATTGTCCCCTTTCTTTTCCTTTTCTGCTTTCTTTTTTTTTCTGCTTTTGATTTTTTTCTTCCTTTTCTTTTCTCTTCCTTTTCTTTTCCTTTCTTTTTCCTTTTCTTTCTCTTTCGTTATCGTTTTCTTTCTTTCCTTTCTTGCTTTTTTCTTCTTACTTTTCTTTAATTTTTCCTTTTCTTCTATCTTTCTTCCTTTTTTTGTTATTTTTTAAATTTTTTCTTTCGTTTTTTTTTCTTTTACTTCTTTTCTTTAACGATTCCGATTTTCTTTCTATCCTGTTTCTTTTCTTTGTTTTTTTCTGTTTTTTTGTTGTTTTTTTTTCTTTTTTCTGTTTCTCTACGTTTTCCTTTTCTTTCTTGTTTCTTTTCTTTCTTTTCTTTTCATTTCTTTTCTTTATTTATTTCTTCATCCCGCCCCCTTTTTGTTATCTTTATTCTTTTCATTCTTTCTTTCCTTTTCTGTAACTTTACCTTCTTTAGATTAATTTTTTATCGCTTCCATTATAGTTAAGTCGCATTCCCGCCACATTTTTACGCGGGCTTTCAGCTGACTCACCCTCCGCAATTCCACGAGACGACGGTGTCTATCACACATGTGTCTGTTTATTAGAATGTCCATTAATTCTTGTTGCTTGTGTAAATCACGTGACCCATTATCAACAACTTTGGGTAGGCATTCTATTATAATAAAGGGATATTTGATCCGGCTGTAATTTACTGGTCGTATAATTCCGTCTCTGTTTTCACGTCCACCTTTCTCTGTTTCGTACACACAGTCACAACGTTATCAGCTACGTGTGAACGTGTATACATTTACTGGTAGCTGAAAAGACGTTTGTTTTTATTAAAACGCCATCTTGTCAATTAGCAGATAATGAGTTCTGACTTCTTGTCACGAGTTTCTTCGTGTCTAAAAATAGAGGACTAACACACTATTCCCTCGCTATTCGCGGGGGTTACGTTCTTTAACCACCACCACTCTGTTAATATCGAAAAACCGCGAATATTAGATACAGTTTTAAACCGTCTATGTATGAGATTATATACGGTACTAAATGCTTCCCGGAACATTTTTACTCATTAATGCAGTAATGTATTTCACTAATGTAGTAATGATAATGTAAACATATTTTAATTTTGTACTGTAACAATCTATCTATATATCTATAAAAGTGACCGTGTCTGTGTATCTGCCTGCCTCTGTATCTGTGTGTGTATGTCTGTGTGTGTACATTTTCCTACGCAATAACTCTGTCAATTTTTAGTATACAGACTCAAAATTAGATATACCGGATACTGAGATTTGGGAAAATTGATGTGATCGGTTTTCAGCCAAATATCTGGCTGTTAAGGGGTTAAAGTTCAACGATTTGACCTTTGAGAACTCTACCTAACTCCTCCGACAATTTGGGTTCCACACACTTGAAATTTTGGATATAGGTTCCTTGGACATGGATCTAACTTAATAACTCAATTTGAGCCCAAAACAATAAATGTAAAGGGGTCTAATAGGGGTCAAAGTTAAAAAAATTGACCGCTTTTTTTTTTTTGCTCAGCATACACCTCCAAACACCCGGGCAACGCCGGGCTGAAATGCTAGTATATCTATAAAAGTGAACGTGTCTGTCTGTCTGTCTGTCTGTCTGTCTGTGTACATTTCCCTGCGTAATAACTCTGTCAATTTTTAGTCTACAGACTCAAAATTTGATATACAGGGTAGTGAGATTTGGAAAAATCTATGTGATCGGGTTTCGGCCAGAAATTTGGCTGTTAAGGGGTCAAAGTTCAATGATTTGACCTTTGAGAACTCTACCTAACTCCTCCGACAATTTGGGGTTTAAACACTTGAAATTTTTACATATAGGTTCCCTGGACATGGATCTTACTTTCTAACTTGATTTGAGCACAAAACAATTAATGTTAAGGGTCATAATAGAGGTCAGTTTAAAAAATTGACCGTTTTTTTTTGGCTCAGCATACACCTCCAAACACCCGAGCAACGCCGGACACACATGCTAGTATATCTATAAAAGTTAAAATGTTAGTGCGTGTGTATGTCTGTCTGTCTGTCTGCGTGTGTACACTTTCCTACCAAATAACTCTGTCAAATTTCGGTCTATATACTCGAGAGTTGGCATAAAAGGTATTGAGATTTGAGAAAAGCTTTTTAATAGGTTTCTGGCCAGAAATTTGGCTTCCAAAGGGTCAAAGTTCAACGATTTGACCTTTGAGGATTCTACCAAAGTCATCCGCAAATTTTTGGTCTAAGCACTTGAAAATTTAGATGTAGGTTACTTGCATATAGATCTAACTTTGTAATTTGATTTGAGCCCAAAACAATAAATGTTGAGGGGTCATAATTGGGGTCAATGTTTTAAAAAAAATTACCTCCGCGGTCTATACAAAATTGCTCAACCAATTTTTGGTCTAAACAATTGAAATTTTACATAAAATTTATTCAGACATAGGGCAAGCTTTTTAATTGTTTTTTGCTGAAATTTTGGCTTCCAAGGGGTCAAAATTCAAAAGATTTGACCTTTGCAGTCTCTAGTAAACTATTCAGCAAATTTTGGGTCTAAACATTTGAAGTTTTACATAAAGGGTATTCAGACATGCAGCAAGCTTTTAAATCAGTTTTTGATCCGGATATTTGGCTGGCAAGAGGTTGACCTTTGGCTGGCAAGAAGTTGACCTTTGGAAGACTCTACCAAACTCCTCTGCCAATTTTGGGTCTAAGCACTTGAAATTTAAGATGTAGGTTACTTGGACATGGGTCAAACATTTTTTATTTAATTTGAGCCCAAAACAATAAATGTTAAAGGGTCAAAATTAGGGTCAAATTAAAAAAAAA
>NC_136495.1:115960981-115965981 GCF_053919585.1 Euprymna scolopes
ACCCTGTATCTCTCTCTCTCTTTCTCTCTCTCTCTCTCTCTCTCTCTCTCTCTCTATATATATATATATATATATATATATATACTAGCGGGGGTACCCGGCGTTGCCCGAGTGTTTGTTTCCGGGACGGGGGGGGGGAGTTTTAAAAAATGTTATGGTAGGTAAGTAGGAAGGATCAAACCCGGAGTCATGAGTAAAAGTAGGAAAATAAAGTGTGAAAAAAAACAAAAACATCTGCAACGTTAACAGTTCGGCCACCAAGAAAAGTCCATTCCAGTTGTTTAGGGGGGGGGGGGGAACGACTACGGTAGGTCGGCGCGAACGATAAAATATAATGTGAATTGTCCAGCACGCTAACCACTACGCCACAGAGCACTGCAGCTTAGTTTAGTGATTTTAAATAACTTCACATGAAAGAACTACGAAGCCAAACCGGTGTTCTCTTCTCAACTGTTCCTTGTGAACGATCCCCAAACGGTGTTAAGTGGTGGCAGGGGGAGGAGGAATTTATTAGAGAGAAAATATTTTACCACTTCCATTGATCTTAACCGATTTTGGCCGTGACTTCTCAGCAGAAAAAGTATAGAAATCTAAGATTATCGAGGAATTTGAGAAATAATAAGCCTATAACACAGCTCAGATATTGTTCTGCCGTTTGTGCATATTATATTTGCATGAAATATCTTGATTTTTAATCCTATTAAGGTCAAAATCAGACGGGAAAAAAATGAGTTCATTTTATTTATATAGATAGATAGAAGATAGATAGAAGATATATATATATATATATATGCTAGCAGGACGCCCAGCACTGCCCAGTCGTAAAATACGCTTAAATGTGATATTTTGATTAATGAAGATCTTGTATTTATTATTATATTCTATTAGACCCGATATATAGTAATGATTTAAAAAGTTAAAAGAAAAAAAAATGACTTGTGCTCTACCACCGAGAATCGAAACCAAAACGTTTAACTTACGATTTATTTTTTCCTTTGACTTTAATGCCTTAGCTATGAAGACATGTTTGTTGCGAGGCCAAAAATTAAAAATATGAACCAATAGCTATTACGTTACACATGCATATTGGAAATGCCGTCGTTCGACCTTCACCTGCAAAATTCGATTTTTAAAATTTTCACACTTTTGCACCGATTTTCCCCGACTAAAACCCAAATATAAAATTTCGCATGGGTTCGAATGCTCTATATATTAAGTTTTATGTCTGACAGAGGAGTTTGGTAGCAAAAGTTTTTAAAGAAATATATAAGCATACATAAATATATATAGAAATAGGTTTGTGTTTACTATAAGCTTTTTACGTAAACATTACGCAAGTATAAATCATGTAGAATATCTGCATGAATATAATTACGCGTAATAGTTAACTAAAAATGATTATTCTATAAGAAAACCGAAAAAAACTAATAGGGAATTAATTAAAATGAATGTTTAAAAGAATATGCAAATTAGCTAGATCTTTTGCAGATGAATGCAATTCCGTGTCCCATATATGACAAACTTGTATTTTTTTAAAAATAAAAATATAATAATAATAAAAAAAAGCATCGCCAGGGAGGGGGTGTTGTCTTTTTCTGATCAGAATCTGATCGATTTCTTTAAACACCAACCACGGGTGAAGATCAGATGTGATAGAAAGAGGCTGCATCGCGTGGTATTTGACAGAAGATGGATACACGTAGCAAGTCTGTGTGTACGAAAAGGAGCCAAATTTGAATACGGGTTCTCCGCCTAGGTGTGGAACGCGCAGTTCCGTCAAGTGTAATCTAATTTTTAACCTCTTAGCCAAGTGAGTGCTCGATCCTTCCCCGACTAGGAAGCCTCCGAGATCCCGACCCTCTCCTAACTACAATTTTTCTTTTCACCCCTCCTTCTAACTTTCACTCATCTTGGAGAGAAAGAAATCAATCACTAACACCCCTTCTCACCCACCAATTTTTCTTTGCTTCATTTCGTCACATCTAGAAGGCATCTCAACTTAGAGACTGTCCAGCAGGACCTCAGGTTCCTTTACAAACCGAAGTGGAACGGGCGGTCTATCAAATAGACATGATTGGGAGGGCCCTACTAACCAGTGTTGTATTCCCCCCCCCGCCCTCTACACAAATGAATTATTGTACCATTATTGTTCCTATTTACAATGTCTCCCCACGGGACAGAGTTAGACACCAGGGTCGTTTATTAATGTGGGACAAAAATAAAAATTGTCTCAGTCGAGAGAGAACAAGAAATTGAAGTACAACATCTGAAGAACAGATGGTATTTATTTGCTCCCCCACCGAGCAAATTAGGCACAAGGCCGATTTTTAATGTGAGGAGTGAAGGGGAAATGGGGACCAACTCCCCGGGGAGTAGAGGAGCTGGATAGTGACAATTGGTATGAAGGGTTGCCCCTACATTGACCAAGGTCTTATATGTGGGGTCGCCCCCACATATGGTCTTTGCTTGCAGTATCTGCCGGAACAGATACTACTCTTTGATCTTGGCCCGAAGGCCAAGAACATTTTACCATTATTGTTATCATTTTTGTTTTTACACGTAAATAAAAAATGTTTTAAACAATTGGATTCTAAGTAGGACGTCCCCAGAAAGGAGATAATAGCTAAGAGAAATTTTTGTTTAGTTCTGGAGTGAGAAGGATGACTAACGACACCCATTTCCCCCCTTTTGAGTTGGCCTTGTGCCTAAGTTTATTTTTCATGTTGAACTTACATTGTATTTTTAGCCTGAACAAAATATTTAATACCTCAAAGTGTAGTATCTGTTCTGATGTTTCACTTATGTTAAGTTAATTGGTCCTTGGTCAATATAGGGGAACCCCTTCATACTGAGAGAATTACTATTTTTCGATACTGCCAGAGTGCCCCCTTTTTACCCTTGTTTTAGGGCAGCTGGTTTTCCACCCACATTAACAACGACCTTGCGTAAAATTTACTTCCGTGGGGAAGCAAATAAATACTTAAGTAGAAAAAAAAGGGGTTTAATATGAATATCAACACACACACACACACACACACACACACACACACACACAAAACCTCAAATTTTTAGCAGTATAGATTAAATATTATCTTTTGGACCAAATTGCCTCATTTTCGTTGGAGAGTTCCTCCTCTTACTTACCATGAATGTAATTATACAGGCTAGCTAAAAACATAATCGTTAATAAAATTCAAAAGCTAACGGGGTAAACCCTGACAAAAATCTGATTTGAAGGCCCGATAGACGGATCATGAAGCAATGTAACACCTTTCTGACAACTCATGCAGTTGCGCTGGCTCTGACTGTATTGGCTTGCCTTTCTGTCGGATTTTCTCAGCAACGTCGAGAGGGGAATCCTGGTAAATGAGCAAACCTAGGTTTCCTTATAACCCGCCTAGGTTTGCATCCGCTAAATTGGCAACACTGTTTACCGAGTATTCGTTATTATGATCTTATGACGCTAGCCCGGTATACCGGCATACGATGTAATAGGGCAAAGCGCTTAACCTGCGAATATGCGAGGTCCCACATAAGGATATACTGTATCTGTTTTAAACAATTCACGTTTAACTTTCTATCTTCACAACATCCCCTTTCTCACAGGGTCCTGGATATGACCTTAAACTTTATCCGATGGTGAGGCCCCAGCTTGCTGGCTTTGGGGAGTGTGGAGCCACCCTTTAATTGCCATTGCTCCCAGGTCCACTCTGATCTGGACTGGTAGTATCTGTTAGGGTCCCAACTATGGGTTAAATAAAAACCGACTTTAAAAAAAACCCAAAAAACAAATATACTCTATTAAAAAAAATTGTTCTTCAAAATCACTGGATTCGGCATTAAATAACCTGAAAATGGTTGATATGCCGTAAACCAAAAATAACCAACCAACCGTTCTCAAAGAAAACCCGTTTTTCTATTCAGTCGTTATTTTGTGGAAGATACTCGACCGAGCTCCTTTCTATAAAGAACTTTTCTTTCTTTTTCCGTGCACCCAAAACCAAACGAAACTTTCTTTCCAAAAACTTCTCTTCTATTCTTACCAACAGCAGTCACTCCTCACACTAGGTGGGTTAGAACTGGATTCCTCTGAAGGGGGAATTTTCATGGGAATATGAAATTTACAAGCGTTCCCAGTTGTTTATATTTTTTGCAATTCTTGCAGTGAGGTGTCAGTATCCTCCTACATACAGCGTCTGGCACAACAAAATAGTCCCCCAACTGATTCAGCGTTGCTTAACGTCGGTGATCTAACGAGAACGGATGTGTCAATGTAATTCCTTTCTGTGGTGCTCGACTAAGCTTCAGTCTATGCTCCCCACCGTAGAATTTTACAATGAACACCCCTCCATCTAAAATCAGTGTCAATATCTTCCTTTATTTTTTATTTGTGCCTCAAACTAAACGGAAATTCCACGAATAAAGTTGTTTTTCTAAAACTCCCGTCTATGAAAGACAACACTGTAGAGCTGCTTCCCGGTTGACTATGAAATGATAATTTTCAAGTCTCACGTAAAAAAGTTCGTGTTGAGCCGTCCTTTATAATATTCAAACCCTACCCAACTTGCACCATCATCGATTATCACGGTATTGTCTCACTAACATTCATTAATCCTTATCCTCGAGTGGCCTTTGGACCTCCGTAAGTGAATGTACCCCTTAGTGAGAAAAAGACTAAATGTCGTCCTTTATTCGACGTGTTAAGCATCATTCACAGAGAGAGAGAGAGAGAGAAAGAGAGAGAGACAGACAGACAGACAGACAGACAGAGGGGGGGCGAGAGAGCGAGAGAGCGAGATAGAGAGAATTGAATAAATATAAAAGAAGAAGAAGAAGAAGAAGAAGAAGAAGAAGAGAGGGTAACAAAGGCGCGAAAGAGAGGGAAGGGAAGAAAGTAAGAAAGTGATGGGAAAGAGAGAGAAAGGGAGACAAGGGAAATAGAGGGAGAAAGAGAAAAGGGAAGAGAGAAAGCAAGGGAGAGAAAGCACAAGAGATAGATA
>NC_136495.1:115970981-115990981 GCF_053919585.1 Euprymna scolopes
CAAGCCGCTCAAACTTCATTCCGAATATCATCTCCTGGATTATTTTGCTATCTTTGCTATTCTGATAACTAAATTATTGATTCCGAGGTCCATTGCACACTTGTGTGTACAGTTCCCAACAACAATGCTCAATTTCTATTACTCACGGGGATAATTACAACGGAATGGTACATCCACCCAATTTCGGATATACTTTGTCAACACCGAGAAAGCAGTTGGACTACAGCAACCAACACACAATCAACGCAACAACGAATAAGGCTGCCCGGTATACTTTTCGAAATATCAATAAGGAGCCGTACGCTTTCGCTATATGGGAATATCACTTTCTTCCATGGGTCTATTTTCTGCCCACCTGGATTTATAACCCCGAACGACATTGGACTCCTTCCGATAATGGATTACCCAGGTTGTATCAACTTCTCTTTTCGTATAATTTTCTCCATATAATTATCCACAAACACTCAAAAAACTATTTTCAATAATTGTGCTGAAAAGCAAAATAGCGTCCATTCGCAGCTGGACATTTTGCTAACTGCATTTCATTTTCTCTGATGATAGGAACCATTGTTGAAAATCCATGGATTAAGGAAATTAAAATAACCCCTTCTGTATATTCCTTTTGTCAAGCAATAAATTCTTAAATCGAATATATGTCTCTATATGTTGTTTTTTTCAGAATTTAAAATTTAACAAGGAAACTTATATATATATATATATATATATATATATATATAAATATATATATATATAAATATATATATATATATATTCAAAATTCATAGCACAATACAACAGAAAATAATTTACATAAACGTTATCTGCAGAAAGAGCCTCCTTTTCTAACGGTATAGAAGCATCTCCTTTTATGTATTTCTAGTGACAATGGCGCTATTCTTACACTGATATACACCCTAAAAGGTTTAAAATGAAATTCGTTCATGGCAAACTTAGAACATGTATAAATCGACTCAGTGTGTGTGCATCCCCCCTCCCACTCACATATTACACTTATGGGCGTGTCTCATTCTAGGTTGTATCAGGTACGTGGCTAACGGCAACAAAATCTTTCCATTTAAAGTTGTATATGACGAATCGCTTCCAAATGTTGAATTTTGTCCCGGATTAAGAAGTTATTCATTGTTTCGGGAAGATGTTGGCGATTATACGTATATAAAACATACATAAAATATACGGTCGTGTATGTTGGCGGGTGGAGGAGTGCGAGCCATAAGTGCTTAGACCACGTTGTCCTGCCCTGTTGTACGTTCGGAAATATGGCGTCGGGGAAGTGGGTGTAGTTGACTTTGATGGATGATCATGGACTACGACATTTGAGACTGTAGACGCCAGCAAGACAACAGTCATGGATAGATGGATAAATAGATAGAAATAGAATAATCGAGACAAGTAGAAAATATATATATTTATTGCAGACTATTTTCTTCAACTTTTAATTGTTTTACGACATTTCGGCCAATTATTCATCTGCCCTTCGTCAGGTTCTTAACCGCGATGCGATAGGAACTCCGAATTCAACGTCTCTGCGGTTCCAGGTGAGCATTGTCTGAAGATAGCGGTTTCAATCCTACTCAAAGAAAATCATTGGCATCATCCTATAACTAAATGTCATCAACACGTTGTCGTCTCAGTCGCAAAACAGACCAAGAATATAAAATAACTTCAACTCGCTTTTTGTTGTTGTTGTTGTAGTACAACATTTATTTCTTTACTCTTCCGTCATGCATTATGTATTCTCGGTACGACTGTGACATCTCTCACATGATCGTCTTCTTGAACGTGCTCTCTCCTTTTCATAGTCTTTTTTCCCCTTATTGTGACGTCATTTTGATCACGGTTCGGAATTTGCTATGTTTCACATGATCGACTAAAATTCGTAAATGTATTTTAGTATCGCCTTTACTGAGAATTCGAACCTTCAACCTCTTGAAAGGTCTCACATATAACTTATTTATAACTTATCACCTTTATCTGTATAAAATCCACGCCATTTGTTTTTATCAGTTGCGCCAGCTATATGTTAGGTCCTGGTCTTATTGAGTAATATCTTAATTCAAAACATACTATACCATCAAAGCTAGTGTGGCGTCTGAATGACGACATTGTTCAAGCGAACGCTAAAAAGCAAATGGATCTAATAGCTTATCCTCTTTCTTTTTCTGCTTCGTTTGGATACGCTTTTGTTTGTCATTTTCAAAAGCAAGCAATTTTTAACATGAACCTGTTAATTCAAACTATTTTCAACCAAATAAAAATCGTTTCAAAGGCTAAAAGTAACAAGTATACGCAAAACTAATAATCCCGTGTGAGCTTAGAAACTCCTATGAGACCTGCTCAGCAGAATCAGTTTTCTCCAGAATATCTCATGCCGGCCGCAGTGCAGAAGGACCTAATAAGGTGTGTTTATACCAACTCTCCCCGTGGCTATGCAAGGCAGAGAGGACTCAATGACTTACATACATGCCCTTCATCTTGCACACACATTCTTACACAGCAGCGAGAGTCAAGCAAACAGAAAAGAACTGATACTACTAACAGCTATACACGCACTAACAAGAACGAAGTAAATAAACACACATACACAGACCACGCTGCCAAATACTAACATACGTATATTATTCACACTATGAACATTTTGAAACGTTTGTTTTTTTAACCGATGCATTAATTTGCGTAATTTTTACCATCTTGATATTTACGTATGTTCCAAATTTGTGCGTACACAAGAACATCTGTGCAATAGATACCCGTATGTTCATCCACGGGTGGAGATCTACGTAAATGACAACAGAATGCGAATAAGAAATCGAGGAGGTTATCACGCATGGTAAGAACGACGTGTACAGACTGAGAAGGAGAAATAGGTTATGAAGTGCTTTCAATATGCTTCCAGACTTATTTCTTGTACAGGCATTTAAAATTGACTCTTGAAAATTCAGTATGTTATTGTTATAGATCTTATGAGATAACTGACCAACTGACCATTAAAAATAGACCTTGTGTTTAATTTGCTCCGCATGAGGAGACACGCAAATAAGATTCAATTCTTTCAACTCGTGTATATATCAAAACATGTGAACTACGATGTGCCTTCAATAAGTTTCCAGACTTTATTTCGTATGGACACTTTTATTGATATTGCACACATGAAACTCTAGTCCTCTTCGAAGTTATCTCCTTCGGCTTCAACGCACTTGTTGTACCATTCCAACAGCTCCTGGAAGGTCCCATGGAAATCCTCTTGTGTGAGCGTGTTAATAACCCTTATCACAGTGTTTTCATCTTCTCAATTGTCTCATGACGACAGCGTCTGAGGTTTTCCTTGAGCTTAGGGAATAACCAAAAGTCACAGGGAGCAAGATAGAGAGGGCGAGGAACTTTCTTGATGCCCATCTTGGTCAAATAGTCTGATTTTCTCTGATCACTCTTGGGACAAACCTTGCACAAATCTTCCACATTTTGAGTTCTTCACGAATAATTGTGCGTACAGTTCCCACGCTAATAACAAACTGTACACTTATTGTCTTTGTAGACACACGGCATCCTTATCCCTGAAATTCTTTATTTGGCCAATCAACTCTCTTGTTCTCACTTCCTTACTCCTCCCACACCTCTCATTATCCCTCACAGACTCCCTGCTTTCCTTGAGTCTCTTATGTCACTCAAAAACTGATACTCGATTCATGCAGAATTGTCTAAAAACAGTCTGAAGCAGTACATACGTTTCTGTGGCATTTTTCCAAGTTTAATTTTATGTATATTGTTCTCCTAAAGTGTTTTCACGTCCAGACAGTGGCGTAGCTAGACCTTTTGCCGACCGGGGCGGTAGTAAAATCCCCCCCCCCGGCATTTGGGCACTCGGAAAATTCGTCCATGGAAAATTCTCCGTGGAAAATTCGTCCATTTTTGCTAGGTAGGAAAACTGGTCCATTATTATTAACATTTATTCTGTAGTTGCTTAATTTTCATACCTTGCGAAAATTAGTTCTACGGTATCTAATTTTCCTAAATTCAATTAAATTAAAATTAAAATATGAAAACTGATTTTTAATATTTTTTATTCATTTGAGATTTTATCTGTTTTCCTTTTGTTTTAAGTAGATGGTTGGGGTTGCCCGGGGTGATTTTGTCCGATCCCCCAGCTAGCAATTGTAAAGTTTACAAGGAGTTATAAAAAGTATGCTACAAAAACAAACGTTTGATACTTTCAAAGTCTTAGCCTCATGAATTGGACAGTAATAAAATTAATGAATTCAAACTTTCGCATCTAATGTCATTTCCTCTTTGATGTCTGTGTATATACACCCAAATATCCAACTTTCTTTTCGCACCTATTCGATAAAAATTTATATGAAAGTTCCCCTTTAAGTATGAATTTGTTGGCATTTTTTTCGATTTTCCCCTTTTACCATCTCAAAATGCCGCCCCCATGCCCCCCCCCCCGACGCTCAGAAAATAGGGACACATTTTTTCTGATTCCGATACCCCCCAAAATTCCGATTTTTTACAACCTTTTTGGTATAAAATTTCATATTTTTTGTTAGCTTTTGTTTATTTTTATTTATTTATTCTACTTTCTATTTTTACTCTCAAAATGCCGCCCCCTGACATATGCCGCTCGCAAAATAGGGACACCTTTTTGCGATTCCAATAACTACAAAAGTTCCCATTTTTTACAACCTTTTCGATAAAAGATTTCAGATTTTTTGTTAGCATTTTTTTCGATTTTCCCCTTTTACCATCTCAAAATGCCGCCCCCATGCCCCCCCCCTGACGCTCAGAAAATAGGGACACATTTTTTCTGATTCCGATACCCCCAAAATTCCGATTTTTTACAACCTTTTTGGTATAAAATTTCATATTTTTTGTTAACTTTTGTTTATTTTTATTTATTTTTTCTACTTTCTATTTTTACCCTCTCAAAATGCCGCCCCCTCAGGTGTGCCGCCCGGGGCGGCCCGCCCCCCCCCCTAGCTACGCCAGTGCGTCCAGATTGCATTTTTGAAACTCACCAGCTGTGACAATCAGGCTTTAGTAGGGTGTATTCCAATTCCTGCTGTAGCTGTTCAGTTGAGCCTGAAATCAATAAAACTGGATAGGAATCTCATAAGATATATAATAATAACATACTGAATTTTCAAGAATCTATGACAATTTAAGATGTCAGTACAAAAAGATCTGGAAACTTATTTAAGGCACCTCGTATATTGAATGAATTGATAAGGGTGTAAACAAGTTAATGTATATAATATTTTAATTATTTCCTCTTTAGTTAGTCCGTACGTTACGCTTTAAAAAAAGTCCAAATACAATTTTTGAAGACTAATCTGCTTAAAAAATGTCCAAATTCGCGAATATTGGCTTAAAAAAGCCAATCGGACCTTGCTGGACAAGAATCTGAGAGTGACCTCCCTTTAATCAACGTAACCTCGTTTTCAAATATTATCATAATGATATACGGTGTTCGAATATATTTATCAAAACAAATTTGTTCGCTTATTCCGTGGGATTTCCACGGGTCCTGCTAGTAAAGATCATTTGCATAGAACGATGTTTAAAGCGTCCACTGAGGTCTGATATTTCGATTTACATAGTTGATGATGAACATTTGACTACGACTCTCAAAAGTCCCAGCCCCCTCCCATCGTCGTAATGTCACATTCATGTGCTTCTTTAACAAATGTACTTCCATGGAATGTGCTCCGATCAACTTAGTGCACTCTCAGCGTAAGTACTTCCGACAAACCTGACTAGCAGCAAAATCTTACACCTTCACTGTAACTGTTCCAAGATTCCGGAAAACTTTCTACTCGGCTAACTTCTTTACTAAACCGCTTCCCTTCGAAATTTCCGCCCTACTCCATGTTTCCTCGGCTGTATTCACACAAAAAAGTAAATGTAATGTGAACAAACATCTTTCTGCATAACCCTCCACTCAGAATGCCTTCTATGAACCTGACGCCCTGACCACAGTATCCTCTTACTTCACAGTAGCAATATGTCTTGCTAGGGTGAAAATAAAATATAGAAAAAAAAATGTTTAAACAAGTTCATGAACAGTTTAAATATGCTTTTCTGTGAATATTTTTAATTATCTCCTTCACAAGTTTATCATCTCATTTCATAGACTAACCATTTCTATAGAAGTCGCTCCAAAGAACACATGAAGCCACTAAGAAGCTAAAAAGTGAAAAAAATCATCAGTTCGATGCAAGAGGTGTTGCTGTTTTGTAGAAGATACATTTTAAACACATCCATCCATAGCCCTTTAGCCCATGGAGAGGCATAGGTCAGCTACAACTTTGTAGTTGCTTTTGTAGCGAGGAGTCCTTTTTTCGGGGTGATGGTGCTGGCTCCACGCTCAATCTTCCCCGAAGGTACATACAGCACATAGCCTTCCCAAATGGTTACCCATTTAGTACTGGCCAGAATCAATGATCTGACGGGAACCGCTGTGTCAACGTGATTGCGCTGCACTACATTTGAAACCATTATTGTTTATTTTAAGCATGTTGCTTTTATTTGAACATATCATCATGATTAATTTATATTTTTTTTATCAAAGCATAATTCGTATTTTTCTGCAATACTTTCACCCGTTTAGCGTAAACGACCTCCCTTAATGAAGAGAAAGTGAGTTATTTTCATCGATGATAATACTCGTCATTACATAGCACTACTGATCGTAGATCATCTAGGAGAATTTGCTTGGGAAATCTTGCCCCATCCTGCATAGTCTCTCAAACATGCTCCCTCGGATTATCACTTATTTCGAGGACTTGATGGATTAGAAAGTTAATATCACGAAAGGAGATTGAACAGTAGTTAGTTTTATATCTTGCATCAAAACCAAAAGAATTTTAAAAATTTAATTTTCATCCCAAGCAAGGCACAGTGCCACTTTGAAGTAGGGGGCTACTATCGAGAACATAAGTTGCAGGAATATTATGAAGGGAGATGAGTAGCAAGATGTCTGTTCACATTACATTTGAACTTCTGCATGTCAGTGCAGTTGGGAAAACAGATCCCGGAAGGGGTTTCCAATGTCTAGCAGTCCTGGGGAAGAAACTATTGGTGTAGAAGACTTTCTTACACGTAGGGATCTCTACTATGAAGGAGTGGGATTTAGCTGCTTGTCGGGTTTGTCGGGACTATTCTCGTCGAGGGGGGGTAAGCATTTCAGGCATTAATTAGCTAGTTGATAGAATTTTGACAGAAGAAAGATCGTTATTGTTATTATTAAAGATTTTCAAAACGTTTTCAAGACGTAATTTCAAATCGGCAAAAACTTTTATATTGACCTATTAAAAATTTTAGAAAATGCTGCTTCAACGTCTAAAACTAGCCAACAACAAATGTTAAAGAAGTTGGTTCAAACCTGAAAACAAGCAATTTTTTCCTCTTTGTTAGATAAATCTGCCTATCTATTGTAAGCACTAAGGTACAAAACAAGGGAAATTTAATTTATTGGATGCAAATTCTATCATGCTGTCGGAATAGTTTCTATTTACTTGCCTCCCCAAAAGGCAGAATTAGACACAAGGTCGGTTTTTAATGGTGGGGAAATCCAGCTCCCTCAAAAAAGACACTCTGAATAGGACCAAAAATAAAAATTGTCTCCTCCACTGACCGAGGATAGAAAAGGTGAAGCGCAGCATCAGAACAGATACAACACTGTGATCTTGGCCCGAACTGGCTAAAGCTTTAAACATGTTTCTCTTTGGATATTTTTAAATTGGCTTCTTCACACATTTATCAGGCCATTTTATAAACTCCTCACGTTTTTATGCAAATCGAAACAGTCACGTTGACACACTTGTTCTCGTTAGATCACCGAATTTGAGCAACGTTAGGCCTGCTAAGGTACCAGATGGGTGACCATTTGGGAACATGAAGCGCTGTATGTAGGAGGACGTCAACACCTTCCGTGCATGAACTGGGATATACATGCGACTGGTGGCCGCTTGTGAATTTGATATTCCCTAGACACTTCCTCCTTCGAGAGTTCCCGGTTCAGCCCACTAAGGGTGAATATCGCTGGCTTGAATTATTAGCAACCAGATTAACATAGAGGGGTTGGACAAAATAAAAGAAACACCTTAAAAATCAACAAAATATATTTTAATATGGTGTAGGTCCACCTTTGCGGCAATTGCAGCCTCAATTCTCTGAGGTATTGATTCATACAAATTGTGAATTGTTTCCAAAGGAATTTGTTAAAATGCTTTTGACTCATAATAGGGGTATGAATCCAATGATTTTATAACCACAAGTTATAATAATCAACCAATCAGAAGCTTTCAAAGTTACTATAAAAATTGTCGAATTTTGGATTCACTCAGTTCGCCCTCGTCTCTGTCACAAACTTGCATTTGATTCTTCGCCGCCATCTTTGTTACTACGAATTACTTAACACTCAAGGTCGAAACTGCAATTGATTCTTCGCCGCCATCTTTGTTACTACGAATTACTTAACACTCAAGGTCGAAACTGCAATTGATACTTCGCCGCCATCTTTGTTAGGAATTACTTAACTCGGTACTACATTGATTCTTCGCTGATTTAATTTACTGTCGCCATCTTTGTTCACCATAATATCTCAACACTTAACAGAATTTTATCCTATTCTTCAGCTTAAACTTCCTCCAGTTCTTGTAGAGAAGATGGCGGCGATTTCTTACTTGAATCTCCAAAATCAACCATAAATGTTCAATAATGTTGAGATTTGGGGATTGTGGTGACCAAAACAACTTCATTGGAATGCTCTTTGTGCCAATCTTTAATGATTCCAGCCGTATGAATTGGGGCATTATCATCTTGAAAGATGGCGTTCCCGTCCAAAAACAATTCTTGAACCGCAGGATGAACTTGGCCACCCAAAATTTCTAAATAGTCTAACTAGTCTCTTAATTCTTCCATGAAGAGTAATTATTTGTCCAGCGGATTTCCAAGAAATAGCACCTCAAATCATCACAGAAACCTCGCCATGCTTTAAGGTTGGGAGAAGGCAGTCTCGATAAAATGCTTATTTCGACGTAGACTAAGCCGGTGGTTGGAAATAAGGAAAACGATGATTTGTCAGAGAAAATCACATTTTTCCACTGCTCGAGAGACCAATTTTGGAGTTTTTTTTTTTTACACAATTCTAATCGTTTTCAAACGTTTGTCTTTGAGAACAGAAGTTTTCTAATTGCAGCTCTTCTGTAAAATCCAGATTTGTGGAAACTGGGTCCTGTAAATGTTTGAGCTCTGCAGTGATTTTAGTAGCCGTCGTCTTGCGATCCTCTCTAACAATCTGCTTAAGAGTCTTGTGCTTTTCTGAGGACGTTTTTCCTTCTCTTTTAAAAGCAGTCATTACTTTTGAGACAGTGCTTCGTGAAATGCTAAGCATTCGTGCAATTTTTGTTAAACTAGCACCTGCTATACGAGCTCCAAGAATTTGGCCTCTTTGGAAGTCCGTAAGGTTTGCCATTTTTATAGGAAAAGCTTTTGATATATTTAAATATCTGTAAAAGAAATTTATTTTAATTAGGCATATTATATGACATAAATAATAAACAAAAAAGTATTAAAATATGTCAAGATTTGATTGTTTAAAACACGTTCAAAGATTGATGCCAAAAATGTTAGATGCTTCTCTTATTTTGTCCAACCATGTATGCAAATTTCTTTATGGATTTTAGGCATTTCTTTATGGATTTTATGCATTTCTTTATGGATTTTATGCATTTTTAGAAATCTAGATTTATTCTAAGCACATTTTTGAACGCATGTGACATCGTCATTTGCAATCACTTTTGTCCAGAAAGGAGGAAATAACAATGAAAAGGAATTGTTCAAGGAATCCAATTTCTGTTTGAAAACATAACCAAGCTATATGCTGTGTGTAAATAACGCTTGAGTATAACTTGTGATGATGTCCATATTTTAAGAACCAGCGGTCTTGGAGTAACGCCTTTCGTTTTCAATTAACTTTCTAGAAGTGCAGAAAAACAGAAGGAAAGATACGAGGGAAAGGAAATTGGATTAAAACGAATGATAGTGAAGACGCTATTTCGATGCAAGAGAGGGTAACAGTAATTGTACTTTTGAGGGTGGAAACGCGTTAGGAATGGCTTAAAGAGATGCACAGGGAATTAATTAAAAGAAAATGAAATCAGAATCTAAAGTTATTATAATGGAGACTCAGTGTCTGTCTACAAAAATAAATAACAAGTTGGACTCCCGAAACGCTTATTTATCGATGTGTTTGGACAATCATTTTGCGTGTGTATCACTGTATGTAAAGCAAATGTGTGTATGCGTTTATATACGGCAATATCACGCCGAAATATCGGTTCTCGTTAAATCATCGAAACTAAGCGACGCTAAACCTTGTCACTATCAGATGGGTAACCATTTGAGAATACCAGGCGCTGCATGTAGTAGGATACATTTAGATAAATACACAATAGAACCACAAATACATTTAAATAAAATGCAAAAAAAAAAAATGAATCTAATTAAGAGCATTGTATATAGGGCTTTAATCCCTATCTAAATAATGAGTATAAATTTATTACAAGGCCCCCTAATCTATATATCTATAAAAGTGAACGTGTCTGTCTGTCTGTGTGTGTGTCTGTCTGTCTGTGTACATTTCCCTACGCAATAACTCTGTCAATTTTTAGTCTATAGACTCGAAATTTGAAATACCGGGTACTGAGATTTGGGAAAATCGATGTGACGGGTGTTAGCCAGAAATTTGGCTGTTAAGGGGTCAAATTTCAACGATTTAACCTTTAAGAACTCTACCAAACTCCTCCGACAATTTTGGGTCTAGACACTTGAAATTTTAGATATAGGTTCCTTGAACCTGGATCTAACTTAATAAAGTGATTTGAGCCCGAAACTATAAATTTTAAGGGGTCATAATAGGGGTCAAAGTTTTAAAAAATTAACCATTTTTTTTGTTTTTTTTTGCTTTTTTTGCAGAGCATACACCTCCAAACACCCGAGCAACGCCGGGCACCCCTGCTAATCCACAATAAAACTATAATTTCTAAATTTTTTTTATAAAATTAGAGAAACTACAATAGACAAATGTCCTATTTACCTCTGCCTTCCTAGGTACGGCACAATCACGCTGACACACCGGTTCTCGCCAGATCACCGAAGTTAAGCAACGTTAAGCATGGCCAGTACAAGATGAGTGACAATTTGGGTAGGCTAGGCGCTTTATGTACCTCCTGGGCTATAAAAGCATCTACAAACTTGTGGACGGCCTATGGCCCTCCAGGGGCTAAAGGCTACGGATTAACCGTGGCTAGGTAATATAAATGATAGGTTCGTTAAATAAATAATACTAGCTGTTCCACAGTGTTATTTTGCATCGAAACCTCGTGTTGTTTTTTCTACTAGAGCTATACTATCATCAATCTGAAAAGACATCATTCACTCCTCCATCATAATAAATTTATTGTTCATTTATTTAAATGTATTCGTAGTTCGCAATACGTTGGGCGGATGTTGCAGAAATCGGATTCTCACGTAAAATAGCACATTCCAGTTAAGATTCGTCTTGCAAAATTTTCACCATCAAATGTTTTGAATAATACACACGGTTCAGCCATATGTGAACATCTAATAAATAGCCGCATTTGTGCTTTCATGTGTAATTTTGACTTGTTCTCCATTCTTAGCAAGTCACATCGATTATTTTATTTGAAAATCGTAGAAACCATATATATTAATTCCTTTAGCCCGTCTCCTTGTAAGCAAAAAGAAAATCTTTTAGCACTTAATTTAGCATTTTAAACATTAGTTCAAGTCATTGTATAAAAATAATTTCATAAAATCAACAGTAGGTTCTATAAAGTGTTAAATAAGTACAATGATTCATAAATAAGTACAATGAATTATGGACTCAGTCACTGTGGGGAGGTATATGAAGCTTCCTCCATGTGTATCGTGGTAGGACCCCGACTAGAGTAGACAATCAATCGATTTGATTGTAAAATGGACGATTTGGATGATAGTAAAGTACTTGAAGTGTCGAACATTCGTTGATTCTAATTCAATCTCAAGCAATCTCGGATCTCCCTGATATATATATATATATATATATATATATATATATATATATATCAAAATACAACCGCCAGATACAACGCGCGGCTCTATATAAACATACGTCTTGTTCCAAATTTACAACAGGAACAACAAGGAAAAAGAACAAGAAAAAAAAAAGAAACAAAACAACACACTGAAGATGGAGTATACCTCCGAAATATATTTGTGATAAATTTCAAACAAGTAAAATATTTATTTTCTTAATATTACGTCGTGATTTAGCTTTCAAGCACACTAGATGCGTATTTTATTTTATTCAAATTAAAACAATGTTTCTCTCTCTCTCTCTCTCTCTCTCTCTCTATATATATATATATATATATATATATATATATATATTCGTCAAGCTGGTGAATAAGGTAGCACATTAATTTTGTTAGCATTAAGGCAGTGATCCCACTTAAAATTGCTCCCACAAGGAAAAAACACTTCACAAATAAGTTAGATACCAGAAAATCATAAAGAAAAGAATTTTTCTGCAATAGATTCGGAATTATATTAAGTAATACGTTATAAAAACATCGGCGCGCGCACGTAATCGTCAATATGTATGTACTTGGTAAAAAATTAAATTGTTTATCATCATGCTTTTTTTGTAAACGTTACTATTTAAGTTGGAGTCAATAAAATCATACCATACTCACTCAACACAGAAAAGAAAAACTTTGCTTAACATATCCTCGGTGGATATTCTACTAGTTTTCTATGAAAATGTAAAAAAAATGTAATTGTATTGATTACCTCTACAAAAAACATTATAGCTTTGCAAACGCAGACATCACATAAAAATTCAATATGATCCCGCTACTAGCCATTATCTTATGAAGGTTTTGCGATTTCTACGATTGCTTTCATTTGTTATCACAAATTATTATATTATATTAATTCATAGGAGAGTAACTTTCATTCACATTTCATCTGCACAGGTAATAACACGATCATTACTCTCTCATTATTTCCTACTCTTACCTTCGTAAA
Organism: Euprymna scolopes; assembly: GCF_053919585.1. Classification (NCBI taxonomy): domain Eukaryota; kingdom Metazoa; phylum Mollusca; class Cephalopoda; order Sepiida; family Sepiolidae; genus Euprymna; species Euprymna scolopes. The sequence continues at coordinate 115,984,092 of NC_136495.1, forward strand.
AGGGTCGGGGAACATTAATACATTTGCCGCATTTTTCTCAACACCGCCGTCCTTCTTTGCTTCTGCAATTATTTCGTGTTAAGTTTATAAAATAATGATCACTCCCTCCATAAACTCCGGCCAATTTGATTGGCCGTTTGCGTGCGTTTCTCGGATAACGTCAATATCGGTTTACAGTATTTTTCGAACGGTTAAACATTAAACAAGATGGTGCCTGCAAACAGACAAAAATTTGACTGTTTCTTTCCTGTTGAATAACGGGCCAATATTTTCGCCAGCTTCATCTAAGACGATTCAAACCCATTCGTACAGATGTAAAAATCTGATGACTTATTGTTTCATACGCTTTAATTCTATACATAGAATTTGTTTACGTTGTTGTTTTTTTTTACGGCATATCAACCCTTTTCAGGTTATTTACTGCCGAATCCAAAGATTTTGAAGAAAAATTTTTTTATAGAATATATTTGTTGTTTTCAAGTCGGTTTCTATTGAAACCCATAGTTGGGACCCTAACAGGTACTACCACTCCAGGTCAGAGTGCACCTGGGATCAATGGCAATTAAAGGGTGGCTTCACACTCCTCAAAACCCGCAAGCTGGAAACTCACCACTGGATATAATTTTTTTAATATGGAGAAAAGGAACAAAAATTGTCTCGGTAATGAAGGATTTCTCCTCCACTGACCGAGAACAAAAAGTTTAACAACATCAGAACAGATACTACACTTTGATCGTTGCCCTGAAGGTCAAGAAATATCTCCTTTGGGATTAAGAGTTAGACGAATGATTGTTACGTACAGTGAAAATCCCTTAAGAAAAGTGGCTGAATAGTCAGTGTAATGATGAAGAATATTATGAGAGTATTGAAAATCATGAAAACGTTTTCTTAAAGTATGGAAACGATTTATGTCAAGTATTTATCAGTATAAGATTTGAAGGCGGCCATGCTGTAGTCTGAAGAGGAGCAGTTCCGTCGTAATGTGTTTACCGAATGGGGAGTTATCAGAAATAAACTCATGTTCATTAAAATTCGGTTTGATTTGAAGCACACAGCGGAACCAACGAAAGTTCCGTTTAGTTGTGATAAGGAGGGGTTCTTGCTGTAGATGCTTTACAAGAAGGAAGCAGATATTGGAGCAAAGTCGAGCATATCCCACGTAAATGAAGACAGAATAGAGGAAAACTAACGACGTCTCTTCTGTAACAATGTGGCTGCAGAGAACAAAGGAGATAGTTATAATCAGCTAACGTACTTCCTAACTTCTGTTGTGGCTACTACCGGAAGCGGTGACAAGATAAATTAGTTCCGCTTTTTTCTCTCGCGCCTATATCTTCCCTCTGCATATACTCATTTTTATTACTTTTTTTCCGATTTTTTTTTTAATTTAATAACCATTGAAAAGTATTTTCAGTCTTATTTTAATTAAGAATTATTTGAATTGGTTTGATTATTTAAAATGATTATTGAAACACTTATTGCGCTCTTTTTAAAAAGAATTATTAGAAAACATTTCTTAAAATCTCTTAACACTATTTTGGGAATATCATGTATTGGATAAGTTTTATGATGTTTGAAATTTTGTTTTTTTTGATTTCCACGATTTCATTTGTTATTCTGATTTCAATAATTTTATTTTCATACATAAATTCAATTAAAAACATTTATTTTTAAAATAAAAAAATAGTATTTTTATAATTTCATAAACATATATTGATTATAAAAATTCAATAAAAAGCTTTTATTTTTAAAATAAAATATAGTATTTTTATAATTTCATAAACATATATTGATTATAAAAATTCAATTAAAAAATTATTTTTAAAATAAAAAACGTATTTTATAATTTCATAAACATATATTGATTATAAACATTCAATGAAAAACTTTTATTTAAAAAATAAAAAAAAGTATTTTCATAATTCCATAAACATATATAGATTATAAAAAATTAATAAAAAACTTTTATTTTTAAAATAAAATATAGTATTTTTATAATTTCAGAAACATATATTGATTATAAAAATTCAATTAAAAACTTATTTTTAAAATAAAAAAAGTATTTTTATACTTTCATAAACACATATTGATTATAAAAATTGAATTAAAAACTTTTATTTTTAAAATAAAAAATAGTATTTGTATACTTTCATAAAGATATATAGATTATGAAAATTCAATTAAAATCTTTTATTTTTAAAATAAAAAATAATATTTTTATAATTTCATAAACATATATCTTATAAGATTTCAAATATAATTTATCTTGTCACTGAGTCCGGTAGAAGCCACGCCGGAAGTTAGGATGTACGTTAGCTGATTATAATGGAAGAGATCTTCCCCCCCCCCACGAGATTGCCAAGTCGATTTTGTACTCTGGTGAGAGTAATCGAATCGGCACCCAAGCAGATATAGCATTGTGGCAACAATCTTCTATCTAACAAGATTATACAACTGTGATCTGTTTTTATAAAAGATTAGATCAAATAATAGATTAGCATATGCACATTTGCTTGTGCTCGTCCTCCTTATTCGAGATCATTTTTTGTTTTTCGTTTTTATTATTACTAACTCCGTACGGCATAATCACGTTGACAAACCGGTCCTGTTAGATCATGGAAGTTAAGCAACGTATAGTCAGTATTAAAATGGGTGACCACTTCGGAATTCCGCGTTCGGTATGTGGTCTCCACTTATCTCGGCATTGTTTCCAGTCGTACTGGATTTCTCCTTTCCAATTTCACTCAAGCAGTGCCGATTCAGGAGAGGTGTGGTTTGAGAATGCGCAACCCTTGCCTCATAATCATACACGCAGCTACCCTTACGAGGGATATCCAGGTATCGATTATCAACTCACTAGGGGTTCTCACACAGGTCATCATCAACGATTGCTCACTGATAATGACCGGTGGTGTTCCACTTGAATCTAAGTGACAAGTCTCCCCATATTTCAAGTACTCTCCACTTTATTCAATCATTATTGCAAATGACAGTGCGTTATCACAACAGCTGCTTACTATCGGTTTCTCGTTAGCAACAACCTGAGGGTTGAATGGTTATAAGCCTCCACAGGGCCCTAGTACTCCTTGCACTTTCCCAGTGGAAGTCTGATTAGTGCTCTCTCTCTCTCTCTCTCTCTCTCTCTCTCTCTCTCTCTCTCTCTCTCTCTCAGGGTGTTACCTGTTTGTATAAAACGCTAGATTTAATTACAGATTGGCATATGTACATTTCTAGCAGTATTCGATGCGTTCCTTGATGTACGTGAGTGAAACTTTTATAAGCATTTTTTGCACATATGTATATGGCAGTATTAAACGTGTTGCCACTTCATTCAGAAAATGTGGAAATAGCGACGAAGCATGGAATTGTTCGAAAAACAGAAGCCTATTTCAAAATAAGGAAATACTGTGCGGTGTATGAGTAGCAGACGGAAACTACTACCAAATTCCTCATTTAAAGAACTAACTATCTCAGGGTAACGCCCGTTTTCCAATTATATTTCCAGAAATGCAGGAAAGTAGAAGAAATACACGGAGGAGAGGGAATTTAATTAAAACTAATGAAAGCGTATTGGGTTGATATATATATATATATATATATATATATATATATATATATATATGGCGATTAAGCTACACTGAATATTCTGCGTTTCATCCAACTATAGGATTCATCAGGCTAAACCTACGTATTGAGCACTTTTGAAGTAAATACTTTAAGTTTACGCATAAATCTATACTTTCGTATATTAAATTTATGTGAATAAATGAAGTAGTTATATATATATATATATATATATATATATATATATATATATGAGAGAGAGAGAGGGGGAGAAAGAGAGAAAGAGCGGGAGAGGGGAGAGTTAGTAGAGGCGGCGATTTTTCATTTGAGAACAAGAAACATATGTTAGGGATGGACTGATGTTATGCATTTAGGATTATTTTAATGAACTTGGAGGCCAAATAACTACAAGTATACGCTTATTAAAATTGGCGTTTGATGCCTTAAACCAAAACTTAAAGACTTATATATTATTAAATATCTGAAGTCTTCAAAATTATTAGTTCCCCGACAAGAGGAGGGTGGACCTGTAAATTCACCCTTGTCCGTTCGTCCGTTCGTCTGTCTGCAATTTTCTCAATAATTACACCTTGGAAGTTTTTGAAATTTTGCACAAACATTAAACATAATATGAGTAAAAAAAGTAACGGAACGGATTTTCCGGAAAAACTCCGCCCCCCCCCCAAGGGGTGCCTTTCGCGTTAAAATGGCTAAAAATGACACTTTTATGCTTATTTAAAAAAAAAAAAAAAGTTGATGCGTTGGATTTTTATAAAACTTTCTGAAAAGTTGTAACTGATTTCTATATAATTGTTTTGGGTGTGCCCCAGGGGCTCTTTTAGGACTAATAAAAACACTCCATTTTTGGGGCTATTTTACCATATTTGTCCAAAATTGTCTGTGTATGCAAATTCAGCAGTTTTGCATGGTGCTGAAATTAAATTTACATATGTTAAGACCAATTGTTCATTTTCACCAGAATTTGACATCCCTTGGGGATATTTGGGGGGCTAAATGGGGAAGGGGGCAAATGCTGCTTTCAATATTTCAACATGATCCAAAAGCAGTTGTAAGAATTCCTCACGTTTCTGTAGCATTTTTTTCCAAGTTAGACACAGATATTTATTGCATATTTTTCTTCTAACGTGTCCTCACGTCCAGATTGTATTTTTGAAAATCACCAGCTGTGACAATCAGGTTTTAGTAGGGTGTATTCCAATTTCTGCTGTAGCTGTTCATTTGAAGCTGAAATAAGTTATATTACATCAGAAGCAGCCTTTATCGTTATTACGCATTAGCATTCAAGGTTGTGCGTTGCAAGGAATCAGGTGATATTTTTTTTAGATATCCCAATAATTGAACACGAAAAAAATCACAAAGAAAGAAAATTCTCCAAAATTATTAAATAAATAAAAAACATCAAAAATACATATTTCTTTTAAACATTTTATTTTAATAAAAAACTTTTTTTTAACTTTGCTCATTTTATTGAAAAAAAAAAAAAAAAAAAAGGAAAGCTCAAAATACATTTTTCGGGTAGCAATTAATAATACATGTTAAAAGACGTCTTGAAAAAGAGTTAAAAACATATTTAATCTTAAAAAAGGAAGCACAAGATAAGTAGCAAAATGCAGGATCGGATTTTGCATATAAAAGTATTTAATGAAACTACAAGTAAGTCACAGATCTTACTTGGTTAAAAAAAGGATGAGGTAAGGGGAATAGGAGGTAAAAGAAAAATGATAAAAAGATTTCACATGAATGGATAGTCCGGTGAAGGGTAAAAAATCCAAGAATGGTAAAATCCAAAACGGTCGAATTTAAAATCTCCAATCCAATGGGTAAATTTCAAATGGTCCAAAATGATCCAAAAGGCAGAGTTCCTTGGAAAAAAGCGCAAATGGAATGAATTCCAAATCATTAAAAGAAAAAGTTTGTAATCAAAATTTATTGTTCGACTGAATACTCCAGAAAAGCAATTTACAAAGTTCTTATTCCACGGAGTTTCAAAGAATGCTATCCTTGCTATTTGTTACAAATATAATTTGCTGATTTCTGTCTGAATCATAAAAATTGGTAAAGCAAAGAAAAATCTCGACAAGCAGCAAAATCCCACCCCTACACAGTAGAGATCCCTAGGTGTAAGAAAGCCTTCTACTGTAATAGTTTCTTCCACAGGACTGCTAGACTTTGGAATTCCCTTCCGGTTTCCTGTTTTCCTGACTGTACTGATATGCAGAAGTTCAAGTGTAATGTAAACCGACATCTTGCTGCTCAGCTCCTTACATAGTATCCTTACAAATTATATCCTAGATAGTAGTCAATACTGGACAGAAAATGTAACTGTTTACGCTCGAATAAATAATATATATATATACAGACAGAGAGAGAGAGAGAGAGAGAGAGAGAGAAAGAAAGAGAGAGAGAAAGAGAGAGAGAGAAAGAAAGAGAGAGAGAGAGAGAGAGAGAGAGAGAGAGAGAGAGAGAGAGGTTGACTCTCATGCCCCAGTTAAGAATTTAACTGTAGAAACTATGTTTCCTATGACAGTTTTAGCATTAGCGTGATCGCGTGGAACTCTTCTATCCAGGTGCTTTTGTTTTTCGATTCAAGGCCAACAGCGTCCCTGCGGTCTTTACTTCTCTCATAAGACACCATTCGCTATGAGGCATTTCTCCAAACCCAGATGCGACTTCCGGGGTCAACACCATCCTCTGGTGGAAACAGCTTGCTTTGGGAAAAGATGCTTTTCATGTAGTTGGTTAATAACAGCCAGTTTTTCCTTCTCCTCCTACTGACGAATAGTATTAGCAACTATGTAAAGCTCGTTGTAAACAAATCGAGCACTGTCCAACAGTTGTCATTATTTATATAAAACATTGAGATGTTAGTTGCTAAAAGTGCCTTTTTTTTTTTACATAGGCATCACCACATTATCAAGGCCCAGAGGCCACTCAAGGATAAGGGTTAAAGAGTGTACAGTAGAAATTGGACAATATAGTAATCATTAGTAATGAAAATTTGGTAAATTTGATAACTTATATGGAACGGATCATCAAGAACTTATTTACTTTAGACTTGAACACAACCATATTGTAGTCAGCCGGAAAGCAGGAAAATGGAAGACAATTCCACAGGCGTGCAGTTCTAAGAAAGAAGCTTTGTTCATGGAATCTACGTTTAGGTTTAGGCACAGATAAAGAGTGGGGGAAATTATTGATAGTGTTTACAGCTAGACGAGTGTTTCTTGTGAAAGTTTGGCGAGGGGGGACCATAGATTGAAGCTCAGTCGAACACTTTCCATGAAAATAACGATACATCAGAGACA
>NC_136495.1:115995981-115998481 GCF_053919585.1 Euprymna scolopes
ACATTTTTTCCAGCAAAAATCGACAGTAGCAGTGAAGTTTAAAAAATAGCAAACGAAACAAGTAAGAGTTTCTAACCGAAATTTTAATTTGAACTTGAAATTCATGGTTAAACAAGGAATTGTCTTACACATGTTCGGAGGTTTTATGTTTCTGTCTTTGTGCACATTTTTTCCGGCCAAAAGCGACAGCAACGGCGAAGTTTAAAAAAATAGCAAGCGGAACAAGTACGAGTTTCTAACCGAAATTTTAATTTGAACTTGAAATTTATGGTTAAACAAGGAATTGTCTTACACATGTTCGAATGTTTTATGTTTCTGTTTTGTGTACATTTTTCCGGTCGTCAGCAACATCAGCGGCGGAGATTAAAAAATAGCAGCGGGGGGGGGGGAAGAAGCGTTTCTAACTAAAATTAGAATTTAAAACTTGAATTCACGGTTAAACGAGGAATTGTCTTTCACATGTTTGGATGTTTTATGTATCTGTTTTTGTGTACATTTTTCTAGCCAAAAGCAACAACGGCAGAGGAGTTAAAAAAAGCAAAAAAAAAAACAAAAACGAACAAAGTAAACTTTTCTAACTGAAATTATTATTATTATTAATTATTATTATTATTATTATTATTATTATTATTATTATTGTCATTGTTCTTCTTCTACTTATTATTATTATTATTTTTTTAAATTTTTATTGTTATCATTATCATTATTATCATTATCATTATTTAAAAATTTATTTTTACTTTATTGGTTATTATTACTATTATCACTAATATTATTACTAGTAGTAGTAGTAGTGGTGGTAGTGGTGGTAGTAGTGATAGTATGTTTTTATTATTACTGTAGTTGTAATGGTAGGTGTTGATTTTTGTTGTCATTGCTATTGTTTTCGCTGTTAATATTATTGCTACCGATATTAGTGTTGCCATTATCATTTTAGATTTTATTTCTATTGTTGTTGGTGGTAATGGGAATAGTGGTGGTGATGGAGGAAAAAGGTCGGGAGGGGATCTTTGACCTTGGTGGGGAACCCTCCTAGAGATTATGTCTGGATAAAACTATCGGTGGTGGTGTAACCTTAAATTCACTAACCCCATTTATAGGAGAATGTCAAATCAAAATATTGAAAATAACGACGTGAATGAGGCTGGAACATCTTGTGATGGTCTCACGTCATATAGGTGTCCCACTGGTCAACAGGGTGGGCCCTGTCGTCATCATACAACTGTTCGAAATTCTGAGGATGTGGCTGGATATAGGGGGAGTGAGAATTGCCAGAGAGGGTTCCAAGACACGGAGGGAGTTGGAACAGGAAATGTAAAAAAAAACAAAAAAAAAAAAACATGGACGCATGAGAAAAGAAGAGTAATGTGGGAATGCTTTGTAAGAAGTGGAAGTACCAAATCTGGTGGATATATCCGAAAAGTGAAGGAAGACTGGGAATCGAGAGGAGGAAGGGCTAGACGTGTCACGAGTTTGGTATCCCAGTTAAAACAAATTAAAAATAACAACCCATTTTCAGTGATTGCAGTACCCATTGGTTTATACTGGAATTTGAGTGGCACTAAGCCTCCCCAAGATCCCAGTTCTCTTCACACTTGTCCAGCGGAGGTCTGGCCAGTGCTCCCTCCTCGGTCTTTCCATCCTCCTTGACCCTTCTCAGCTCTTTGGTATAACTTTTCTATTAGGGAGAACGGTGGTGAAACAATGGAGAGGATGCATGTAGTTCTGCAGCTTCGGTGTTCTTCATTCTCTGTAACGCTTATTCGTTATATTGTCTTGTGTTATTCTCCGTATTCAAGGGGTTTCCTTAATATTTCAACCGTTTTCATTATCGTTTGGCGTTGCCTTTTTGCAGCCATTCCTCTGATTCTAATTTCTGACATTGTTTTTTTTTCCAGGTTTTTCTGAATTGTTTCTAGTGCTCCTACTATTATCGGTACTATTTTGATTTTCTTCATCATCCAAATCCCTTTTAACTCTCTGGCTAGTTCTGTGTATTTGCTTCGTTTCTCCTTTTCTTTCATACTCACCCTGTGGTCAGCTGGGACAGCAAAGTCTACGATTTGACAGGATTTCTCTTTCTTGTTAATTATTACGATATCTGGTTGGATGGGTTTGTCCGTTTGTATGTCCATGCCCCATAGGATTTTGTGGTTCTCATTTTCGAGTGCGGTTGTGGGTTTATGCTTGTACCATTTATCTGTATGCTCAAAATGCAGCCGTTTGTACAATTCCCAGTGCACCGCCCTCCCCACTTGGTCATGCATGTTTTTGTATTCCTTTTGGGCCAGTTTGATGCATTCACTTACTATATGGTTTATCGTTTTGTCTCTTTATCCACAGAGTCTGCATTTGCTGTTTTCTTGTGTTTTATCGATCTTTGCTTTGATATGGTTGGTTCTTATCGAGTTATCTTGTGCTGCAGTTATTAGAGATTTAGTTTCTCGGTTTATATGTCCTTTTCGCATCCATGTCCAGGTGTTTTCGTTATTCTCATATT
>NC_136495.1:116003481-116005981 GCF_053919585.1 Euprymna scolopes
AAAAAAAAAAAAAACAAACAACAAAAAAAAAAACAAACAAAAAAAAACAAAAAAAAAAAAACGTCGGAACTTTAGACAATTCACAAATTTTGCATAACTCTGTTTTTTTTCTTCTCCACTTGCACGTGGCACTCTTTCGAAAATAGATAAATGAATAAATAATAAAAAATAACAACGTTACTTGTTATCGTGTCAAAAAGAAGGAAAAGATTTTGCTCACGTGATTACGTGTCTTTTTAAAAACATGTACATAACCTTTTATTTTTATTTATATATTTGTTTAAGCTTTTTTTGTCAGTGTACTAGAAGGAATTCAGTTGATTACACACTTTTTGCGTGTTCTTTACATTACAATAGTACAACCTTGAATCCGACGGCGCAATAATACACAGTTCAATACTGTAAAACTGAAACGATGCTTTTCTGAGTGAAAAGGGCGCCATTTTCTTCTTATTCATATTTATATCGATTCTTTGCTTTAAAAACCTAAAGTAATTACGTGTTTACTTTTTTAATATCCCATTTTGCTGTTTCGGATCATATTATTAAATTAAGTAAAGCTTCATGATTTTTCAAAACTGTTTTTGTTTCTTTGTTTTTCGATATTTCGTCGATATTATTTAGCAAGAGTGTTTAGCAGAAAAGCCAAAAAACGACTACCCGAAAAAATAAATATACAAGAAATAAATGTTACCATAGTCAATAAAAGTTCAGTTCATGTTTTTTTTGTTTTGAAATAGTTTTTAATGCTCTTTACTTGAAATAATTTCAGCGAACCGAAATTAAAACGAAATTTGAAGCGATAACTACTTAAATGAATTTTTATATAAACTACACATGCCATAATCGAATATTCCTCAAGCACAAAATAACGGAAACCATTAAAATATGTTTATAAATATTCTTTACGTTGACGGAACTCTCTTAAATTTTTAACACAGAATGCTCAGGTGCCCCTCCTTCAAATTGAAAACGGGGATCTCTATTTCAAAGTCGCTGCCATTTTGATTTTTTTAAACCGGTTCGTGAATTAAAAAATAATATTTTTTTTTACAAACTACTTAAAAATACAAACCAATGACCTTTTTTTACCATAAAAGTAACTTTTATTGACTATGGTAACATTTATTTCTTGTATATTTATATTATTATATATATAACATTTTCTGTTTGTAAGGAAACATCATTTTGTTGGTCACTCTTGGCTACGAATGGAAACAAAGTTGATATAAAAAATATATTTTCGCAAAATTATCTTTACTTTCATCATATTTTGCTTAGGGTAAAATTTTTGAGTATCAAAACCTATCTCTTTACAACCCCCTCCTATCATAGCCTATCATACTTTCATCAATCACAGTCCATTTTCTGTAGGCTGTTTTTGAACCCAGTCAACGACGGGTACTTCTGCTAGTATATATACAGCTCTCTTCAGCCAATACTCATCTTTCAGATGAGAATTGGCTGAAGAGAGCTTGATATGGATATCTTAAAGTGTCCTAATTATCAGGCTTGAAACCGACAGTACCATTGACTTGTCTCATCTAACAACTTTCTGTACACAAAATACAAAATATGAATATATATATATATATATATATATATATATATATATATATATATATATATATATATATATATATATATGATGATTGCAACGTCTTAAAGTCCATGAGCCCAAATGCCTGAGGGAGTATCTATGCAAAGATGATGTTACAGAGTTTTAGCTTTGTACGACAGCTAAGTCTCTCTCTCGGTTCAAAATGTTGAGATCCAGCAACAAGCAAGAGCAAGATAGCCAGCAACAAATTAAACTGCAGACCAGCTTAATGCGGGTACTGGTCTTCCGCTTTATGATTTTTTAAATCAGATTTGCTTCTCCTAGAAAGGTTGCCTTCACCACTGCTTACGGGAGCCCTCTCTACCCCAATACACGTATACACACACACACACACACACACACACACAAATATACACGGTGCTAGTTGGCCGTTGACCCAGAAAAAGAGTTCATTCGCCCTTTGGAAGGTCTTGTTTCTAATCCGTCAGGGAGACTAGCCGCCCTCCTCACCAAACAAGTCTGGTGGGGGAACCAGTTTAGTCGCCGGTGACCCGACCATGAGGCAGGTAGTACTGGGTTACATGGTACCAGTAGCATATGACATGACCTGACCACATATATATGACCTGACCATATATATATATATATATATATATATATATATATACATACGTACATATATATATATATGTATATATACATACATAATACATACATACATACGTACATATATATATATATGTATATATACATACATAATACATACATACATATATACATATATATATTGTCAATATTTATTTTGAAATACTTTATATATATATATATATATATATATATATATATATATATATATATATACAAAGTATTTCAAAATAAATATTGACAATTTTATTTTGTAATATATTAGCAGGGAGACCCGATATTGCCCAGAATTGA
>NC_136495.1:116008481-116033481 GCF_053919585.1 Euprymna scolopes
CTGATTATCTCCCCTTTAATTCGTTAAGAAACTGAAGACGTCATCATGACGTCACATATTACGATAACTCCTTCGCTATTATCGAACTTAACACCTGGTATTTTCAAACCGAACATTTTGGTGAAATACAAACGAACCGATCAAAGAATTCTCTAAAATCGACCCATCCATGAGTAGATTTAAAAATCTGGGAAGCACGTTGAATACGTAGCGACAGCGTTGTGGTTTGCATTGGCGCATTTACAGTAAATGGAAATGCCCGAAGTAGCAGCGACAGCGAATGTTGTTATTACGTATCTATTCACGATTGGACAAAATCTCCAATCAGTAGTTCCTTTTAGCCAATCAAAGACGTGAGAATATTCACTTCACAAAGTTGTCAGCAAATACTAATTATTTTGTGTGCATCGATGTTTTAATGCTTGTTAGTAATAATTTACTGTCGGCAACAAAAACTTTTAACCAATAGTGGGGGCATTTCCAGGTAACATAAAATGGTTCCTAATACATAAATTTTAGGTGCTTGTGCACTTTTGTCACCGCGTTATTTTTAAATAGTTTTTTCAGGTAAAATTCAAGCTTCAGGATAATTTTTTGATTAAATTTTTAGGTGGAAACACAGATTAGTTACAAAACACCCTTCCTTCCCAATGTTAAGAATGGCTTTCAAAATAATAACGCTATTATTTCAGCACAGTGGCAAAAGAGCACAAGTACCTAAGTTTTAAAATAAGTATTTTGTCGGTGACTATTACTGACGCAATTTTTTATTTTTTTTTTTAATTCAAGTTTCACCCCAAACAAAGCACAGTGCCACTGTGAAGTAGGGGGCTACTATCGGGGGCATAAGTTGCAGGAGTATTATGAAGGGAGATGAGTAGCAAGATGTTTGTTCATATTACACTTGAACTTCTGCATGTCAGTACAGTTGGGAAAGCAGAATCCCGGAAGGGAGTTCCAAAGTCTAGCAGTTCTGGGGAAGAAACTATTGGAGTAGAAGGCTTTCTTACACCTAGGGATCTCTACTGTGAAGAGGTGGGATTTAGTTGCTTGTCGGGTTTGTCGGGGGTATTCATGTCGAGGGGGGTACAAGTGCTTGTAGTTCGTACGAGCATTCACCATTAAAATACTTGTAGAACAGACAGAGGGATGCAACATTTCGTCGATGGGACAGAGGCTGAAGCTTAGATGACAGTTCAGGATCTATCAGGTTGGCGACTCTCTTTTGAACTCTGTCAAGGAGTGAGAGACAAGTAGCAGATGAACCAGCCCAAATGTGACATCAGTACCCTATACATAGGCGAATGGTCGCCTTATAGAGGTACAGGATACTTTCAGGCATAAGTAGCTTTCTAGCATGGTAGAGAGAGCCCACCTTCTTCACAGGAGCCTTGGCAATGCTTTCAATGTATCTATTCCAGTTCATGTTCCCTGTAAACGTTAGGCCGAGGAGTTTAAAGGAAGTACTTTCGGGTAATGCGTTCATTGCTATTGGTGGTAGTGAAGGTTTCTTGTAATTATTGAAGGAAACAAGTTTAGTCTTGGCAGCATTGAATGTGACCATCCATTTTAGTCCCCATTCCACTACAGATTGGAAATCATCCTCTAGTGTTCCTGCCATTTCCTTATTTTTATAATGGATACTTAGAAAGTAAAATTTGACCAATTTGGAAGCTTATCACATTGTTTTAAGGGAGGCAACTCTATTTTACTAAAAACTGTTAGGAAAATGATTTTTTTTGACTACTTCATTTAATGTAATGAAATTCTATGAGATTAATAACAAAAATAAATAAATACATAAAATGCGACGATATTGTATTTTTTTCTTAAATAAAACATTCCAGTAATTGTAAGAAAAATAAAATGATTTTTTTCAACTACTTTAGTAAAATAGAATTACCTCCCTTAGAACAATAAGCTAAGCTTCCAAAGTGCCAAAATATTTGAATGGTACTTAGTAACGCATGCACATACGTTAAAGTCCATCGTGTATATATGAAGACCCAAGAAGAAGATTAAATCTGGATAACGTAGGGAGATGTGGGAGAAGTATGGCCCATGTTGAAAGAATAGACGAGAGTCATTGAGTTAGTCTTTGTAGAACAGTTGAAATAGCAGGTCCAGTTCACAAGGGAAGATCAAGGAAAACATGGGAGCAAGTGATAAGGATAGACTTGATAAAATAGAGGGATGAATAAAAGCCTGGTCAGAGATAAATCACTTTGGAAGTCAATTTCTTGTAGCCATCCACGATGACAATGATGCTGATGCTGTTGTTGCTGCTGCTGATGGTCTGCACTATTTTATTCCTATTCGTAGGTTAAATTTTTTTTTTTTTTTAATTAAATCATGTCATTTATTATCAGAAACAATAAAGATCAAAATTTAGTTAATAAATCATAGATTCAACACTCAACAAAATATGAATAAGTACTGTATAAAAATTTACTTGCCTCCTCACGAGGGCAGAGTTAGACACAAGGTCGGTTTTTAATATGTGAGAAAATCCAGCTTCCCAAAAAGGGGCACTCTGGAGAGGAACAAAAGTAAAAATTGTCTCGGTCATAAAGGATTTCTCCTCCACTGACCAAGGATAGAAAAAGTGAAGTGTAGTGTCAGAACAGATACTACACTGTGATCTTGACCCTAAGATGAATAGATACAGTAGAATACATAAATGTAAAAAATGCATGAAAATCTTCAACCACCAACTTTTTAAAAGAATATATTCAGAAGATGAGGAATTTTCGTCGAACATTACAAATTTTTTCGATGAAGATTAATAATTTGCATTATTTTGATTCGTCGGACTACTGTTCTCATCTCGAATGTTATTTGCGCAACATTTGGGCCGATGCAACCGCCGACTTTCTTCGGATATATCTGTCTTTGGTCAGTGAAGGAAAAGTCCTTCCAAACTGAGGCAATTTTAATTATTTTGTCCTCAAACTAGAGTGCCCCTTTTTTTTGGCGGGAGGAGGTTAATTTTCTCCACATTAAGTTTCTACACTTTGTATCTAACTGGGAGGCAAATAATAGGTGTTCAATATCTTTCAACTAACATTTGTGATTCATAGAATTTGTTTCTCAAACAGTGCAGTCGTTTCAGGTTTACTTACATGAATACGTGTATTATTATTATTATTATTGTTCTTGTTGTTGTTATGATGATGATGATGATGATGATGATGATGATTTCCTTAAGGCTTTTTTTCATATATACATTAATTTTATGAAATAATGCTGAAATGTTCCTTGGTTTTGGTATTGGGTTATGTTAAAAAAAAAAGACCCTTTTCAATTGATTTAATTAACTAATTTATAACTCACTCATCAAGTCATCGATCTCTCATGATGTTTCTGTCTATTACTCTTACCCTCTCTCATTCTACGTTGTTTGGCCCTTTGTTGCTCCTATTCTCATCTCCTCCCTTCTCTCTCTGTCTTTGTATTAAGATTCTAAAGATAATAAAACTCACTATAAAATGGAAGATTGTAATAGTCCACTGTAAGCAATAGTGAATATTACCGCAAATGTTAAGGCTGTTGAACTCATAGTTGGTGAGAAAGAGAAAGATATTTAGATAGATTGATAGAGAGAGAGAGAGAGAGAGAGAGAGAGAGAGAGAGAGAGAGGGAGGGGGGTAGAAACTAATTTGCGATTTTTTTATTTTAAAACTTGCTTCCCCTAATTTAAACACTCTATCCTGAGTACTACGGGTCGCATTTTTCTTCTAGTATATATATATATATATATATATATATATATATATATATATATATATATGAACTTTAACATTTTGTATTTCTTGTTGAATAATAAATTTCTCTTAATTTTTTTTAATTTACTGAATGTAACTTCAAGTTTTCTTTTGTGTGTGTTTGGACTCTCATTGATTTCGACGCATGAACTTCTGCCAAAACAACTAAGTTGCTCGGAAATCCACACATAATTTGGTATTACTTCTAACCTTTGTCGGTGCAGATGATTGCAACAGGACAAAGTATACAGCAGACCGCAGATTTTTACATCAGTTTCCTTCCCCTAGAACCATGTCTTAATGAAACCTGGAGGTGCATGTTTCCCAGTGACTTAATGCACCCGCAGATACCAACCTGGAAATTTCTATGACTCGGCGTTGTACATAAAGCGGATATGCTTTCCAAATGGTTACGCATCTGGTACTGGCCAGGTTCTACGTTGCTTAACTTCGGTGATCAAGCGAAAACCGGTGTGTCAACGTGATTGTGCCGTTATATGTCAATCCCTTTAAGAAACTCGTTTCTTATCGTTGAGCACTTTCAGTTGAAATAAAAAGTCTGTCAATTTAGCTCTTATGCGCAGATCATCATATAATGGTTAGATCACTCTGACAGACGTTAAAAGGCATTTAAAAAATAAATGTTTAAATTTCAACGTTATTTCTCGCAGTTAACAGTAGCCCAGTGGATTAGGTCCTTGCTTATGAGGTCAGAGATGGCTTCTGCTGCCGTCGGGTTCGAGTCTATCGACTGGTGTTAATCGTGACACCCTGCACTGATGATTCTTGAAAGGATGAAACACCAGTGTCCCTAGGTATTTAATAATTATTATAATAAATAATTATATATATATATATATATATATATATATATATATATATATATATATATATATATATATATATATAATTATTAAATATATTTATATCAATTAAGTTTTTTTCATATTTATTTCTTTTAGGTATCGAAATAAATTTTTAGAACTATACATTAGGAACTAAATATTATTTTCGTGTGTTCACATAAAATGTTATACTTGCATAACTTAGTACCTAGCTCTAATCACATATCGAGCACTATTTTACTCGTATTTGTTTCTACAGTTCCTTGCTTAGAATCAGAAGAGAACCACATGAATGTTGTCAACACTCCTAGCTAAACTAGTCCATATACACATGCCATGTAAATAATAATGTTTATGGTTGAATGATTTACGCGTCTCATTCTACAACATCTGAAGAATTTTGAAAACATCTTTTATGAATTATTCATATGAATGAGTGCTATGACTTTATTTGCTTTTCATTATTTTACGTTTTTATAAGGTTCGCAAACATAGATTATCGATCAAACTGTTGGTAGTTACGGAAACCTATTAAACAAATATAAGTCATACCTTGCTGAAAGAAAAAAAAAACACGATTAAAGGGGAATAACTCTTGCAAGCGCATACATTAAAATAAGTGCCTATAATTTATGTTAGAAATAGAGTCTTTATAAGAAAAGTAAAACGTATAATAATAATAATAATAATAATAATAATAATAATAATAATAATAATAATAATAATAATAATAATAAAGGAAACCCCTTGAATGTGGAGACTAACGACACACTTGAACTACAACCACAAACAGGAATATAACACGGAATAATGAAAACTGAAACGGTGTAATTGTAAGGTACCCTCATGCGCCCCTACGTTCCGGCCACCCACCTTTTTTGTGTGTGTATGACGTCACCATAAACTGGTACTACACCAAATAAGCGAAGCGCGTCAAGGACGATGGAAAGACCTAGGAGGGAAAGCAAAAGCACTAGTCAAACCCTTGCTGGATGAGTGCAAAGAGGACTGGGACCTTGGGGAGACTTATTGCTATCCAAATCCCAGTAAAGACCAATGGTCGCCACCAACAAGAAATCAATGGTAAGCAGCTGTTGCGATAACGCACATTTTTTTGCAAAGCTATCGAAAGGTGGAGAGTACTGGAAATCTAGGAAGACTTGTCGTCACTCAGACTACTCCTAGTGAGTAAATACTCGTAGTAGTAGTAGTAGTAGTAGTAGTAGTCAAAATAATAATGAAAATAATAAGGCTAAACTTCTTTCTGACTAACGATTTGGACTTAGGCAAGTGTTTTCTACTGCGGATCTCTGAATGCATATACCATACACTAGACAAAGCTGATGAAGTTTGGAGCTGTAACGCTTAATATATCCAACGCCTTTGACGAGGTCAGGCATTAATGTCTTCTCATAAAAATTAATTTGCACAGTATTACTGGACGAATCTACTATTATAGGAAAGGAACTGTGTGTGTGTGTGTGTGTGTGTGTGATCAAGATCAAAGTGTAGTATCTGTTCTTCAGATGCTGCACTTCCATTTCTTGTTCTCTTTCGATGGAGGAGCAGTCCTTCACGACTGAGACAATTTTTTATTTTTGTACCTTTTCTCCAGGTTAAAAAACGACCCTGGTGTCTAACTCTGTCCCGTGGGGAGGCATTGTAAATAGGTATTACTGGATTAGTCTCTACTATTATGGGAAAGGAACATTGTGTGTGTGTATGTGTGTGTGTGTGTGTGTGTGTATGAGAGAGAGAGAGAGAGAGAGAGAGAGAGTTTGTTTCCTATGGACTCGAAAATGGCTGAGCCGATTTTTATGAAATTTCATACGGAGGTACTTTATGCGCCTAGCGCTGTTCTTAGATAGGTCTTGTATCGAAATATATAAAAGCTGTATATATCCGGCGTTGCTGAGTAAAAAGACATTTTATTTTTACTACCTGAAATGGAAGATTTTGTTTTAAACAAAATCAAATAAAAAAGATAATTAAAGGAATCGTTTGTGGCATTGGAAAATTAGGCAGAAATTTTTCCGATTCCGGTACTAATTCCGAGACTGCCAAAAGTCCCAATTTTTCTGATTTCTGATTCCAATTCTGATTGATCATCCCAATACTAATATATATATATATATATATATATATATATATATATATATATATATATATATACACACACACACACACACACACATATATATATATATATACACACACACACACACACACACACACACACATATATATATACACACACACACACACACACACACACACACACACACACACACACACACACACACACACATATATATATTTATCTGAAGAGCCAAAATTTAAGTATATATGCATGATCAAAGTATCAAATACTAGCAGGGAGACGCCATGTTGTCTGGGATGAAATGAGAATCAATGAATATTCTACAATTCGTAATATTTATATTGTCATCGAAAGCGGTGAAATAGCTCATTTTTAAATGAAATTGATTAATTGCCTGCTCCAATCAGGGACCCACCATGGTGCACTGAAAGAAAGCTTCACATGTCTCCTCGCAGTGACTTAGTTCATATTACATTGTAGTCTACATTGCACTGTTGATTTTATAAAATTATTTTTGTATAATAGCTGGGGGTGGGGGGCTTATACTTGTGCAGTGATAAACTTATCAAATGCACTTGTGATGTTAGACTGTTACCTTGGTCAAAATCGGACTGTTCCTTTTTTTAATTGGATTTTTTCAATTAGCAATTTTCGATATGTATTGGAGGCATTCCAATACAAATTTTTTCTAAGCACACTTTGTGAAATCATATATCTATTTATGTAAAATTTCAAAAATAAAAAAAGTCAGCCCAGTTATTTCAGAGTCCATAGGGAAAACTCTCTCTCCCCCTCCCTCTCTTTGATATATATAATTCAAACACGGTAGTGGTTGTGCCAGTTTTAGTCATTTAGACCTGCTTTAAAGCTTAACCGCTCATCCATTTTTCGACCAAATTTCAAACAATTATTACAGTTTATAGATCACCTTCTTAGCTATATTGTGAAAATTCTTTTTATCAATTTTCCTTCAGTAAAACAAAAGTTATGATGAATTTTCTGGTGTTCAAAATCGTGAAAATATGTAAGGAGGTGAGCGACGCTTTTTATGACTTGTTTTCATAACAACCACGTCACTCCAGCGACTACTGTTCTTACTAATTCGAAAAGAGAAATAACAAGTGTGAATGAAAGCATGAAAGGGAGATAATTTGGGGGGATTTTATTGAAAGCAGACGAGTGCCGTACATTGTTATTACATATGCTTTATGAGGGTAAAAAAAAAAAGACTGAAATTAAACAAATAACAAGTGAATTCATTGAAAGCCGGGAAAAGTCATGGATTACAATAGAAAAATGCGAGCATGAAAAGTAATATGGTTAAGCTTAAACATGGAAAAGTAAAGGACTAGTGGTTAAAACTGGAAAAGAAAAGGAACAAGA
The DNA here is from genome assembly GCF_053919585.1 of Euprymna scolopes. Taxonomy (NCBI): domain Eukaryota; kingdom Metazoa; phylum Mollusca; class Cephalopoda; order Sepiida; family Sepiolidae; genus Euprymna; species Euprymna scolopes. Next base: position 116,016,575 of record NC_136495.1, read on the forward strand.
TCTTCTAGTAAAAATATAATAAATTTATAACTTAAAATATTGCAGCATTAAGAAGTTTTTTAAAATTCAATTTATAACATATAATCGATTCTTAAAACTGCAATATTTTAAGTTATAAATTTATTATATGTTTTACTAGAATATCTTGTCCTTTTCTTTTCCAGTTTTTACAACTAATCCTTTACTTTTCCATGTTTAAGCTTAACCATATTACTTTTCATGCTCGCATTTTTCTATTGCAATAACATATGTATATATTTGTGTGAAATTTTAAAACTAAAAAAAGTTGGCCCAGTCGTTTCAGATTCCGTAGGGAACAAATTCTCTCTCTTCCTCTTTCTCTCTCTCTTACACACACATGCACACACAGACAAAGTGCCTTTTAAATGTAAGCGTAGATCATAAGTGCTCTTCATGTAAAAATGGTATAAAGGGGATATGAATTTATTAAAGGTTATCGTTACAATAGTATACGCTTAGTTGCGACGGGGAGGTTTTTAAAAAAAAATTTTTTTATTACATTTTCACTTCAAACAAGGCACATTGCCACTTTGATGTAGGGGGCTACTATCAGGGACATAAGCATTAGGGGTACTGTGTAGGGAGTTGGGCAGCAAGATGCCGGTTCACGTTACACTTGAACTTCTGCATGTCAGTACAGTTAGGGAAGCAAGGACCCGGAAGGGAATTTCAAAGTCCAGCGGTTCTGGGGAAGAAACTACTGGAGTAGAAGGCTCTCTTACATCTAGGGATCTCAACTGTGAAGGGGTGGGATTTAGCTGCTTGGCGAGTTTGTCGGAGGTATTTACGTCGAGGGGGCACGATGGCTTGCAGTTCGTCAGAGCATTCACCATTAAAGTACTTGTAGAACAGGCAGAGGGATGCAACATCTCGTCGATGGGACAGAGGCTGAAGCTCAGGACCTATCAGATTCGCAACTCTCTTTTGAACGTTAGATACTATGTAATAGGTATGAATTCTTTATTGCCTTTATTGCTTTTTACTACAGTGCCCTCAGTACTTTGTGCTTTTATATTACAATTGAACAATTTTGTCTGCCTCTTTGTTTAAAACGACCCAACAGAATATCATTAAATTTGACATGAAAAGTCTTTGAGAAGCTGAATGTTTCATAGTGGCTGAAATGTTGCTAATACTACTACTGCTACTAAAACAGTAAATACTTTAGACTAAAAACATATTGCAAAATACCACAATCCTGTGGGTTAGGTCAGCTGCTGGTCTATTTGTGTTGCATGTCTGATATTCTGCACAACCACGTGTCCAGCACCCCTCACTCCCTCACCCTAACCGAAACTTTTAAATCAAACAAAATGAAATGATACCTAAAGTAAAAGATACGTTTAAACCAGGACCAAACTCAAAGAAAAGAAACCTGCCTCCTCCCTTGAGGCTTCCATTTACGAATATCCACGGGCTTAGAACTAACTTAGATGAAGTTGAATCATATCTTGCAAACACCCCGGATATCTTAGCATTAAGTGAAACTAACCTTCACTCCTCCATTCTCTCTAACCACTTTAACATGCCTGGTTATCCCCCACTCTGCCGCCAGGACTCGGATAGACATATGCATGGGCTTGGAGTCTATATTCGTAACACCCTCCCCCTGATTAGAGAAATAAAACTAGGAACAGACGACCAGGCCTTCATGTGCTTCAGACTAAATATGCAACATAATATTAGCTACTTGTATTTTCTCTACCGCTCTCCCTCAATCCAGGACTGTACCCTAATTAACAAATCTCTGACAGCATAGATATAGCACTCTCCCTCGATAATAGCGCTGAAGTACATATATTTGGTGACTTCAATGTCCACCACAGTAACTGGCTTGGATTCTCTAATTACACAGACATAGCTGGTAGCACAACACATAGCTTCGCTATATCCCATTCCCTATCTCAGATGGTTACATTCCCGACACGTTTCTCAGACCAGCAAGACCAACATGCCTCACTTCTAGATCTGTTTCTGACAACAGTTCCCCATGATTGTACAATAAATGCCCACAGCCCACTCAGAAATGCTGATCACGCTGTGATAATGGTAGAAATCACCCTAAATTCTCACCCTAAAACTGAAGACCCACTACTCAAAACAACGAGGTATTACAAAAAGGTCGACTGGGAAGCCACCATGGAACTCATCAGAGATGCCCCATGGAAAAATATCTTTTCTCTCCCAGCTGAACAGTGTGCAAATGAGATCACTGAATGGGTAAAAATTGCAATTGAGGCACATGTTCCCACACGGAAATTTTATAGCAAACCCCACTCTCCTCAATGGTTTACCTCTGCTTGTGCAGCTGCTATTGCTCAAAGGAAGCATGCGTTCTGCAGATTCAACCGACATAAGTCCAGTTCAAACAGCCAGAAGTATATAGAAACCAGAAATAATTGTAAGAGAGTACAACAGCTAAGACAGATTACACTGAAACCATCAGGAAACGCATTGAAGCACAGAAATTAGGAACCCATGATTTTTGGAAAATCTACAATAGTGAAGTAAATAAATGGCAGTCAACGATTCCCCCACTATCAATCAATCATGAAGTTGCTTGCATGGCAACCGATAAGGTAAATCTGCTTGCCAGTCGGTTTGCCTCAAACTCCACACTGGACCCGACACACCACTCCCTTCCCAACTTTCCTTTGAGGACAGACGCCATATTAGACGATCTGAAAATAATCCCTTCTCAGGTGCATGGTGTCATAAAAAACCTAAACACCTCAAAAGCATGTGGACTAGATTTCGTCCCGGCTGTGCTAATAAAAAATGCTGTGCTGAGATTGCTCCAGTCTCTCTAAACTTTACAATAAATTCCTTAATGAATCTTGCTTTCCCGACTGCGGGAAAACCGCTTCTGTGGTCCCAGTCTTCAAGAATTCTGGTGAAAGAACTGATCCACTAAATTATCGCCCTTTAGCCTCCTCCCACTTTTCGCCAAAATATTTGAGTCCTTAATTAATCAAACCCTAGTCCAACACCTAACAACTGCTAAACTCCTGACCGACAAACAATATGGATTCAGGCAAGCCCGTTCAACAGCAGATATCTTAACTGTAGTCTCTAACGTATATACCATTCACTGGACAAAGCAGGGGAAGGTAGAGCGGTGGCCCTTGATATATCTAAGGCTTTTGACAGGGTATGGCATGATGGTCTTCTAAGGAAAATTAGATCACTGGAAGAATACACAATGTAATTAAGTAAGAGAAAAATCCAAGTTGTCCTCGACGGTCGTACATCTAAACAATATGCTATAAATACGGGAGTACCCCAGGGGTCTATCCTTGGACCTTTGTTGTTCCTGATATTCATAAATGACCTCCCTGATAAAATTGTCTCCGAGATGAGTATATTTGCCGATGACACCACCCTCTATAACAGGCATGAAGGGAAAACAAATGAACACATATCTAAAGAAATGGCAGAATCACTAGAGGATGACCTCCGATCTGTAGTGGAATGGGGACAAAAATGGATGGTCACATTCAATGCTGCTAAGACTAAGCTTGTTTTCTCCAATAACTACAAGAAACCTTTTCTACCTCCAATAGCAATGGCTAAGAATACACTGCCTGAAAGTACTTCCTTTAAACTCCTCGGCCTAACGTTTACAGGAAACATGAACTGGAATATATACATTGAGAGCATTGCCAAGGCTGCTGCAAAGAAGGTGGGCTCTCTCTACCGTGCTAGAAAACTACTAACACCCGAAAGTATCCTGTACCTCTATAAAGCCACCATTCGTCCATGTATGGAGCATTGCTGTCACTTTTGGGCTGGTGCATCTGCTGCTTGTTTCACTCCTGGACAGGGTTCAAAAGAGAGTCGCCAACCTGATAGGTCCTGAACTGTCATCTAGGCTTCAGCCTCTGTTCCATCGACGAAATGTTGCATCTCTCTGCCTGTTCTACAAATACTTTACTGGTGGCTGCTCTGACGAACTGCAAGCACTTGTATCTCCTCGACGTGACTACCCCCGACAAACCCGACAAGCAACTAAGTCCCACCCCTTTACAGTAGAGATCCCCTAAGAAAGCCTTTTACTTCAATAGTTTCTTCCCCAGAACTGCAAGTCTTTGGAACTCCCTTCCAGGATACTGCTTTCCCAACTGTACTGATATGCAGAAGTTCAAGTGTAACGTGAACAAACATCTTTCTACTCATTTCCCTTCATAACGCCCCTGCTAATTGTCCCCAATAGTAGCCCCCTACTTCAAAGTGGCACTTGTCTTGTTTGGGGTGAAGATTGAATAAAAAAACCCCCCAAAAAACAAAAAACAAAACAAAAACAAAAAAAACTACAATGCTGAATGTGAAATAGATGATCAAAACGATAATAATGCAACTACCGTTCTTCTTTTTAATGTTGGATCATGGAGCTGGACAATTCCAGGTTACCCCAAAATAGCAAGCGGAGCAAAGAACTGTGTCTGAGAAGGAAACGCGTTACAGTTTGTGACCGGTGACGTAAAATGACGTAAGTCGAATGAAACAATGTGAATTCTGACTAATGCAATAATAATAAAAACGAATTATTTTGGCCAGAGAGAGGAGTTACGGATGAGAAAGCTCGCCTGTCAACAGAGGGTTGTCCGTATACTTTTGTCGTCACCACAACCCGACACTCCGTCTCTCTCTTTCCATAACCACAAGCTGTAAGTGCAAAATAAACGGCATTTTGTTTTTGTATCAACAAAAGGAATCGTTCGTTTTATTATTGAAAGGGAATATACATTCGCACGCATTGAAAATCCGGAGCTGATTTTTTGTTTATACGTTTCCATGCTCGTACGTTATACAACGGCAGACAATTTAGTGCCTGTCTGACAGTTATTCTAGCAAAGAATAAAAGAAACCGAGTACTACAGAAAAAAGAATCATCTCTGCATTTTCAATGCGTGCGAATCTATACTCGTGGCAGGAGAATGTATGTGAATTTGATATTCCCAAGAAATATCCTTCGTTGGGGGAAGCCAGCTCAACTTGCCAAGGGGAAATGCCAGCAACAAGTTTGGTCGCTCTTTGGTCGTCCTCTTGTAGCGTTACTCGTTAACATGTAGACATTTCAGGACCCAACACGCTGTAGCAGAATACGTCGCAAGGAACACAGTACAAGTAATAACTCGACTCACTTTTTTTTTGTAACAACGACATTTATTTCCTCATTCTCCTGCTACGCGTGACTTTTCGTTATGGCTGTGACGTCACCCACGTCTAACGTGATACTCTTCTCTAACGTGGTCTCTCTCTCTTTTATAGTCTTTTTTTTCTTTTTCCTTACTGTGACGTCATTCCGCACATGGCTCGGTATTTGCAAGTAACCCACCATACGCGCTCTGGTTGGTTGGACTTTAAAGAAACTTGCTTGTTTATAAAAAATGATTCAAAATTACGATACTCCGTTTTTATGTGACACGATAATCTGATACAAACTGGAGATGTATTGATCAAATTGTAGTGTTAATTTAGAACTGACCAGCGATGATTTTAAATTGTCTCGGCAGTCGACACATGCGCGTGTCAAGATTTTCCCACTCGTATGAATTTGTTGACATCATATAATTAATGATTGGGTGAAGTGAGACGAGCAGAGGAAAATAGAATAGATTAACCTAAGGCTTTCTTGAAATACGTAGCAGGACGCAGAATTTCGCGTGACCACGCTATAATTGGTGGAAGAGATTTATAGGTTTCATCTATTATAAAAATACGCACCGTGCTTCTGTATAATTATATAGCAATGATACTACTGCTGTTACTACTTTATGTAAAAGAATAGAGCATTTTAGGCAGCTGATAAGATATGTATAAAACATATACTGACATTTAAATGTTCTTTAAGCTCGTATTGGGTGAGTTTCGGTCTCAATTCCAAACACTCGCTCGTCTATCCACAATAAAGAGCTGTTATACCTGTTATATTCATTCTCATGACAATCAATGTCAACTACATAAAAGTGATCGTGTCTATCTGTGTGCTGAACGGTCTCTAGCAAACCACTCTGTCAATTTTTGGTCTACACACTGGAAACTTGCTATATAATGCAATTTGGACCTGTCGAACAAGTTCGATTTGGTATTTTAGCTGCTAAAGGAGTCCAAATTAGAAAAAAAAATGGAACTTGGTAGGTGTAAGTCGACTAAACGTGTTACATCCATGCATGCGCAAATATACATTTATATCTTAAACAACGTTATTTTTTAAAGTTTTTATGTTCGAATCGATATAGCTCAGAAGATAACGGATAAGGCTAGAGAACGGCATGTTTTGGTTTCGATTCTGGCTGATTGCAACCAAACATTTTGTTGACTTTTGAAATTACTAATATATATAATTATCACAGTATTGTTTCTATATTAATAAATACAAAATATGCATAAAATAAAATATACTTGAACGTATTTTACAACAGGGCAAAGCCGGGGAACAACTAGTATGCATTAGGTAATCAACTAACGATATGCAACGTTCACAATTTTCGGTCGTTAGGAAACTTTTTGACTGCTTTACGCACGCATTTGGCATTTATAGGTATCTAATTAACTAAGTAATTATTATTTATATTAAATTATTGTAATTAATTATTAATTTCTTCAATCAAGCAGTCAGAAATTTTTCTAACGAAAATGCACCAAACATGACTCCACCGTTTGATCTTGGCATTGAAAAGTGTGTGCGCCAGCCCTAGGTCAAAGACCATCATTATGTCAAGTTTGATCATGATCGGTGCAGTGGTGTGGGCTGCAGGAGAGTATCTATCTATCTATCTATCTATCTATCTATCTCTCTCTCTCTCTCTCTATATATATATATATATATATATATATATATATATATATATATATATATATAAAAGTGACGTGTCTGTGTGTGTGTCTGTCTGTCTGTGTACATTTCCCTACGCAATAACTCTGTTATTACAGACTCGAAATCTGATATACAGGGTACTGAGATTTGGGAAAACCTATGTGATCGGCTTTCGGTCAGAAATTTGGCTGTAAAGGGGTCAAAGTTCAACGATTTGACCTATGAGAACTCTACCAAATTCCTCCGACAATTTTTGGTCGAAACACTTGAAATTTTAGATATAGGTTCCTTGGACATAGATCTAACATAATAACTTGAATTGAGCCCAAAACAATAAATGTTAAGGGGTCATAATAGGGGTCAAATTAAAAAAAAAATGACCGTTTTTTTATTTTCTTGCTCAGCATACACCTCCAAACACCCGGGCAACGCCGGGCTGAAATGCTAGTCTATCTATACTCCTATAAATTCGGTTTTCTTTTGCGTGTATTGATATTCATATTAAATCCCCTATTTTTTATTTATTTAAAAAGAAAGTACAATTTTCTTATATATGGCTTGTGGAATTGCATTCACTAGCAAAAGATCTAGTTTATTTGCATATTCTTTTAAACATTCATTTTAATTAATTCCCTATTAGTTTTATCGGTTTTCTTACGGGATGATCATCTTTAGTTAACTATTAAGTGTAATTATATTCATGCAGATATTCTACATGATGTATCCTTGCATAATATTTGCGTAAAATGTTTATAGGGAGCACAAAATTGTTTCCATATATATTTATGCATACGTATATATTTTTGTTTAATGTATCTACCTATCTATCTAGATATCTAAAAAAAGTGAATGTGTCTGTCTGTGTGTCTGTGTACATTTTGCCACACAATAACTCTGTCAATATTCAGTCTACAGACTCGAAATTTGATACACAGAGTACTGAGATGTGGGAAAATCTTTGTAATTGGTTTTCGACCAGTAATTTGACTGTTAAGGAGTCAAAGTTCAACGATTTGACCTTTGAGAACACTACCAAACTCCTCCAACAATTTGGGTCTAAATACTTGAAATTTTAGATATAGGTTCCTTGCACATGGATCTTACTTAATAACTTGATTTGAGCCCAAAAGAATAAATGTTAAGGGGTCATAATAGGGGTCAAATTAAAAAAATTGACCGCTTTTTTTGGCGGAGGGCTCAACATACACCTCCAAACCCCCCTGGTAACGCCGGGCTGAAATGCTAGTATATCTATAAAAGTGAACGTGTCTGTGTGTCTTGCTGAGTGTCTGTCTGTGTACATTTCACTACGCAATAACTCTTTCAATTTTTAGTCTACATACTCGAAATTAGATATAAAGGGTACTGAGATTTGGGAAAATCTGTGATTGGTTTTCGGCCAGAAATTTGGCCGTTAAGGGGTCAAAGTTCAACGATTTGACCTTTGAGTACTCTACCAAACTCCTCTGACAATTTTGGGTCTACACACTTGAAATTTTAGATATAGGTTCCTTGGACATGGATCTAACTTAATAACTTGCTTTGAGCCCAAAACAATAAATTTTAAATGTCATAATAGGGGTCAAAGTTAAAAAAATTGACCGTTTTTTTTTTTGCTCAACATACACCTCCAAACACCCAGGCAACGCCGGGCACACATGCTAGTATATCTATAAAAGTGAACGTGCCTGTGTGTCTGGCTCAGTGTCTGTGTGTGTGTGTGTACATTTCCCTACGGAATAACTCTGTCAATTATGTCTACAGACTCGAAATTTGATATACAGGGTACTGAGGATTTGGGAAAATCTTTGTAATCCGTTTTCGGGCAGAAAATTTGCTGTTAAGGGGTCAAAGTTCACTAAACATCAACTCCCCATATTTCCTCCTATAACACAGAACAAGCTAGGTATCATACAAATATCCGTGCATGAGGTCGCCAAGCTAATCAAGAACCTAGATTCCAGTAAAGCAACTGGCCCTGATGGCATCCCAATTATAGTGTTAAAAAAGCTTCAACCAGAACTTGCTCCCATACTTACGAAAGTATTTAAACGCTGCCTTAAGGAGAAGTGCTTTCCGACTCCCTGGAAGACCTCATCAGTTTGCCCTGTATTTAAGTATTCAGGTGATAAGTCATACAGACCAATAAGTCTCCTGTGTGTTATGAGTAAGTTGCTGGAATCCATATTAAATAGAGAAATAGTCAACCACCTCAGCAGGAATAACCTTCTTAGTGACACACAATATGGTTTCCACTCTGCAAGATCTATTGCAGATGTGCTGACGGTTATATCCCACAGGATTAGTGAATCTCTTAACAAAGGCTTCCTTTCTAGGGCAATTGCTCTTGACATATCAAAGGCCTTCGACAAGGTATGGTATAAGGGTCTACTTCACAAGATTTCCAGCTACGGTATAACTGGAAATGTTTTCTCAATCATTAAATCATTTCTCTCCGATAGGCTCATAAGAGTAGTGGTAGATGGACAAAAATCGGAGGCCTGCAATATAAATGCTGGAGTCCCTCAGGGGTCAATCCTGGGTCCAACTCTCTTCCTGATCTACATCAATGACCTCCCTAAACACATACTTAAATCATTCGTTGACATCTATGCTGATGATACGACCATCTATGGCAACTCATCAAAGGATATAATGACAAAGTTCTCTCTGGTTCTCTCTCCTCTGATCTCGTGGTTCAGTGGGGGAAGATGTGGCCGGTTACCTTTAATGCATCCAAAACTAAACTCCTATCCTTACATCATCAACGCTCTGATCCCCATCTGGCATCAATTGTGATGGATGGCTCTCGACTGGTTGAGGCCCCGTGTTTTGACAAGCTTCTGGGTTTGACCTTTACTCGTGATCTGAAATGGAACATGTACATCAAGTCTGTTGCCAAGGTCGCTGGAAAGATGGTGGGATCCTTCTAACGCTCCAAAAGATATCTCACTACTGATGCAATTCTCTATCTATATAAAAGCCAAGTACGTCCAAGGATGGAATACTGTTGCCATATCTGGGCAGGAGCTGCTAAAAACAGCCTACCCTGCCTTGACAGAGTACAAAATAGACTTCGTGGCTTAGTGGGGGATGCCATTTTCTCTACCCTGCAACCTCTCTCCCACAGAAGAGACGTTGCGAGCCTGTCCTTGTTTTATCGTTATTTCCATGGCAGGTGCTCGTCTGAACTCCAATCTCTGGTCCCCCCTCGCCAATCTTTCAGGAAAAACACCCATCTAGCTGAATCTACTGTGAAAAATTCCCCCCACTCTATATCTGTGCCTAAATCAAAACACGGATTTCATGAACAAAGCTTCTTTCTTAGAACTGCACGTCTGCCTGCTTCCCACCGGACTACAACTTGGATGTCTTCAAGTCCAACGTAAACAAATTCCTAATGAACCGCCCCCTTGTGGTGATCACTGTGTAAAAAAAAAAAAAAGAACACTTGAAATTTTAGATATATGTTCCTTGGACATTTGAAATTTGACATAAAAGGTATTCAGAGATAGAGCAAGCTTTTTAATCGGTTTGGGTCGAAAGTTTATGTTATCAATATATAAATGTATGCATGTATGTTTGAATGTCTGCCTAAAACTTTCGACAGAGGCCACGGATTTTCACAAGATCAGTATCGTTTTGAAGCTCGACGCTTCAGACGAAAAATACCGAAAAATTGACATTAATTTCTTCACCTTCAACTGGGCACTTTTCTACAGGGAGTAGTCGGTTTGTTTTGCCGATATTTTCGAAAGTCATCCCCTCTTTTCGATTATCTAGTCTTAATTTAAACCTACGTCACTTCCGGTTTGACGGTAGTCGTAACAGCAAAGACGTCACGTTTTTCCCTATTCTTTTCCTCCTTCGTGGTACGGGTGCGAGCCTCCCTTACTACTACCATTTTTTTTTTTGCTCAACATACCCCTCCAAACACCCGGGCAACACCGGGCACCCATGCTAGTATATAAATAGATTATGGCTTTGACCTTTTATCTTTACAATGGAAATGATGTACACCATTTCTAGGTGGGAGACCATAATCATGCCATATATGGATATATATACATATATATATATGTATATATATATATATATACATATATATATATATATATATACATCCATATATATATATATATACATATATATACATACATATATATACATATATATATATATACATATATATACATACATATATATACTTATATATACATACATATATATATACATATATATATATGTATATATATGTAGTGAGTAAATGACAAAAGACTATATTCCAAAGTTCATTATATTGACCATCTTATAATTTATTCCTTTAATTCAGTTGACATTTACAATTCTTAAAGGAATAAATTATAAGATGGTCCACATGATGAACTTTGGAATATAGTTTTTTGTCATTTATTCACTATATTGCTCTGTAATCATATTGAGCTTCTTAAATAAGAATTGGTATATATTATAAGGAAATAAAATATATTTCCACAGAACTATATATATATATATATATATATATATATATATATAGTTCTGTGGAAATATATATATATATATATATATATATATATATATATATATATATATATATATATATAAAACACGTATAAATACATTTGAAGCCAAACATATATATGTTATACTGACCTCCCCTGAACAGAGGAATTTACACAGATTAGCACTATAAATAGCGCTAGTAATTCCAACACCGGTGAGAGAGATGCGGCTGCACTTCAACTGCTAGCGGAGTGCCCAGCATATATACACGCTTTTCTATCTTTATACATTATTATTAATTCACTTGTTCCTTAACCGAAGCTCGACTTGATTGTTCTTATTTTCACTGTTGTTCCACGACACAACAGATTGGCGACAAGGAATCGAAACGACCATCACTGCAGAGAATCACCAAAAGTGATTGAAATAAAGATTCGTAAAATCTTTACGGCAGAACACCTACGTCATTTCAACAGATATTTGGATAGGCAAGGATTAACAGCGAATTAATTACTACAATAATAATTTGGCGACGGGAAAAAACTTGCTACCAAAATCTACAGTGAAAAACGCGAATGTTGTCAATTATTTAATAATTGAACACACTTACCAAGTGTTTTAGAAAGGAGAAAAGGGTTCATTTTTTCTTCACCAGAATACATTTTTCATACGGTAAGAATTTTCTTCTGCAAAGTTAAATGTCCAAAACCAACTAGCAAATACTGTGTAAGCTTATCGTTATTTCGATAACATCTGCGATTTGAAAAAACAAAAAAAAACACGCTTGACTTTGTCAAGAGAAAAAGAGACAGACCGTGAAAAATAATTATTCGCGTACGTCATTTGTGCTTAGCAAACACGTAAAGAATCAAGTCATTTTTGCAAAAGGCAAAGAGGGTAAAAAAACAAAAAAACTAAAAGTTGCCCATACGAATTCGTCGGATATTTAAAGCGATGAATTTTATTTTTGCTACGTAAAAACGCGCGCAAATAAAAAAAATGTTAAACAAATGTTATTTCGCTGGATTGTTTCTAGTAAGACTAAAAATATAGCGTTCAGCAAATTAAGTTGCAAAAGGACTGCTAAACTGTTGTTCTTCAAACAAAAGAGTTGGCAAAGAAAACTTGGTTGATTTTTTTTTACGAAGGAATATGTATTTAATACAAGCGTAAATTGTAAACTGAATTCGTATGATGGATGCGAAATTCAAAGATTCATTGTTGGAATTGTTCCAATTCCAGGCAGAGCAAAATGTTGCGTTGCAAAAGCAGTAAATTCAACAAGAAGTAGAAAGAGAATAGATATTTAAACAAGAAAAAATGCTTCAACAACAGAAACGCTTTGAGGAAATATTGATGAAAACACAGGAGGAACAAAGAAAAATTCTGGAGGCGATACAGTTTACTAAAGCGGACGATAATCATAACGCATTTTCTCAAACAGCTGTGTGGGCCGCTATTGAAAATTTCAATTATAATCCAAAAGACGATATCACTTTCGTCCAGTACTATAGACGATATGAGGATATTTTTATATCGGATTGTAGTACTTGGTCAGCTTTTGCTAAGGAAATTGAGAACAGTTGAGCATACAAAGTTCGTGAATTTTATTCTCCCAAAAAAGACCAGTGAGTTCAGCTTCCAAGAAACAGTTATGCTACTTACAGAACTGTTTTCTGCAAAAACGTCTCATTTCCATAGGCGATATAAATGTATGAATGTTACTAGAAGAGAGGAAGACGACTACACTACTTATGCAAGTATAGTGAACAAGCATTGCGATGATTTTAAACTAGAGGAATTATCAGCAGATAATTTTAAATGTTTAATATTTGTACAAGGGCTGGTATTAAATAAAGACGCTGAAATCAGGCGTCGTGTTTTAAATAAACTCGAAAATGAACCGAATTTAAAAATACAAAACTTAGTGGAAGACTGTGAACGGTTTATTGCGTTGAAACAAGACAGTCGTGACATAGAGGAAAGCGGAGTGTTGCATATTAAAAAGATCCATCAAAAGAAAAATTCGACTTCAAAAAATAACCAGAGAAAGAAACAGGGAAAAGATCCACCTGGACCATGCTGGAGGTGTGAATATAAACATGGTACAATGAGTGTCCCTACAAATTCAAACAATGTGACAACTGCCCCCAGAAAAGGCATAAAGCATCGCATTGTAGAAAAAAATCTGGTAGAAAGACATCCATTAAACTTACGAAAATTGAACCTGAGGAACAAAATATCCGGAAATATGTACAGGTCAAAATATTTAAAAAGAAAGTAAGGCTACAGCTTGATAGTGGGCCTGACATTTCCATTATTAATGTACAGACATGGAAGAGGCTTGGGAGACCCACTTTGATTAAATCACATATAACGGCGAGTCAGTGACGAAAAAATTATCTTCGAAAGAGAATTAGTGACGAATATTTTTTTCCAGAACAGGGCCGAAAAAGCAAGAATTTTTGTCATGCGAAAATCAAACAACCTCTTTGGAACTGATTTGTTCGGAAAGTTTAGATTATGGGATCTGCCTTTAAGTTAATTTTGCCAAAAGGTTGAGGATTCAAATGTGGAGGCAGAAAAACTTAAGAGGGAGTTAAAAGAAATTTTCCAGACGTATTCTCAGGCGGTTTGGGAAGGTGTACAAAAGCGGTAGCAAAATTTGACGTAAAAGTAAATGAACAGCCAGTGTTCAGAAAGAAAAGAAATGTTCCATACGCCGCTATAGAACAGATAGACGGTGAATTAGAAAGACTCGAAAACATGGATGTCATCGGAAAAATTGATCACAGTGAGTGGGCTGCACCAACGGTTTACATCAAAAAGAAGAGTAAGGAGATTCGGGTTTGCACCGACTTCGCGACAGGCTTAAACAGGGCATTACAAGATCACCATTATCCTCTTCCGAGCCCTGAAGAGATATTTGCGAAACTGAGTGGAGGGAACTATTTTTAGACCTCAGTAACGCCTACTTACAAATTCCAGTCGATGATGAGTGTTCAAAGCTGCTATGTGTTAATACCCATAAGGGATTGTAAAAGTTTAAGAGACTTCCTTTTGGGGTCAAAGTCGCCCCTGCGATTTTTCAGCAAATTATGGACATTATGTTAAATGGGTTGGATTTCGCAGTAGGGTACCTGGACGATGTGTTAATGAAAAGCGCTAGCAAAGAACAACACAAAGCTCATGTAAACCAAGTATTCAAAAGGATTCTGAATTTTGGATTTAAAGTAAAACATGAAAAATGTACATTGGAGAAAATAAAATACTTGGGGCAAATCATCGATAAATATGGAAGAAGGCCGGTATCCAGATAGATCGAGTGCAATAAAGAATATGCCTGCTCCAGAAAATATTGTGTCTTTACAAAGTTTCTTAGGTTTGGCAAATTACTACAATGTATTTGTGCCAAATATGCATAAACTAAGGTCGCCTTTAAATGAACTGTTAAGGAAAGATAAAAAATTGGTCTGGACGCAAAAGTGCGAAGAAGCATTTCGGGAAATTTAAGAAACTTTAACGTCTGACTTGTTTCTGGCACATTATAATCCCAAGCGTGAAATTATAATTGCAAGCGATGCCAGCTCCTATGGCATAGGAGCATGCATCTTACACAAAATGGATGATGGAAAAGTGAAACCCATAGCACATTCATCCCGATCACTTTTACCAGCTGAAAAGAACTACTCACAAATTGAAAAAGAGGCGCTAAGCATTATATTCGCGGTAAAGAATTTTCATCGTTTCCTGCACGGTAGGCAATTTCTGTTACAAACAGACCACAAACAATTATTAACGATTTTCGGATCGAAAAAGGGACTACCACAACATACGGTGAATATATGGGGTACCATACTTCTTAATTACAATTTTCAAATGGAGTATGTACCATCCAAAAAAAAAATGGTCATGTAGACGGGTTATCGAGGTTAATACCTAAGCAGATAGAACCATTGGAGGATATGGTAATAGCAGTCATTCAAGCGGAAGTTGAAGGAAAAAATACGTTATGTGACACAATAAGAGAACTTCCAGTAACGCTTGATGAGATTAAAAGTAAGGCAGAGGTGGACGAATTTATTATACGCACGAAAGAAAGGATCAACAATAACGAACTGGATGAAGAAATTTATTCAATTTGTGATAACGTCCTGTCATATAGCGAGAGGGTCGTAATTCCTGCGACATTACAAAAAAGAATGCTCAAGGAATTCCATGTAGGACATCCAGAATGAAAAGCCTTATGCGCTCTTTCGTTTATTGGCGAAACATTGATAAGGATATAGAAGGAAAAATCAGGGAATGTAGAGGATGCGCATTAGCTATGAAAGCTCCTCCGATTCAATTCGGATCGTGGGCAAAACCGGACCGACCTTGATCTAGGATTCATTTAGATTTTGCAGGACCGCTAGATGGGTTCTACTATCTCATTGTTGTAGACAGCCTATCTAAATGGCCGGAAGTATTAAAATGTAAGAATTTTGTAGATTTCGGTGTGCTAAAAACGAATCTGAAAACCGTTTCCGTCGTAAAAAATAAATAGTTTTCATAATATGAAGAAATTACTTGTTCGAAAAGTGGGTGATTACTTTTCCATGTAAATTTAACTTAAAATGAGTACCCACTTTCTGGCCACTTGAAAGAGGAGGCATTTTAGTGTTTATTGGCTAAAAGGTTTTTTCGATTTCTTTTTCTGTTTTCATCTTTCAATAAAGACACGAGGAAATTTTAAAAAATAAATAAAAATCGGTATTTTTTTACTTTAAGGCTCGTCTCACATTTGTATAGAAAAAATAGTTTTTGTAGTTTTCGGTGTGCTTTAAAAGAATATGGTAACCGTTTCCGTCGTAAATTTACTGTTTGTATGGTATTAACCCCTTAACTCTGGGACTATTTTCCATTTCACAGCCCAGCCTTCGTTTACGCTACGCACGAGCATAAGAAAGGCTGTTAAATGTGCACTCGCGTACCAAACTGCCTTGTCACAGTGTAGTATTGGTGAAATTTTTAAATTAGACGAAAAACAAGTAGTTTTCCAAATATGAAGCCATGTAATTCTATGTTATCACGGCTATTGAAATGGCCGAAAGTATTAAAATGTAAGAATCCCACATCCGAGGTAACTATCAACTTCCTGTATGAACTATTCGCTAGGTTTGGAGTAGTAGACTGCATTGTTGCAGACAATGGAACGCAATTTACGTCTACCGAATTTAAACATTTTTGCGAGGATCATCTAATCGAGTATATAACCATTCCGCCATACCACCCAAGAAGTAATGGACAAGCAGAGAAATTCGTTGACACATTCAAGAGAGTTTTGAAAAAAACTAGTGGGTCGCCGCCGGATAAGTCAACCCAACAGTTTTTACAAGTGTACAGTCACTTCGAATGCAAACATCGAAATGTCGAAGACACCTG
This sequence comes from Euprymna scolopes, assembly GCF_053919585.1. NCBI lineage: Eukaryota > Metazoa > Mollusca > Cephalopoda > Sepiida > Sepiolidae > Euprymna > Euprymna scolopes. Next base: position 116,033,343 of record NC_136495.1, read on the forward strand.
CTGAGGTTATGTTCGGACGCAAGGTTAGATCGATTGTTACCAAACCAGGAGAGGCCAAACCTCAAAAAAAAAAAAAAACGATAGCAAAAAAAAAACGGTATAAAGTTGACGAAAGAGTCTTCTACAAGATTCACAAAAA
>NC_136495.1:116038481-116043481 GCF_053919585.1 Euprymna scolopes
TTTTTGATAAAACTATTTAAATCAACATTTTAATGACTGCTATTTTATTTTTTTTTAAATAAGGAAATATCCAATCCGCGTCACCTTGGGTTCTTCCGCCTACGAAACGGTAAAACGCGATTCCACTTAATCTATATATCTATAAAAGTGAACGTGTCTGTCTGTCTGTCTGTCTGTGTGTCTGTGTGTCTGTGTACATTTCCCTACGCAATAACTCTGTCAATTTTTAGTCTATAGACGCGAAATTTGAAATACCGGGTACTGAGATTTGGGAAAATCGATGTGACGGGTGTCAGCCAGAAATTTGGCTGTTAAGGGGTCAAATTTCAACGATTTGACCTTTAAGAACTCTACCAAACTCCTCCGACAATTTTAAGTCTAGACACTTGAAATTTTAGATATAGGTTCCTTGAACCTGGATCTAACTTAATAAAGTAATTTGAGCCCGAAACTATAAATTTTAAGGGGTCATAATAGGGGTCAAAGTTTTAAAAAATTAACCATTTTTTTGTTTTTTTGCTTTTTTTGCACAGCATACACCTCCAAACACCCGAGCAACGCCGGGCACCCCTGCTAGTAATATATATAACATTAATGATATTTAACATGAAAAAATTAGTTTTGGTTTTTAAATTACTTTATTTAATACAATCTTTTCTTTGTTTTTTTTTTGTTTTTTTTGCTGACTATAGAAGAAATATGAATAAATCATTGATTAGAAGAAGAGGAAATAAGAGAGAAAGAAAGAGAAGAAGAGAGAAAGAGTGAGAGAATTTTAACAATGATGCGTTTTGATTGGCTTTCTGATTTTTAATTCTATTCGCTGCTGAATAAACATATTACTTTATCAACGGTAATATCTCGTTTTCGTGATTTGCACTCTTTGTATCACTTTTTTTTTATTAAATGATTTCAGAACATGCAATTAATATAATGTATTTATACTTGAAAAATATTTGTTGATTAAACCCTTTCATACGAAATCAGGCTTTTGAAATTCGTACGGTTAGTTTAAACCACCTTAAATAATTGAATAATTCAACACATTTACTTCTTTTGCTTCTTCTTTTTCTTTCTTTTTTCTTTTTTTTTCTTTTTCTTATTTTTATTTTTTTCTTTTCTTTCTTTTTTCATTTCTTCTTTATTTTTTATTCATTTCTTTCTTTTTCTTTTTCTTCTTTTTCTTTTTTCTTTTTTCATTTTTCTTTATTTTTTCTTTCTTTCTTTCTTCTTTTTCTTCATCTTCTTCTTCTTCTTTGTGATCTCCTTGTTTTTTTATTTTCATCCATCTTTTTCCCGCCATTATTATTTTTTGAAAATAAAATTGTCGATTAAGCCTTTTCATACGAAATCAGGCTTTTGAAATTCGTACGGTTAGTTTAAATCATAAAACAATTGAATAATTCAACACATTTACTACTTCTTTTTCTTCTTCTTTTTCTTTATTTTATCTGTCTTTTTCTTTTTCTTTTCTTCTTCTTTATTTTTTTCTTTATTTTTTCTTTTTCTACTTTTTCTTCTTCTTTTTCTTCTTTATTTTATCTTTCTTTTTCCTTTTCTTCTTTTTTATTTTTTCTTCTTTTCTTTTTTCATTTTTCTTCTTCTTTATTTATTTATTTTCTTCTTCTTCTTCTTCTTCTTCTTCTTATTCTTCTTCATGATCTCCTTATTTTTTCATTTTCATCCATCTTTTTCCCGCCATTATCATTTTTGCTTTTTTTGTTTCTTCTCCATCTGTTTCCCCCCCATTCACCACTTATTATTATTATTATTATTATTATTATTATTATTATTATTATTATTATTATTATTATTATTATTATTATTTATATATTTACACGCTTGTTCGTACGTCCGATGTCACAAATTAAAAAAATGCATATTATAATCGCATACATTAATGAATGAGAAACGAAGTACCCCCCTTTATAGTCACCCTTTATTAGTTAAAAATCATTAAAACTGTTCCCTCTCCAAAAATTGTTATTACCTACTTATATGTCATTGAAATGAGTACAAATTTGAACGCATTTAAGGCGAAAACTAAAATGTCATATCGAAATAAGTAAAATCATATAGTTCTTTGTTATGTAGAGACTTTAAATCTTCGCATTTCAGGCGAAAACATTATTACTTGCATGTCATATTGAAATTAGTGTTGTGTAGTAGGTATTCATATTGGAGATATTACGCGGAATTCATATTCGGGCACATATATAACGGGACTCATTTAATACAGGCATACCGAGTGATGATGAGGGAGAGAAGATATATATATATATTACAGTTCTTTTAACACATATTAGAGGAGAGGGAGATACTTCACTTATGATGATGGTGGGGAGGGTACATAATACTTGGAAGGGTTTACACAAGAGTTCGTTCATCCTTTCTTGGCCTTCGGACCGGGATCAAAGTGTAGTATCTGTTCCGTCAGATACTGCAGGCTATGACTAGCAAAGACCAGATGTGGGGGCAACCCCACATGCCTGACCTTTAACCAGCTCCCATTTCCCACCTGTCGGGAGCTGGTCTCCCCCTTTCCCTTCCCCCTCCCTTCATTCCTCACATTAAAAATTGGCCTTGTGCTTAATTTGCTCGGTGGGGGAGCAAATAAATACCATCTGTTCCGTCAGATACTGCAAGCAAAGACCATATGTGGGGGCAACTCCACATATAAGACCTTGGTCAATGTAGGGGCAACCCTTCATACCAATTGTCACTATCCAGCTCCCCTACTCCCCGGGGAGTTGGCCCCCATTACCCCTTCACTCCTCACTTTAAAAATCGGCCTTGTGCCTAATTTGCTCGGTGGAGGAGCAAATAAATACCATCTGTTCCGGCAGATACTGCAAGCTATGAATAGCTATGACTAGCAAAGACCAGATGTGGGGGCAACCCCACATGCCTGACTTTTAACCAGCTCCCATTTCCCACCTCTCGGGAGCTGGTCCCCTTTTTCCCTTCCCCCTCCCTTCACTCCTCACATTAAAAATCGGCCTTGTGCCCAATTTGCTCGGTGGGGGAGCAAATAAATACCATCTGTTCCGGCAGATACTGCAAGCAAAGACCAGATGTGGGGGCAACCCCACATGCCTGACCTTTAACCAGCTCCCATTTCCCACCTATCGGGAGCTGGTCCCCTTTTTCCCTTCCCCCTCCCTTCACTCCTCACATTAAAAATCGGCCTTGTGCCTAATTTGCTCGGTGGGGGAGCAAATAAATACCATCTTTTCTTCAGATGCTGCACTTCTATTTCTTGTTCTCTTTCGGTGGAGGAGGGTTCCTTCACGACTGAGACAATTTTTATTTTTGTACCTTTTCTCCACGTTAAAAAACGACCCTGGTGTCTAACTCTGTCCCGTGGGGAGGCATAGTAAATAGGTACACAAGAGTTCGTTATAATTGATGATAAACACAATTACCTTTCATTCGTGATGAAGGATGTGACACAAAACAACACTTACAAAACACAATGAGGATTGCTTTATTCATCTGATCGGCCGGTCGAATAACGTCAGGAATTCACTTGTATCTACATGGTTAATCTTCTATCCTTCGCCTCTATGGGAACTCTCCTCTGACTATGTCAACTCTTGGCTGATCAACTCTCTCTCTGACTATCTCTGACACTCTGACTAAAACCCGAACCCATAATTTTTTCAAACGTGACCAATTTCAGGTGGCTTTACATATGTTTGTCCAACACACTTTTGGCGAACAAAAGAATCCTCAATATATAACTCTAACCTATTTTTTAACAATATAATTTAATTTGCATTGTTCATTCTTTTACTGACATATTTAATATTCAGATTTCTAAAGAATGGACAATCAACTCTTTTTTCCGATATAAACAATATTTAACTATTTTAATAGAATTTAACAATAGACTAAATTTCTAACATTCCATTTCTTAACTTTGCCTACAGGGTTCGATTCTAGGCTTGTCCTAATCTCATTTTCACTTATCTAATATTCTTCTTATTTACATGGGAAGGGGATAGGCCTTCCCTGTAACATTAGTACGAATGCATTTCAGGTGAAAACATTATTACATATTTTAATGTCATATCAAAATCAGTAAAATCATATAGTGCTTTTGTTGATTAAGGATCTTTTAAACCTACGAATTTCAGGTGAAAACATTATTACATACTTGCATGTCATGTTGAAAAATAGTACACATTTCAACGCATTTCAGGTGAAAATATTACTTTCTTAAGTATCATGTCAAAATAAATAAAACCATATAGTGCTTTTGTTGGTTAGGGATTTGTTAAATCTATGCATTACAGATGAAAACATTATTACCGGATTACAATTCATGTTGAAATGAGTACAAATTCCAACGCATTTCAGGTAAACACATTATTACCTACTAAAATGTCATGTTAAAATAAGTAAAATCAAAGGGTGCTTTTATTGATTAATGATCTTTTAAACCTACGCATTTCAAGCGAAAACATTATTACTTCTCATGTTGAAATAAATAAAATTATAGGGTGCTTTTGTTGATTAGGGTTCCTTTATTATTTTATTGAAATTATTACAAAGCAGTTAGTACAAAACATTTTCTGTAAATACAAAAAAAAGAAAAAACAACAACAAAAAGAAAAAACAACAAAGAAATAAAAAACAACAGAAAAAGAAAAAACAACAAGAAAAAAAGAAAAAAACAACAACAAAAAAAGAAAAAAGATCTATTCTTTACATACATATGTAATCCAAGATGTCCAGAAATAATAAACAACTTGGGACCATCAGAACTTACACAAAATCGACCTGGCTCAATATCACGTGTGTATCATGCACATCCAGCCGAACTTTTGAAAGACATTAAAGACAGACATGTATTGGGAATTTTTTTTTGCAAAGATCTTTATGTTATATACTTTCAAGAAAGAGGGCTACCACACTTCCTCATGATCATAATGCCGCGAGATCAGGATAAGATCAGAACAGTTCAACAAATTGATTCAATTGTGTCAGCAGAAATA
>NC_136495.1:116048481-116088481 GCF_053919585.1 Euprymna scolopes
GATAAAGTCAAGTATCATGGTGCAATTGTGCTTTAAGCAGAAACATTCATTTCGTACCTATCCATGTAATGTCAAAGAACCTACTGTTGATTTTATATGCCGGGCCGTTCGGCTTGTGCGGCAATGAAACTTCTAAAATGCACTTATGATGTTAGGCTGTATTGGACGTTAACTTCAGTCAAAATAGCCCGTTCCTTCTTTCATCGGATTATTTATCGAAGACATTCCGATGCAATCGAAAATATTCTGATACAAAACCTACCTAAGAATGCATGAAATACTTTCGTGTGAAATTTCATAAAAATCGGTCCAACCGTTTTCGAGTCCATAAGGGAACCCTCTCTCTCTCTCTCACTCATACAAAGTTCCTTTTATGTAATATTATGTATAGTAATTAAAGTATATTGATTGATATACAATGATGCTTATATATATATATATATATACTAACAAAAGTACCCGTCGTTGACTGGGTTCAAAAACAGCCTACAGAAAATGGACTATGATTTATGAAAGTATGATAGGTTATGAAAAGGAAGGATTGTAAAGAGATAGCTTCGAATTTGGGGAAATCAGAACCAAAGCAAAATATGATGGAAGTAAAAGTAAAATAGATAAACCCCATAATTTATTATACCATACTTGTTCACACTGAAACTCTTATCACAATATTCTGTGGATCTATATTAAAAAACCTTGTTAAACTTTGTGACATATTTCCATTCTATGGAGGTCAGCGCGAACGAACATCTCATAATTTTTATACCATATTTCTTCAAACTGAAACATAATTATCAAAGTATACTTACGCAGATAGATATGAAAAGTCTTTATTAAAGTTTGTGCCTATTTCCATTCTATGGAAACCAGGCGCGACCCCACAATTTTATTATACCATCCCTATTTAAGTTAAAACATACTTATCAAAGTATTATTATGTACATCTATATAATAAAACGCTTATAAACGTTTTTTTTTTCAATTTTTCAATTTTTTATTTCTATACTTTGTGGACCAGGCGCGAACGCAGACCCCACAATTTTAATGCACCACCGTTCTGCCAGATCAAACATATCCATTTCTGTGTCTCGATACATCTTCTATCATTATATGTAATCAGTTTTTTAAAATAGTCAACCATATAGGAGTGTATTCGTGACCACACACACACACACACACACACACACACACACGCACACACACGCACACACACACACACGCGCGCGCGGCGCGCACGCACACACACACATTCAGCTGTATATTATATATATATACGTAGATTGTCATATAATGATTATATTACTCTGACTGACGTTAAAAGCATTTAATAAGAATAAATGTTTAAATTCAGCCGTATCTCTCGCGGTTGACGGTAGCCGAATGGTTCCGGTCCTTGCTAATGAAGCCAGACATGACTTCTGTTGCCGGGGTTCGAATCTCTCAACTTGCGTTAAACGTTACACCCTGCATTGATGATTCCCGAAAGGATGAAACACTAGCGTCTATAGATAATTATTATAGTAACTAATAATAATAATAAATATATATATATATATGTTATGATTTAATTTGTTGTTAAGAGTTATCCCCCTTGGGATTGACATTCATAATAAAAGCGCCCTCTGTTTCATTTTCCCGCTCGATCCTTTCAAGAGCGTACGTGTATTTTACAGTTAATAAAACCTTTCTAAAAGGCAATTCTTTACTTACTGATATTATTCATTTCAATTTTATTAACTGTAAAAAAAAAAAAAAAAATAAAAAAAAATAATGGATCGAATCTTACGTCCCGACAGATTCGAGGTGGAACCTGCATGCCCTAATTCCGAAAAATCCTATAGGCATTGGAAATTAACCCTCCAGAATTATATCCGCTCACATAATAACGGATTAATCGAAAACACTTCAGATAATTTCTTTGCCTTGATCAATTGTATTTCAGCCTCTGTTTTCGATTTAATAAGCGATAAAACCGACTACGATAGTGCATTAAGAACATTGGACGCCGCTTATTTAAAACCTGAAAATATTGTTTATAATAGATATCGATTGATGACGACGAAGCAACAAACAACACAAAATATAGATGCCTTCATACTACAATTGGAAATGCTTGCCAAAACATGTAACTTCGAAGCGGTTTCTGCTGAAGAAAACAAAAATCAATACATTCGGGAAGCTTTCATCGGCGGAATTTCTTCTTCGTCCATCCGACAACGACTGTTAGAAAAACCCATCCTGACTTTACAAGACACATATGCCACGGCCAGATCTCTTGAACAAGCAGAAAAGCATTCGATAAGCTACGCAAATAACTTTACTGTAGCAGCTACAAATAATCCTTCGGGCTACAATCGTATAGCTGTGACTAAAGAAAATATGCATCCAAAAGGGGTTTGTTTTTTCTGTGGAAAATCACGTCATCCTCGATATTTATGTCCTGCACGAAACGCCGAATGTAAAAAATGCAAAAAAAATGGTCATTGGGCTAAAGTGTGTAAATCTTCTATTTCTAACACTCATACTGCTGTTCTTTATGACGACTCTGACTACCCCTCACCTTCTCTATCCTGACTAGGAACTAACTCCAAAGATGTCACATTCACTCAATGCCAAATTAACGGGCACTTCGTGAACGCTATGGTGGACTCCGGCAGTGTAAAAACATTCATTAATGAAAATACTGCTAAAAAACTTAAACTCTTCACAATACCTAAAAACAAAACTATAGCTCTGGCTGCTTCCGATCAACATGCTAAAATAACTGGCGAAGCTGTCGTGGATTTAATACTGAAAGATAAAACCCATTCTGGAATAACAATTGAAATCATTGAAAACCTTTTCATTGATTTAATAATCGGAAAAGATATTTTAAAAAAATATAAAAAAGTAACACTTAAATTCGACGGTCCTAGAGACAAACTTATAATTGGAGCTATAAACACGAATAATTTTTTTCCTACCATAAACGTTCCACCCCCTCCTCTCTTTTCTAATCTTTCTCCTCATACTACTCCTATTGCGACAAAATCCCGACGTTACACTTTTGCCGCCAACAAATTCATAAAAGAAGAGACTGCTAGAATGTTGAAAGAAGGCATAATTGAACCTTCGATATCTCCGTGGCGAGCGCAAGTTCTTGTAACTTCGAATGAGAATCATAAGAAAAGAATGGTAGTCGACTACAGCGATACCATTAATAGATTCACGGAACTAGACGCTTACCCAATGCCTAATATCAATAAGATGGTAGACGACATCGCTCAATATAACATCTTCTCTACTCTCGACCTAAAATCTGCTTATCACCAAATACCTATAAATCATGCTGATCGTAAATTCACTGCGTTTGAAGTAAGTGGCAAACTTTTTCAATTTACTCGTCTTCCTTTTGGCGTCACCAATGGAGTAAATGCTTTCCAGAGGAGCATAGACTATATTATAGAAAAAGAAAATCTAACCGATACCTTTGTGTATGTTGATAACGTAACTATATGTGGAAAAAATCAAGAAGAACACGATTACAATCTTCAGAAATTCTACAAAATTGCTAAACAATATAACATCACTTTAAATGAAAATAAAAGCATAATTTCTTCTAGTTCTATTACTCTACTCGGCTACACCATAGAAAATAATCAAATAGCTCCCGATTATCAAAGACTAAAACCATTACTCGAAATGCCACCTCCGCTGAATCTTAAATCTCAAAAAAGAATAGTTGGAATGTTTTCCTATTACTGCAAATTCATTAAAAAATTTTCTGATAAAATTTTATTACTAAATCAAAACAAAGAATTTCCACTACCTCCATCTGTATTAAAATCTTTTCAAACATTGAAAAATGATCTAAAAGACGCCACTTTAATAACGGTAGATCCAAATAAAGAATTTGAAGTAGAAACGGACGCTAGTAACTATTGCATTGCTGCAACACTAAATCAAGAAGGTCGTCCTATTGCATTTTTTTCAAGAACTCTCAATACTAACGAAATTAAGCACCATGCAGTAGAAAAAGAGGCAGCCGCTATTGTAGAAGCTCTCCGTAAGTGGCGACATTTTCTACTCGGCAGGCACTTTAAAGTCATCACAGATCAGAAGAGCATCAGCTTCATATTCGACAATAAAAGAAAATCAAAAATTAAGAATGACAAAATATGTCGTTGGCGTATAGAATTATCCCAATACAATTTCACTATAGTTTATCGACCTGGACCTGAAAATATTGCTGCTGACACATTCTCTCGCATCTCTGCTCTTACTTACAATCTACAAGATCTTCGTGATTTACATAAACAATTATGTCACCTGGTGTTTCAAGACTAAGCCATTTTATAAGAACGAGGAACCTCCCTTTTACTTTGGATCAAATTAAGAATATTACTGACTCTTGCTCATCCTGTCAATTACTGAAACCCAAATTCGCCAATACCAATGGAGGGACTCTCATTCAAGCCATATTACCTTTTCAGCGATTAAATCTTGATTTTAAAGGCCCTCTACCTACTTCTATACATGGCAACAAATATCTACTTACTCTAATTGATGAGTATTCCCGTTTTCCTTTCGCCTTTCCTTGCAGAGATATGACAAGCAAAACCATTATCCACTGTCTAAACAAACTCTTTTCAATTTTTGGTTTGCCTGACATGATACATACTGACCGTGCTTCTGATTTCTTAGCAAGAGAAATAAAGGATTTTTTACACAAAAAAGGAATTGCTACTTCTAAAACAAGTAGATATCATCCTGAAGGTAATGGACAGATTGAAAAACTCAACGGTACCTTATGGAAGGCCATTCAAACAACATTACATTCTAATCAAATGAAACTACCTTATTGGGAAGACATACTACCGGGCGCACTTCATTCAATTAGATCATTACTTTGTACTGCCACTAATATGACTCCCCATGATAGACTATTTAAATATAGTCGTAAATCTGCTTCCGGAATTTCAATTCCTTCTTGGGTTAAACCAGGCCCAATATATATTAGAAACCACACTAAAACAAGTAAACATGACCCTCCTGTAACGCCTGCCACCCTAATAGATGTCAACCCCCACTACGCTTATGTTCAACTACCTTCTGGTACTGAAACCACTGTCAACGCTCGAGACTTAGCTCCAAACTCATCAAATGAAGAAAACTCTAATAATAATCCTACTACTTCAGAGACTTTATTTGAACCTTCTACTAATGAAAACATTGGTCATGAGGAAGACAAAAATCAATCGTCTGATCTTGAAGAAAATCAGATTTCACTAAAAAATAATACTGAAAATCAGCATTCCTGCCAATCTGTGCGGAGGTCGTCCCGAGTTCGACAATTCCCTAGTAAATATAAGGATTTTGTGACTAAATACTGAAAAAACTGCAGTTTGGGTTCATATGTTATTTGTAAATAAAATGATTCTTATGTGATTGTAAAAAAAAAAAAAAAAAAAAAAAAAAAAATTGTCTATAATTAATTACCCCTTACTTGAATACTTTAGGACGGGGAAAATGTTATGATTTAATTTGTTGTTAAGAGTTATCCCCCTTGGGATTGACATTCATAATAAAAGCGCCCTCTGTTTCATTTTCCCGCTCGATCCTTTCAAGAGCGTACGTGTATTTTACAGTTAATAAAACCTTTCTAAAAGGCAATTCTTTACTTACTGATACTATTCATTTCATATATATATATATATATATATATATATATATATATATATATGCCTTGTTAGTAATAGTAAATTACTAAACAATCTAACCGTAGAGGAAAATTGTAAAGAATTAGTTTCGTATTTTTAACCGATGTAAATCCTTTTTAGATAAAACCTACTTAACAAATTACCGAAAATAAATATTGGATAAATATAGTAGTTGTAATAATAATAATAATAATACTAATGATAAGTAATTTCTTTGTAGAAGTTTTCAAAAATTCAAAACACTTTAATTCATACTTTGAATAAAACCAGTTAAGTTTTACAATATGAACAAAGATGGCTGCCGGGAAAAAAACACACGATGTTGAGTCTTCAATGGATCTTTTTTTTTTCTCCTTACAGCGTTATATTCTCATGCATTTTTTCTATCAGAGTAAAGAATTTCGAATTTTTCTGAAGAGTATACGCACGAAAAGAGACGATATTTCTGAAGAGTATATGCACGAAAAGAGACGATATTTCTGAAGAGTATATGCACGAAAAGAGACGATATTGACTGCTCGTTTCTGCATAACGAAACAGATCTGCAAAAACGTACGGAAATTTTAACATGGCGGAGGAGTTGTTTTACATGAAAAATAAATATTTGGATCTTGGAATGTAACCATACTGTTCTTTTTATATGTGCTCTGTTGTTTTATTTAACATACATTGAGCTTCTAAACATAAAGGATTGTCATACACAAAGAGTAAAATATAATTGAAAAAACATATTTTACCAAAACAGCACACAGACTCACGCGCGTACACACACACGCACACACACAGACACTGAACACACACACACACACACTGAACACACAAACGCACATATAGTATAGAGTGGAGAATACTTTTTTCTACATTAAAAAAAATATAAGTTTCGTTTATTTTTCATTTTCGTCTTTCAGTTTTATTCAGAATAAGTTTTAAAACACACCCAATATGAAGAAGGTTAACGTCATTTATTGCTAGTTGCAATATTATTAAAAAACAAAACTCAGTTATCTGCCCTTTTAACCTAAGGAGAGACTTTTTTTGTCCTTTTTTTTCTAATACATTCCTGATCCAAAATTTAAGACTACTCGAAAATCTTTTAAAAAGTAACCTTTTTTAAAAGATAGATTTTAAGCTCTTTCCTCTTACGGTTTCCAATACTACAACCTAAAAGGTTATGGGGAAAAATTACATTCCAAAAATTTAATTCAAAAATTTATATTTTTATAAAATGAGGCATTTTACACTTGATCAAAATTTTAAGGCCAGGGTTATAAATTGTTTTTTTTTTTTTTTTTTTTCAGTTATAGATTAGTAATCACTGCGTAAAGGTGTCACCATGCCTAAAGCAAGCAAACTTACCAAAGTTGAGCGTGTTCGAATTCTAGATTTCCATAAGTAAGGTTTGTCACAACGAGCGCTCGCAGCCAAGGTAAATCGCAGTAAGAATTATGGAAAAGCAAAATCCACTGGTAACCAAAAAAAAAAAAAAAAAAAAAAAAAAAATTCTCCTGCATTGAGTAGGAAAATAAGGCGGGTTGTGAAAGACAGGGAACTTTATCCGAGTTAAATTAAGGCAGTCACAGATGTTGATTGCAGTCCAGTGAACATCTGACAACTCTTAAAACAAAAAGGCATGGTCAATAAAAAGAGTAAACCAATTTCTTGCCTGCTTCCACGTCACAAAGTGGACCGCTTAAGGTTTGGTTTGGGATACTAAACATGGGGCGTTGAGAAGTGGAAGGAAGCCCTGTTTTCTGATGAGAAAAAAATTCTATCCGTATAGTCCTGATGGCTTCCAACGATATGGGCATAACGAAAACATGTCTCCTGAAATTTTCTCCACACGTCATAATGGTGCACTTAATCGGCTGAAAATTATATAGAAATCTGCTCTCTCGGAACAGATCAATTTTTTTTAGAGTCGTAGTGAAGACGGTGCTGCTTTATGGTTCCCCAGTATGAATTTCCAGCAAAATAGCTTGAAAGTAAGTTCGATGAAATTTATACTAGAATGCTCTCTCTCTTTATATATATATATATATATATATATATATATATATATATATATATATATATAATTTTATTTATCAAATATTTTAATATTTGATAAATAAAAATAATAAAATAAAAAAAATACATCATGTCAAAAACGTGGGATGATGAAAAAAAAATGTGAACAAAAGGGAGATAATTTCTCTCTCTTCACCGCTTACGAAAGCGAAAATTAAGAATTCAAAAATAAACAATGGTTAAAAATCTGCTTACATATCGCTAAAAAATAATTACAACAGACCCTATCTATCTATCTATCTATCTATCGCTCTCTTTCTCTTTATCTCTCTTTCTCTTTATATATATATATATATATATATATATATACTTTTATGTAAAAGTCACTTTGTGTGTGTGTGTGTGTGTGTGTGTTTGTGAGTTCCTTCTTTATAGGCCCTGAAAAGGCTTAGCCTATCTTTTGCAAATTCTACACAATGGTAATTTATATGTCTGGCAGTGTTCTTAGATATGTTTCATACAGAAATTCGCCCGATAATTATCGAAAACCGAAAAAATCCGACCCTAAAAATAGTTTGCTTTTTTTATAGATCAAAAATAATTTTTACTGGGGAATATCTTAGATTGCACATGCAAGGGAGATAATTCGATCTCAGCAAATAATTTCGTCTTAGAAAAAAAAAACAATAAAAAAGAAAAGCAGATTTGTTGGCAACTGGAAACAAAGCTCAATGATAGAGCATTCGACTGTAGATCGAATGATCCCGTGTTCAAGCCCGGGTATACAATCACCATTTTATTTTAATATTTACTTACTAATGAGTTCAGTTTGCGATAAAAGAGGAGGTACCATTTAAAATCGCCGCAAATCATTTCTTTGTTTACATATTTTAAAACTAAACATTAATCAGAAGTGAGTTACCAGGGCATTCATCGTCAAGCCCAAATATCAGCTGACGTGATATTGTAAACAAACACAGACGGAATTTGATGAAGGACATTATCATTATTATTTTTTTTTTTTCGAATTAGTCCATCAGGCAAATTATTCCTCGCGATATATAATATTCAATAAAGGTTTGATTCTATAATAATACATACGCAATCTGCATAAATTAAAAATTAAAATATCATGTTTAAGCGTATCGTAGGACCGAGCAACGACGGGCGTCTAGCTAGTATATATATATATATATATATATATATATATATATATATATATATATATATATGTATATGATAATTTAAATGACTTATTCTGATTTTGAGACGGCCATTGCTATCTACCAACATCCATGATAACATCTAAAGACACGTGTCTGCGTGGATATTGAATGCTCGAATTCACAATTTGACGAACTTGCAGAGTGGAATGTTTTGAAATAGGCGGAAAGAAATGATGCTTTCATATGTAAATGAGACAAATAATACGCAAACTCCAAACAAAATACTCGAAGCACGTTTAGTTATCGGCGATGTTTTTTATTTTTTTTATTTTTATTTATTGTTTTTACTGCGCTGTTATTTTACAGTAAATTAAGCAGGTTGAGCTAGGATGGACATTATTCAAACAAAGGTTCTTTCGCTCGTGTGGAATTCTAATTATAAAGTGAGATGCGGAAAATAAAATGGGTATCGCAACTGTTGTAGAACGCAAAATGCAGATAATCTAGTTACGCCATTCAACATTGTAAACGGACATAACAACCACGGATATGAGAATCACGGACATGACAACCACGGATATGAGAAACACGGACATGGCAACCACGGACACTCTTTCAAACAAACATGTCGGCTAATATTATAATGATTATGCCCCCCCCCAAGAAAAACAAAAATAAAAAAACAAAAGATTAAATTATCGCTTGTCGAAATTATGCTTCTGTTGTATTTCTTTTATGTTAAAAAAAGGCGGAACGCTGATATATATAAGCATAACATTATATCTTTATTATCTATGACGATTATGGATGTTTGAATGACGAATGGATGTTTGGATGTTAGGAGAGAAGATAGACACACGGGAATTCGACGGGTTGATTCTGCTCGAACCCAAATCGTCAACCAACAAGATAACATTTTCGGTTTTTATTATATAAGCCTGTGATCCCCGAACGCCCATTTTGGGATAGTATTGTCACCAAGTGTGTTTTATTCGGCCATCGTCGTTCAGTTGATTGACCTGACTTGATTGCACCTGTGTGAGTTTTTTTCTGAAAATGACCTTCCAAACATCACATTTTTAATTTTTCTTTTTGGCAATTTCAATTTTGCTGCTTTTACAAGCAAGTGCCAGTCAGGTATATATTTTTCATCCAAAATGACCTTTTGTTGCGTTGCGGAAATGCATACATTGATTCTATATATCTTTGTGACGTCAACACACCGGTCAGACGTGTGAATTCCATGCACATACTTCCAACGCGCGTCTTGGCAACACAAGTTCCAGATTTTCTCTGTTGACATCCATTATTTCTATTGTTCCATTATTCCCCATTACAATGGACAATTCCTGCATTCCTGGAACCGTATCTAACTCACATGTATTCATTTTAACTTCTAGCAGCTGTGTTCGCTTTCAACATTCTCTTACAATAATAATATTCGATCCTAATTACTTCGTTTCTAACTAAAAACCTGGAATTGTCCCCTTCAATATACCACATTTTTGGTACATTTGATAATTATTTTATTGTTCCTACAGATGCACGCTTATTAAAAATGATTTCTCTGCACACGCAGCCTAGGTATTAAGATGTCAAGTTCATAATGTTTATTCAAATAACTTTTTGGTTCATTGAATAATTATTTATTGTTCTGGCAGGTGCATACTTTTGTCATAAATGATTTCTAGGTACACTGGCCTAGATATCAAACACTTCACCAGTTTCGACGTATATGCTGTATTAGAGAGTTATCACACGGGTATATATTCCAGTTCATATTTACTTGAGGTATCAGTTTTTATAAGAAGAATAATATATGCTTCATACCTTTCTTTTTTCAAGAGTTCTTCTATCTTCACTGCTAAGCTCTGTGATGAAACACAAAGTGACTTACACCGTAACCAGTTGAGATCTCTTTTCTTCCTTCTTTTGTGAAACAACGCTTTATATTTTTAAAATATAAATTTATTTCAGTTGTCTCAAATGTTCTTCACAGCGTCTGCATTTCGTGTCTACATGCTTGTTCTTTACAGCCTCGCTTCCTGGCTTGAAGTACGTCTGTTCACTCTCGTGATCAAACTCCAACTCTTCAACTGACTAAACTTCCCGACCTCCTGACCCCAGTACCGGTGATGTAAGCGATTAAAAGACACGTCTTCTTAACGTGACCTCCTCTGTCAAGTATGTCTGCTCAAGGTTATTTTGTCTATTTAACCTAGATAATTTATGTAAACATATTCAGCTAAAACCCATTGCTACACTTTATTCTATAAACAATAAATAACTTTCAACATAAACTATTTTAAGAATATAATTGAATAGATAGATAAATAGATAAATAAATAGATAGATAGATCGATAATAACTAATTAAATTTTAACAATGTTAATTATCTAACAATACCCAGATAATACCATAGGTTTAATTCTTTACGTACGCAAGTAATTCGCCTCTCAGATGTCTGTTTTTCTCTTTTTAATAGACGGAAGTCAATGAAACCACGCGACTTCCGAACAGAGATTTTTCTATCTTTTATTTTCTGACAACAATTCAAGCAGAAATGTGTACAAGGTGCCCATCACCAATGAGATGCGGGAGTATACAACGTAGCTAAATGTTGCAAGACGATCTATTCGTCTATCGATCTTCTCTCTATCTTACACACACGCAAATAACCCATCCCACATATTTTTTCTGTGCATGTTCTTCTTTTCTTTTATAGATCAACGTCAGCGTTCGAATGATTTTGTCAGAAAACGATCCATAATAAAAGTTACCGACGAGTGAATAATGGTTTATATAAGCATCTGAAATTGAAAACACGATATATTCATATTCTATCTAGCGTCGCTACAAAGTTGAACAAAATATTTTAGAAAATATTTCTCCAAGGGATAACAACTGGAATACACACATTCTAACTTCGATGAAAAAAAAAATAGCATTTGATCTATAGGCTCATGCGACAATAGAAAAGATAATTTACCATATTCAAAGCGTGCTAGATGTTTTGCGCATCGAGAGACCATTTGTCAGAGTTGGGGGAATAAATTTATGCTTAGATTTGTGGATGTTATAGTTGTTACTAATACGAACACTTTCGCATTCACTGCACAGACCGTGTTCGTCCACTCGTTTTGTCGGTTTAAGTTTGTTGTTCGATTCAGTCCGTGATGCTGTTAGTCAAACTCCGGAAAATATATCTGCTTATTGTGAGCGAAGTTTCAGTGGTAATAACTTTTGCAAAAACTCTTAGTGAGTAAATAATAATAATAATAATAATAATAAAATTGTAGTGTTGGCTTATGCCACACCAAACTAAATAATTGAGAAGGGTCAAGGAGGATGGGAGCCCCGGAGAGAGAAAGCACTAGTCAGATCTCCACTTGATGAGTAACGAAAAGGACTTGGACATTGGAGAGGCTGATTGCCACTCAAATTAAAGTGAAGACCAATCGTCGCTACCAACGATAGATCAATGATAAATAGCTGTTGCGATAACGCAAACTAATTTGCAAACGTTATCGAAATAGGTGGAGAGTACTGGAAATTTGGGGAGACTTGGTGTCACTCAGACTCCAGGAAACACCATGGGTTGTTCTCGAAGAGAAATCTTTGATAATGGCCTGTATGACTACTAATTGTGAGCAAATAATAATAACAACAATAACAACAACAGAACTTTAATGGTGTAACTAAGTAAACAGATCTACAACCCCCTTAATAACCGTGGTCAATCCCCCGGGGGAGCAAAACGGCTGCCGGAAAGTGACAACAGTGATCTATGTGCTGCTATACTCTGAGGGAGGTAAAAAAGAACAACGAAAAAAACAAAACAAAACAAAAAACCAAAAACAAAAAGCCTACAACAGATTCACGTTAAATTTTCTTACTTTTTTGTTTTTGCTGGAATGGAACAAGGCATGAACCTGTTATTTGAGAGATTCCAACTGAGAGAATTTTTAAGGATTCGAACCACCTCTTTGAACACAATTGTTGCACTTGGTTCGCCGAGTATATTCTCCATGTAATCTTCGAAAGATTGTCACTCATATGATTACCGGAATAATGGGAATCTTCCTAAGGTTCCAGTTTCTTTTTAGGTCGTAATAAGACTTTGGCATTTATTTATCTTCTCTCGCTTAGCTCTGTTTAAGTCAGTATTATTAGGTACACTGACTTGAACTAGGGTTGCTAATTACTCCCTATTGTCCCATATCACTGTCAGGTTTAGCAGACCCATTTTCTAGGCACATGGTTGCAGGGATTGCATAATCATGAATAATTAAATGCTTAAGGGCGTACACAATTTCAGACAAAATTGGCAAGTTTAATTGTCAAGTTTAATTGTCAAGTTTAATTGTTAACTTCAATTGTCAACTTTAATTGTCGAGTTTAATTGTCAGCTTTAATTGTCAAGTTTAATTGACAACTTAATTGTCAAGTTTAATTGTTAACTTCAATTGTCAACTTTAATTGACAAGTTTAACTGTCAACTTCAATTGTCAAGTTTAATTATCAACTTTAATTGTCGACTTCAAGGAGGAAGCAATGGAAACAAGGCATGAAACATGAAAACACAAAGCTGACACTAATTAGAGGTAAATATACAGAGGCATTTTTAGGGAGACTCTACACTGCGTATCAAATTATTAACGAGTTTACACTTTTTTTTAAAAATATTTAAGGAACGAGTGAATAAAAATCCATTAAACTTTGAGAAAGTACTTGCAATAAAATAAAAGTATTTAAAGCAGTATTAGCGAAACTATGGCAAAAGATAGGAATATCTGTTGATTTCAGTGTGCCAAGTTATTAACGAGGTTGATAAAAAACATAATATACCCATAACTTGTTTATTGAAATAATTTTAAAATATTAAATGAACTAGGAAAAATGCTTAGAACACAATAATTACATAGCAATTCATACATTGACGTAATTAGTAGAGGATATGCGATCCTTTTTTTATGAATGACTTGTAAAAGATGTTGGTTTACAGAATTAGCCAAATTTGTGATTTCGTCAGCAGTTATTTCTCTTGGAGAGCATCCCACAACTCAAATTTGCTCTTAAATTGGCGTCCACCTGCATAGAGGCGTCGCTTTATGATACTCCAAAGGTTCTCAATTTGGGTTCAGATCTGGTGAATTCGCAGGCCACTCCATCTTCCGTAGCCCAGAGAACCCCAGTTGTTACAAATACCCTTTGCTTTTGTTTGCTGCATACGAGGGGGGGCATTATCCTGCATAAAAATAATGGTTCTTTTGAACGTCAACCTTTGCTTCTTCAGCCATGGTTCAAAGTGCTCCTTCAGAAAAGCTATGTAAGCATTTAACGTCATTTTTACGCCTTCTAGGACTCTCCATGGGCCAACTAAAGTACCTTTTATAATCTCAGCCCAAATCATTATCCCACCACCACCTTGTTGGGACCTTAAACGTTGATGACGATGTCGCCCATCTAGGACCCATCCCTTGCTCCAGCCATCTGGGCCATCAAGAGTGACACGCTCTTCATCCGTGAACAAAACTTTGGAAAACTCCGTTTTCATGTTGCCCTTTGTCCATTTCACTCGGTTTTGTATGTGATGTTGCTTTAATGGAGGCTTTGTCACAGGTTTAACAAACTTTGCCACTTATTTCATAAGGCGGCATCGAGTACTTTTTGAGACATTCTTCAATCCGGCCTGCTACAAGACTTCTCGACTTGTCTGCCCAGGGTTCTTAACAACTTCGCGTTTAAGTTGACGTAGAGAACGGCGTGAAACAACTCTAGATTTACCTTTATCAGCTCTCTTACATACCTTTGTAGTATCCTTGACAAAGTTCTTCACAGTTTGATGGTGCCTTCCTATCATTTTCGATATTTCGAGGGTAGTTTTACTTTTTGCTAGCTGTTCTGTAATAGTACTCTTTTCAGAACTATTCAAACCATTTTTACAACCCATTTCATTGACGAAACAAACTGCCTTGTTAATAATTTGACAACTCAAATACCGTAGATTCAGCAATTACGATGGAAAGTTGTTTACATTGTGCGGAACAGTACGAAAATTTCACGGTACACGCATTTCAGCATGGCAAACGTTTCCGAAGCTTTTGATACGAAACTACCGGTAAGTTTCTAAAACAGGTAACAAAATGTTATCTCGTTAATAATTTGACACGCAGTGTATACACACACACACACACATATATATATATATATATATATATATATATATATATATATATATATATCACCACTACTGTTTATCATATCAACCATTCTACTCGATAGTATACTCAAAAGATGAAATGCCGAATACAGACTCAGAGAATTAGAAAAATAGATAATGTAGAGTACAGAAAGGCTGATGGTTAATGCAAAAAATAAACAATAAAGAACCAACTATTATAAGACGGTTAATAAGGCTGACCAAAGAACAAGAAAGCATACAAACTCATGAACATGTCTATAAAAGGACAATTTCATGGAGAAAAGAAATTGTTACCGAAAGCCACAGAAAATAACGAAATCGAACGGACTATATAAAACACAAGATAGACAAAAAAAGAAAAAACAAACAAAAAAATATTAGTAAATGTTGACTCTGTAGATAAAAAAAAACGAAATGGTAAACCACATCATAAGTGAATACAGCAAATTAACCCTTCAAAAAAGAATACAAAAAGACGGACAAGGTGTGTAAGGTAGTTGTTCGCCTGGAACTATGCAAACGAATGAAGGTTGACATTCAGAGTGTAGCAGAATTGGCAATAACCGGTGGGAAATAAAGAGCTTACTTCGGATACATCTGTTGTTGTGTTGCGTGCCAAGTGGAAGAGAGTGGAAGAGAGTTTCAAGATGGCGTCCATGGGTTTTTATTGGCGTTGACGCCATGCAGTTCTCGCAGAATCGCGTGTGCTCTCGCGCGATTATGCAAATATATAATTCCTGGCCGCTATAAATACAGGACGCTGGGAAGCAGTCAGGCAGTGTCCTGCAGATTGTGTGTAGGCGGTTCTTGCGGTTGGATTGTTCTTTGTGACGAACCACGAATCTGCGAGAAGTGAGTTTTCTTCTCCCTTTTTTTTCTGTCTCCTTCTTCTTCTTTCTCTACGGTCATTACAACCAAGAAATCCCTCTCTTCTAGAGATGGGAGGTGCAGGGCGAAACTGACTTTTTCCTATCTTTGTTCCTGATTTTTGCCTACTACATTTTGCTACATGGTACAAGCTTAAAACGGAGTTATCATTTGAAAACGAAAATCATGAATTCCTATGAGACACGAAAATATCAATGAACAGGCGCACACCAGCAAGAAGATTAACCAACATAATGGAAAAATGTTGAATAGAACATTTTGCAACTCTTAAAGGTCAAAGGCTGAAGATGGAAGAGGCAGAAAAAACTATGTGGAATTTGCCAGATAGTGAAGATACCCTAGAGTATAGAAGGAGTCCTTGTAAAACCAAAACAAAAATCAAACATCATAAAAAGCGTGTCGAATACAGTATATTCCCGAAAAGTTTTTTTTTTTTACTTACTATTAAGATTTATTTAAATAAAAAAAAATATTTGGGGGAATATAGTATAACCCCGGGATACGGTAACCGCAAGATACGTTTTTTTTCAGATTACGATGTTTTAGGATACGGTACTATTTATAATATTGTTTGGTTATATACATGTGTATTATATAGTGTACTGTATTTTGTTACTAATTTTTAATGCCGTATCCAGGGGTTCTACTGTATTCTGTATTGGATACATTTTTATGATGTTTGGTTTTAATTTGACAGACCCACAGCAAGCGTCGGGGGAACTTTTCTTGAATTTAACTTAACCCTCGGAAGACTTATTAAAACCTGGGAAAAGACTTGGAAAAATTGGAATTAAACGGAAGATTGACACCATAAAAAAACACAACTCTGATGAAAACAGTTAAACATTAAAAGAAAACAACGTCGAAGGCAGAAACCAACTCATTAACTAACGAGATAGTGTAGACCAATCACAGATAAACGGAAAACAGTAATAAAATACCACTAGGTACATTTAAATAGTAATAGTCATGTTGAAAATGGATGGACAAATTTAGGTGTCAGAGATTGCACAGGGCGATAGCGCATGGATATCGCGTGGCTTCATCGAATTCCCTTATAAACAATTTTTGTCGCAAAGAGAATGACAATATTAGTAAAAAAAAAAGTATCAGAAAAAGAAAAATTCAAACTTTTAATTAAATTCTACAACAGATTTTTTTTAAAGTTTTAATATTCAATGTTTGAAATATTTCTGCCTTAGTAACTTTGTTTATACTAACATTTGTTTGAATTTAATTGTTAACTTATTGTTCGTTATTCAGTAAAACTAATTCATTGTTCGTTATTCAGTTAAACCAATTTATTGTTCGTTTTTCAGTTAGAGTAACTTATTGTTCGTTTTTCAGTTAAACTAATTTATTGTTCGTATTTCAGTTAAACTAATTTATTGTTCATTTTTCAGTTTTGATTTTTAAAATATTGTTTTTTTGATTTTCAAAATATTTATTGTTCATTTTTATTTATTTCTATTGAATAAACTTCAGTTTCATACAAGTCAAATTGTATTCCTTTTCTTTTAAAACTTTTTAACAACTTTCCTCCCTTTCAATTCGTTTTTTATTATTAATATTTTTATTATTAATATTGGATGAGTTTCAGTACAAAGTATCATGTTTATCTTTTTTTTAATCCAATTTTGAAGTTTTCTAACGCTTTCTGTAAAAAAATGTCTGCTCATCATCGACAGTCGGTGTTCCACTTATCTTGCTTGCTAGGACCTATGACGATGACATCATTTTTCAGCTAACAGGCTATCTATGACGATGGTCACGGTCATACACGTAAGTTACGTGCTGCTACTGCTGCTGAATAAATTGCTATTTATGAACTAGCCAACAATTGTTGGCGTGTTGTATATCCAGCTTTAATTTCAGGGAGAATCCACTCCTAAGACGATCGTGGACAGACGGCCTAAGTCATTGAGGATTGCTACGGTGGAACGTGGGAGACACTAGGTATGTGTTTGTACGTCCGCCGATTTCATTTTGGAGGCATTCAGACATCCCGTCAAAGGTGAGCTCTAAATGCAGCAGGTATAAAAAATGAATTGAAAAATGAAACTGCGTCACTAACGTGAGTTTAACCGGCTTCCATGGAAGTTCCATGGGAAAACGTAATTCAAAAGCGATCCCCAGTCGCATGTATATCCCCGTTCGGGGAGATGACCATGTTATGATTTTGCAACTCTTGCAGGGTGGTGTCGACCTCCCCCTACATACAGCGCCTGGTATTCCCAAATTGGTCACCCATCTAGTATTCCACAATTGGTCACCCATTTGACACTAGCCAGGCTCAACGTTGCTTAATTTCGGTGATCTAGCGACAACTAGTGTGTCAACGTGGTTATACCATGTATAACAGGTGTAAGGACCATTATAAACATAAAACGCACATTTCACAAAATCAAAGGAACTGAAACTACTAAAGTAGATAACATGACCCCCCCCCCTAATACCTACATACATATATGTGATCGCATCGGCATCTGCTGATGCCAGAAAATAGAGACTCATTATAACCAGTACTGTTTATCATAGGCCCGGTGTCTCTCAATAATATACTCAAGAAATATAATGCCGAGGACAAGTTTGCAAACATAGAACAAAGGATAGTCTATCTTATGTATATGGACGATTTGAAACAAAAAAAACAAAAAAAAAAAATGGAAAATTTGATACGCACTACCGGAGATCTTCAGCTAGGATATTTAAATGAAGTTCAGAGTGGAAAAGTATGCAATGTTTGAAATGAAAAATGAAAAATTCAAAACTGGAGACATTTGAGGGTATGAAACTACTTAGCCGACAGGAGATGAAAACACTTGGCGAACATAGTATCTAAAAATAATTGGGAGTTCTGAAATAAAACACCATTAAATAAATAGAAATAAAATAGATTGGAAAAGACTACCTAAGACGAACAAGGAAACTCTTAGAAATATAATTATATAATAAAAATCTAATAAAAATAATGTCACTTGGGTAGTATCACTAGTAAGATATTCTGGTTCATTCATAGGTTTTCATAAAAGAAGAACCTGAGCATCTTGATCAGAAAACTAGGAAAGTAGTGACCATGCACAATGTACTACACCCGGGATTTATCTGTAAAAGAGAGAAAGGGGAAGAAAATGTGAATCGTTAAGGAGAATAGAGAGATCGAAAATTTAGATTTTTATTGAAGGGGCACTTAAAGTATTGGAATTATTTCAACTTTCAAATTATAAAGAAATCAATGGAAAACGACTGTTGCAAGAATGCAAAGTGTTTTCCAACGATTAAAGATAGAAGTAGAGAGTACCAGAAGGCTGGGGAGATTTGTTGTCACTCAGACTCTAGAGAAACACCGTCTGTTGTTGGCAGTGAGCCATACTTGATAGTGAGAACCCCGAGTAAATAAAAAAAAAGATGATCATACTGAAAATATGTTTAGGTAAGACGAAGGAGAAAGTGAAAGGGAAAAGAAAGCAAAACAAAGGAATAAATGGTGGCAGGAGGATATAACGGATTAAGAAAATGGGATTTCTTTCTCGAGCTTCATCGTGTTAAAAAAAGATTTAATCACCTCATGACAAGGTATATCCACACGCATTGCAAACGTTATGAATATTTCAGGCATTCCAATAATCATAGGATCTACTGACCCCATCAAAAAGAATTTTAAAAATTACCCGGCCAGTATACCCTGTGAACCAAGAGCAAGAGTGATACAAACAATTACATTACAGGGACGCTTATTGTCCTAAAAAGATCTCTCGGTTGGGGTATTTGAAATAGTGGATGATTGTCTGGCATGTATCGGGTTGGAACGAAAGTTTTGTCATTTTTGTTTTAGGTTCAATGAAACAACAACAACAACAACAACAACAACAACAACAACAACAACAATAATAATGATAAATAATAATAATAATAATAATAATAATAATAATAATAATAATAAAAATAATGTCATATACGGCATAATCACGTTGACGCACAGGTTCTCGTTAGATCACCGAAATTAAGCAGCATAGAACCCGGTCAGTACCAGATAGGTGACCATTTGGGAATACCAGGCGCTTTATGTGGGAGGACCTCGCCCCTCGCCCCCCGGCAAGAACTGCAAACAACTAACGTTGTAATTTTCCCTGAAAAAGATATACATGCATCTAGGGACCGCTTCTGAATTTGATAATTCCTTGATACTTCCTCCTTAGGAAGAAGCCTGTTCAACTTGCCCAGAGTAAATGCCGCACATACATACACATACACACACAAACCAACAATACATCAGATATATCTAATTGTTAATAGAATTACCATTTTGGTCTGTAATCGATCTCGTCGAACTGATTAACTTTGCTCGTTTCTGGCTTGTGTTTAATAGTGACTAGCAGGGCGACCCGACGTTGCTCAGGATTTAAAGAGGATTAACAAATGTTCCAAACTTCTAATACTTTTATTGTCATCGAAATCGGTAAAATCGCCCGTTCGTCAATCAAATCAATTGATTGCCTGTTCTAGTCAGGAATTCACCGCTGTGCACCGGGATGAATCTTCACATGCCTCTCTGCAGCGATTTAGTCTACAATTCATTGTAGTCTACATTGCACTGTAGAGAATCTACTGTTGATTTTATGAAATTATTTTTGATTTTATATAATAACATAAATTAAGTTTAAAATGCAAAAATCAAGTATAATGGTCCAATTACACTCTAAACAGAAGCGTTCATTTTGAACACGCCTCTGCCTTGTCAAAGAACCTACTGTTGATTTTATAGGACGAATCATTCTGCTTGTGTGGTGATAAAATTCCTTGAATGCAATTATGTTGGTAGGCGGCATAAAAGTGTTACGTGGACTGTTTCTTCTTTAGTAAGATGTCTTTGATTATCGATTTTTATACTTATCAGAGGTATTCCGATACAACACCTATCTAAAAACACTCTCAGGCACATAAGGTGTATGTGTGTGAAATTAAAAAAAAAATCGGCCCAGCCGTTTTGGAGCCTATAGGGAACGAACTCACACATATGCACACGTACAAAGTGCCTTTTATATATAAGGAGATAGATAGATAGATAGATAGATAGATATTAGGTACGTTGTTCATCATGCTTGAGTTCACGAAATAATTTTTGTCATTCAGCTTATTTGTTTTTCTTATATCGGTGGTTTCCTGCATAACGTTTTTTTTTTTCGATTCTTTCCAATTGAATTATTTGAGGTGTTCAATACGTTATATTTAAGCATAAGCTTTCACCTCGTCCTCTTGTAGTGATTGGTTGCGTCAACGTTTTGTTACCATTATATCATTTGACAAAGTCCTATTTCGTATTATTCGGACTACTGTTCTCATAGCGAGTGTTTTTTTTTTTCACAACGTTTCGGTCGATGCAACATCCGACCTTCTTTAGGTGTATTTTGTCGAATTCGGGAATCTTTCTGTCAGACTTGAAAATTTTTCTGGCGAACTCGGGAATCTATCCGAAATTTCGAATAGATCCCTTTATTTAACCCACGAGGCTAGCAAAAGCCTGGTAGGTGGGACCTTCTAGAGTCGAAAAATAAAATGAAAAATGAAAATACCCGACAGAATGGCAGCGTCTCCGTCAGACTGGTTGTCAAGGACGAATCCGCGACTAGTTTGATTGCCATAAGAAACTCTGTTCATGGAAGTTTCGTTTGATTTTAAGCACATAGAGAAAGAAAAAGGAGTTCTGTACAGTGTTCGTAGAAAGACGGTGTTGCAGAAAAGTTTTCTTGGAGGGGGTAGAACTTGAAGCCCAGTCGAGCACCTACCATAGGACTACCGATAAAGTATTTTATTTGTCTCCTCTTTAGGAGATGAGACACAAGGTAAAGTGAAGATTTGATGAAAGTGTATCTGTGGAATGAATTGGGTTCGAACTTGGCACATCTAGGCTTTTAGTTTTAGTCGTTAACCACTTAGCCACTGTTACTCCGGATACCATGGACATACCAATAGATTAGAGAAATACCAGTAGTTTCTTCCGTGAGAAAAAAATGGCAGGAAAGAAGAGATAACCTCTCACTACATTGTAAGGGGATTTTTTTAAAGAAAAATTCACAGATACTCTACAAATGCATTTATTATTTTTTTTTAATTTTCTTCCTTTGAAGATTGTAATGCTGGGTATGGGGCAGCCAAACCAGCTGCCAACATTGCCTTGCTTTTTATTGAAACCAACCGAGAGCTCTTTTTCGTATCCTCGTTGTTCCCTTAAGTGCAATTGTCTGGATCTCTTTTGCACTTGGTTTACCAGGAATATTAGTTAGGTAGGACTTTAGGTTCTTCTTCATAAGCTCTGTGGCACCTATAATAACTGGTATGATTGATATCTCCCTAAGATTCCAGTTTCTTTTCATATCATACATGAGACATTGATATTTGATCTGTTTCTCCCTTTCAGCTCTGTTCAAACCTCCATCATTAGGGAAACTCACTTCAACCAAAGTTGCAACTCTCTCTGACTTATTCCATATAACTATGTCAGGTTTCACAGCAGCATTTTCAAGATAGGTGGCTGTAGGAATTACATGCTCGTAATGTATGGTATATAAGTCATTTCCAACTGTTATTTCAGGTTGATGTTCCCAGGATTTGCTGCTACATTGGATATATACTTTTTTACAGATGGTCCAGTGGATGTACTTACATACTCCATCATGTCTCGTTGTGTAGTAGCCATCACGTAAAAGAACCTTGCAACTTGATATTAGATGACTCACACTTTCCAATTCCGTACGGCAGAATCTACATTTGTTCTTATTAGTAAGACTGGCCATCTTCTTGAGCAGCCATTATGATCATTGAGCAGCTATTTAGTTATGGAGTTTATTGTGTTGTAAAATACATGTTTAAAAAACTATTTTGTACACAGGTCTGCCATTAATGAAAGTTTTTCAGTAGCATCAAATTAGAAAAGAACGTCGTGTATTAATGTAGACTAGGAGGACCCGTGAAAATTCCACGGAGTGAAGAAGTAAATTAAAGATTATCGCTTACAATGTGATTTTATTATTTGTATTAAATCATTGTTATGGAGTTAAATCGTAATAAACGAAGGAACACAGGATTTGTAGGAACGAAACATGTATTCACATATATTACAGGCAAAGTCAAGTTGAGAATACCATTGCTCAACGGTAGGACGTTTTCTTGGTCGCGTCCAATCTCAGACTACCAGGCACCGGTCTCGCTACGGGAAGTGACGTCACCAAAGGAAGTGACGTCATGAGAGAGTCCATTAATCCACCCTCCCAAACTTTTTGTTCGTAAAAGCTGTAATTACCTTTCTATTAGGGTTTACCATCAATGGCTCGGTAACCTTTCTCTTACGGAATGACCGCCATAGATCAAGTGTTGGCTGAGGAGGTTCAAGATCAAAAGTTTCGAAGACAATGTCTATCGGCTTATCTTCCAATGGCGGACTGTTTCTGGTTTCAACTAATCGACATCTTCTTAGTTGTTTCTGGTGACGTTTGTGGGTATATTTTGGTCCTTGAATGATACATACCATGTCACCGACTCTCTTAGTAATTGTACTCACTTCCCAGAATGATGTGTTGTTTTTATAACTTTTGAAAAACACTCTTTCACCTGGTATGAAACGTTTATGGTACATAAGTGGTCACTAGTGGCCTTGAATGTTTGGGTAAGAGCTTGGCAAAAACGGGTCTCACTTTCCGCGCAAACATCGTTTCTGCAGGTGAGACCGCTGTTGTTGTGTTCGTGTTAGGTGTAATCCTATACACGTGTAGAAATTGTTGAAGTACTTCATCTATTGGGGTCCCTTCAGCCTTCTCCAGTGCTCTTTTAAGAGTGTCCACAAAGCGTTCCGCTTGCCCTTCGATCTCAGATGGTATTGGGAAGTGGTGATGTGATTAATTTGGAACATATCACAAAAAATTTTGAACTCAGCAGACGTAAACTGGTTTCGATTATCACGTAGGATGCAATCGACTATACCGAAACGTGCGAACAGTTCATGTAAGAAATTCATAGTCGTTCCAGTTGTCGGCCTTCTGCACCTGAATACCTCAGGCCACTTGATGAAGCTATTGACTACGATTAAGTAGTAATTGTTCTCGAGCGGACCCGCAAAATCGATGTGCACCCTAGACCAAGGCTGGTCAGTCTTTGTAAACGTAATCGGTGGTGATTTAGCCGCAAGGACAGAGCCTGTGCACGAGTCTATCTTCTGCTTGATATCCTTGTCTATATAAGGCCAGTAGACATAACTTCTCATCAAACTCTTCATATGATTTTTCCCAGGATGTCCTGTGTGAAAATCCCGTGACATTTAGGAATCACCACTCTTTCACCATATAGTAAAACCTCATTGCAAAGCGAAAATACTTCCAGAACGTCGCCCTTTGTGGCCATCTTGTTTTTTATGTCACTGATGAAGTCATCCTTGCTGCTCCCCTTTTAATCTCCGGTAGAAACACCAGGAGTTCTCTGATTGTGTTGTCCATCATCGTTTTTATCTCTCCGCCCGTCCGAAGAGTGACAATGATGGAATCTTCAAACGGATCCCTTTTCAATGGTATCAGCCGAGATAGGTTATCCGCATGGCTACTTTGTTTCGAAGACAAGTACTCCAGGGTGAAATCATAATGTACCCCATCTGAACAGTCTATTAGCCGTATATGTCGGTAAGCATTTTTTGGAACCAAAATTCGTAAGCAACGGCTTATGAACCGTCTGCAATGTAAATCTTCTGCCGTGTAAATATCTATTAAACTTTGTAACAGCGAATATAATACTCAAGTCTTCTTTTTCAATTTGAGAGTACCGTCTTTCGGCCGTTAGTAGCGTTCTTGATGCATGTGCGATCGGTTTTCTGGTACCGTCAGGCATTAAATGAGCTTGCGTCACACGCTACTATTATTCTCAACCTTGGATCATAGCGTGTTAAAAAAGATCTGAAATCAACATCTCTTTGATCTTCTCAAACGCCGTCTGACATCCAGTCATGCTTTCTCTTTCTTCAGCAGTTCATTTAGTGGGACGCGCAAATCATGCATATTCTTGATGAAGACTTGGTAGAAATTAACCAGCCCCAGAAAGCTTTGTATTGATTGCACGTTATTGAGAGCCGGCATGTTCTTTATTGCTTCCGCCCTCTCAGGATCGGGATGTCTACCATATTCATCAATAATGTGACCTAAGTAACGCATTTCCTTCATCAGAAAGTCACACTTTGCTTCTTTTACTTTCAAATCGAAACTTTGAATTCTTTCAAAAACTACATGCATGTGTTTTCGGTGCTCATCTGTGGATTTACTGGCTATGACAATATCACCCAAGTAGGCGCAAGCGAAATCGAGGCAACCCACCATGGTGTCCATGACCTGCTGGAAAATCGCAGGTGCGACCTTGACTCTGAAAGCTAACCTTTCAAACTTGTAGAGTCCCCTGTGTGTATTTATACAGAGGAGTTTTGAACATTCCACCTCGACGTGGATCTTCAAATATGCGTCGCTCAAATCTACCTTAGAAAATACTTTACCACCGTTTAATTTGTTGAATATCTCCGTTGGTGTGAGGAGTGGATAGTGAAAATCTTTGAGGGCTGCATTCAGACCCGTGGAGAAATCCGCACATACACGAATCTGGTTTGTTTTCTTGGTCACATATACGGTAGGGACTGCCCAATCACTGCTGCTTACTTTCGATAGTATTCCGGCCTCTTCTAGCCAATCCAATTTCTTGTCAATTTTCTCTATTGTAGCGAATGGGACGTTTCGTTTCTTATTGAAAACAGGCATAGTGTTTTCTTTTAGTTCGAATCTTGCTATAGCCTTTGTACATTTTTCATAGTCCTGGTGAGAATACTTCTGGAAATTCTCTTTTAACTCGTCTTTCAGTAGTTGCTCCTCCGTAAACGAGTCTTCTACCCTATGACAGAATTTATTCATAGGTTGGTCCGTTAATTCGAATCGCTCCATCCAATCTGTACCGAAGAGGTTTTCGGATGTCCTATGTACATACACTTTCACTTTTTTAGTAACACCATTTAAGGTCACCGGAAATGTGAGCACTCTCTCAAATTCCACTTTATCGCCTGTCACAGCTCGAGCTGATTTGTTCGTCTTCCGCATGGTTGGTTTCCTTAGCCTTTTCCATGTCTTAAGGTTAATGATGGACAGGTCTGATCCGGAATCCAATTGTAGATGCACAGTTTTATTTGAGATGTTAACTGTGACGTATTTCAGCTGGTTCTTATCCGAATCGAAGTCGAATCTAGTCTATCGGACGCTATTCTTGACCTTATTCTTCCTGCACTTGGTCGCTTTGTGGCCCTTCCTGCCACATTCGTTTCAGTACTTCTGTTGGTAAAAACATTGACTCAACCAATGTTTTCCGCCGCAGCGAGCGATAACACCCGCTTGTAGGAGATCCGGGTCTTGTGACTGGGTAGTACTTATTAGGTGTAGCCTGAATTTTCTTACTTCCAGCTTTGCTTTTTCGAGCTGAGTATTTTTTTGATCTGAAGGTCGCCCTTCTAATGACTGTTGTGCCTAACTCCTCGACGCGTTTCCAGTTGTTCCTTACACTGACTACCCGTTGACAATCCTCGGCCAACTTCTGGAGGGTGAGGCCCTGTTCGCTCTCAAGTCTAGAGAGAACACGTTGTCTAATCTCAGCGTTTTTGGATGAGACTAGACCCTATGCAAAAATTAAATGCTTGAAGTCATCTGCTGATAAGTCAGATAGACGGAAATCATGTGTGCGCATGGATGCGAAGGTTAGGTAATCGTCGTCGTCGCTTTTTTGCAGGAGCGTAGAATTCGGGCTGAACAGTTCGGATAAAAGTTTGACCGCTTCAGAGAATTCAAATTCACTCGACTTCCTGGGGAGAATATAATCCACAAACTTGCTATGTTCTGTGGTCCCTAATTTCCTCAAAAGTAGTCGAACTTTCTTAGCGTTGCTCCACTCTTGACAATCCACGATGAATAGATCCTCATATCTCCGATAGAAAGCATCAAATGTCCCATCCAACTCCGGTTGGTAGTTGAACGTTTCTATAGCATTCCATAATGTACTTTGGGGCAAAGCAAAACTGTCGTCCCTGTGTTCCGTTCTATTGAATATTTTTAACAATAGCTCTTCTTGTCTCTGTTGTTGAAGTAGCATTTTCTCCTCCAACGCTTGTTGCCTTTCTTGAAATTGTAACTGGAACTGTTTATCACGTTCTTTTATATTTTCCTCAGCCTTCTGCTGCTGGGCCATTTGAGCTTTGATTAGCTGTATTAATACTGTTTCAATGGATGTTCCAAAAGCACGAAAACATTTTTTTCCGTTTTTGACTGGATAAGAGAGATAAAATAATAATAATAATAATAATAATAATAATAATAATAATAATAATAATAATAATAATAAAACACAGAAAATGTCCTTTCCTTGAGTGTGTGCGTATAAAGTAATGTATCCCTTACTTCTTGGTAAAAACCTT
Organism: Euprymna scolopes; assembly: GCF_053919585.1. Classification (NCBI taxonomy): domain Eukaryota; kingdom Metazoa; phylum Mollusca; class Cephalopoda; order Sepiida; family Sepiolidae; genus Euprymna; species Euprymna scolopes. Next base: position 116,075,923 of record NC_136495.1, read on the forward strand.
TGAGATAACCCAATATGAGAGTGGATAAAAAAAATGCTTACTTGCGAAACAAACACACAAAAAAAATAATGTGATACCATATAGTGGCAAAAGAATAAAAATAATTGTGGAATTGTCTGGCAGTTAACCAAAATGGCTATTTTTTATGTGTGTGTGTGTGGGGGGTGAGTTGTTCACCCGTGGCAGAAAAAAAAAGTTTTCACTTTAGAACCGACAGTTAAAGATAGAAAATTTCAGAAAATTCCGCTCAATGAAAAAAATCATTTTTCTTTTAGTACAAGTAAAACGAACAGAGAAAAAAAAAAGAAACATTTCTCTCTCATTAAAATATGCATAAGTTAGCAGAAAAAACAAAGGCAAAAGAAACTTTTCACTTCATTTGAAAAGAAAAAATGTTCAAATTTTCATACTCCTAAACAGTCGACATTTTATGATAGAATTGTTCACGTAGGGAAAATTAGGTCAGCGTGTTTCTCTTTTTTTCTTTCTTCTTTCAACAAGCCAACAAATTTATTTTTTAAGCATTACAAAAAATGCGTTTAGCACAGTTTTTTTTTTCAATTTAAATATAGAGACAAAAAGAGTAACTTACAATTTCTTCGATAACTTTGCCATGTGTTCGTTTCTTTCTTTTTTATTTTGTTTTTAGGACATAATTGCCAGTCGACTTCTTCGCTTTTAATCCGTCATTCTTTTGAAGTCAATTAGAATTTTTTTTCATTTTTGTGGAATTAACCCGTGTGAAAGTCGAACCCTTTTCGCCAGTTGTTATGGGGTTAAATGGTAATAAACGAAGGAAAACAGGATTTTTAGGAACGAAACATGTATTCACATATATTACAAGCAAAGTCAAGTTGAGAATACCATTGCTCAACGATAGGACTTTTGCACATGTCTAGCTTGGTCGCGTCCAATCTCAGATTGCCGGGCACCGGTTTCGTTACCGGAAGTGACGTCACCAAAGAAAGTGACGTCATAAGAGAGTCCATTAATCCCATGGAGGGGCGTCTCAATCGTAACACAATATTGCTTTCTGAGTATTTGTTAGTACTTATTAATTTATCACAGATTGAACCAGTTTTATATTTACAATAGACACTATTTTCATAGATATGTTAAATAAATAATATTTGCTACGTGTTATTGGTTTTTCTGCCTTCCCTTAAAAAAAAAAGAAATTAATTTTTTGAGCTATCCCGAAAAATTACAACTTTATGAAACCATAATTGTTGATTCAATATATTTCTCATTCCGTGGAATTTCCATCGGTCATGCTAGTAAAATAATATTTTACAATAGCTACAGACATTGTCTAATAAGTTCTAGCGATGAAATGACCCTTATCCAAGTACCCCTGCAATTAGAGGATCGCCATAAAAGAGTACTTAAAATAGCATAGAAAAAAAATTTAAATTTAAATAATAAAAAAAAAAACAGAAGGAAACAACACATCGCCAGTCGAAAGTTTTGGTAGGAGAATAAGCTCAAATAGCTAGAAGAAAACTCCCGAATTTGACATCAGTTTTAAATGAATGCGTTTTTAGCAGATGCACATGTTCACAATTAATATGCATTTCCACCGGATGAGGAGGATAGGTTCCCCGAAATTGTTATTTAATTCCGAATGGGATAAAATAATACACTAATGCTTGTTCCTAAATGTTTAACCAAATGTCGGACAGAGACTAATAAACTAAACTGTGTTACGGGTTCATGCATTTTATTTTAATTTGATTTTATCGTAGGCTTTTTGTATCCCCCCCACCCTGTCTCTTTTATACACACACACACACACACACACACACACACACACACACACACACACACACACACACACACGTGTATATATAAAATTCCTACTTGTGAGACATTGGCTTGGGTTATAACTGATCATGATGACCAAATCCCTTGTTCGAGACAAAGTAGGTTCATTCCACTGTCGGATTTTCGCCATGGTTTGCTTGATCTGTGTTAATTAGACTTTCTTGTCTGTGTGTATATATATATATATATATATATATATATATATATATATATATATATATATATATATATATACTTACGTATATAAAAAACGCATTTTCTCTGTATTTGTGTGGGTTTATTCCCTATGTACTCCGAAACGGCGATTGTTAAGAAATCTCACACAAATATACATTATCTGTCTGGGGGGGGGGTTCTTAGATAGGTTTTGTTGTATCAAAATCCTTCTAAGTATTGAAAATCTTTAATCGATAATCGAAAAATTCGATTAAAGAAAGAACCGAAGACAGTTAACACCTCCGATCAGATTTATAGTTGAGAAGTTTTATCATCGCACAAGCAAGAGGGATTGGACTAAAAAAATCAATAGTAGGTTCTTTGATAAGGTAGGCGTGCATTCCAAATGAATAGAACGCAATTGAACAATGATACTTGACTTTTGCATTTAAAATTTGAATTCCAACCATTGCATAAAATATTTATTTATAAAATGAACAGTAGGTTCTCTACAAATGTAGACTACAATGTATTATTCCTAATTTACGGCGGGGAAGCATATGAAGTTGCTTCCTAATACACCATAGTGGGTCTCCGACTAGAGCAGGCAATGAATCGATTTGATCGTAAAATGGACAATTTAATCGATTCCGATGACAATAAAAGCAGAGTGCGGAATATTTGTTGATCATCATTCAATCCCGGGCAACGTCAGTATTAGAACTGCCGACTATCAACGTGGTAGTTGTAGGTTCAATCCCCGGCTAGGGAAAAGTGCTAGTCTAGCCGCACTGATGAGTCGTGATACAACGATACCAGTACTCTATGTGGATTACTATATACTTAAGCCATCATCCTTGGGTTGAGCACTGTCGTAAATGTATCTCACTCGTTAATTAATTGTCTATAAAGCTAGGCTTGCTTTTTGTTTGTTTTATAAAAGGCTCGAGTACTGTAAAAGCAGGAGGCGAATGTTTATTTAATGGACATTTGATGAGGTCATTTGCGAGCACCGACCTCCGATCCAATGGGTCAGTGGTTAGAACTGTCGAATATCAACGTGATGGTTGTAGGTTCAATCCCCGGCTGGGGAAAGGCGATGACTTTGATACAACGAAACAATACTGTATGTGGATCACTATATATATATATATATATATATATATATATATATATATATAATAAACTTGTTTTCTTTTCTTGCTCTGACATTGATATTAAAAACCTACTTTTTCTATTGGTATTTATTTGCTTCCCCATGAAAGCATATATATATATATATATATATATATATATATATATATATATATATATATATATATATATATATTGAGAGAGAGAGAGAGAGAGAGAGAGAGAGAGAGAGAGAGAGAGCGACTCTCCACCGTCGATTTTCGACGTATGAGGTTCCGCCACAACAACTAAGTTGCTCAGAAATTTACACAGAGAATTCTTTATAGAGGTGAAGGATTTGTGCAGAACCATCCACACATTTTGGTATTACTGCTAACCTCCGTCGGTGCAGATAACTGCCAGATGGCAGAGTACAGTAGACCGCAGGTTTTTACATCACAGTTTCCTTTTCCTAGATGCATGTCTTAACGAAGACTGGGGTTGTATCTCTCCCAGTGAATTAATGCGCCTCCAGAAACCGATCTGCAAATTTCTATGACTCGGCATGGTTATATATATATATATATATATATATATATATATATATATATATATATATATATATATATATATATATTATGCATCTGCGTGTGGTGAAACCGAGGTTAATACTTTGTTTTGCACAAACAATCGGGTAGATAAATGAATATGAATGAAACGAGATATATAATTATGATTCAGAGATAGCTAGCTTTGAATGCATTTAGATTGCAATCTTGGCTTGATCCCCTGTAATGGATAGTAGAGGAATAATAATAATAATAATAATAATAATAATAATAATAATAGAAGAAGAAGAAGAAGAAGAAGAAGAAGAAGAAGAAGTGGATGGAAAACGATGAGTGGCTGAGCGACAGAACGTCTTTCATAAGAAATGCGAGGATTGCAATCGGAAAGATCACGTGGTGCTAGGGAATATTTTCCGGATGATTTTTTGAACGGTGGACATGGAGAATCTTTTTGCAGACATTAATACGCTCGTGAATACGAATGATTCCTGATAGTGGCTTACCATTCATTGTATTTATTTATTTTCTTTTTATGTTGTTGTTTTCTGCGAGACGGATTTTCTTTTTACAAAAGCCGAACAAGCACGAAAAATGGCTGGCAGAAACATGGCTGCCGGCAATCTTTGCGTTTCATCGAAACGTTTGTATTACAAAGCCATCACGCATTTATGGTCGAGAAAAAAAAATTAAGGATTCGGTATTTTCTTCCTGTTCGATCCAATGGAGCCTGCAAAGAAATGCAGTCAAGAGGAAATCATCTGCGGGGAATATTTCTCTTAGAACACGAATACAATGCCCCTAAAAAATGAATAAATAAAAAAAAATATTTTTCTTCATATTTATTTTTTTTGGGGGGGGGGGCGATATGAAATCTAGTTTTACATTGTTTATGTGTATTTCCGACCTGCTTTTGACCTCCCGTTCAAGTTCATTTGAGGTCTATATACGGAATTCCTATGTCTGATCACTGATCTATATAATAATACGCTAATGCAATTTGATTTTCGTACGTACGTTATCACCCTTTTACCCCTTTATGAAGTGTAACGTTATACCCACGTTTACACACGAGACTCACAAGTTGTATGCAGTCTACGTTGCAACGAAGACCGGGACAAAGAATAACTCGAACTCACTTTTTCGTGTAACACAATGCCTCTGTTCAGTCTCGAAATACAATGGATACCCCCTGTATGGGCAGCTGCACGTGTAATTGCGAGGCAAGAGTTGCGCAATCTCCAACCACACTTCTCCTGAATGTTTGAGTCCAGTGGCAAGGAGAAGTTCAGGACGACTGGAAACAATGCCAAGATAAGCGGAGAGCGCATACATCACCTGGAAGTCCTAAATGGTCACCCATTTAGTACTGACCAGGTTCGACGTTGCTTACCATCGGTGATCCAGCCATAATCGGTGTGTCAACGTAATTATGTCGTACAAGGACATTTATTTCAGAATAAACCGTGATTGTGTTCTCTTTTCTCTGACATCTGTCATGTTAAACATCGTTTCGAACGTGCATTCAAACGTGCCGAACGGGATTGTCGGTCTGTGAACACACTCTGTTTTTAGTCTTTTTACTTCCAACACGGCTCCGGTGAACATTTGCGCGTTCTGTTACAAAAGATGTCATCACCCGATTGCTAAAGATGTAATGAAATAACAGTTTTTTTTTTTTTAAATTTAATTTGATCTATTATGTTGGTGCAAAAATAATGGCGTTTATATATATATATATATATATATATATATATATATATATATAATTATTTTTTTGCTATAATAATTAAATACCTACACACACTAGTGTTTCATCCTTTCTGGATTCTTCAGTGCAGGGTGTCACGATTAACACCAGCCGAACAATTCGAACCCCGCACCACGAGACATCTCTGGCTCGATTAGCAGAGACCGTATCCATTCGGCTACCATTAACCGCGTGAAATAGCGTTGAATTTAAACATTTAAATTTTAATATATATATATATATATATATATATATATATATATATATATATATATATATATATAGTTGAACGTCAAAAAAATATAATGTCGTTTATATATATATATATATATATATATATATATGTATGTATGTATATGTATGTATGTATAGCTGAACGTCAAAAAACATTATTTTTGCACCAACCTAATAATTATTGATGTATCGAACGTGAAAGAAGAACTAAAATACTTTCGGCTAGGATCAATGTGTATTATCTGTTCTATCCAAAAGCGGTACGATAGCATCATGAGGTTTTACATTTGCGCCGGACGTCGATAAAATGGGGATATGCCACAAACTTCAACAAGACGCGTCCCCATAACCAGATGTGGATGCAGCTGCGTTCCTGTCTCAAAATTCAACCAGTAGGCCTTGACCATGACAATGAAAATAGGTTGAATGGGATAAATCATTCTACCTTTTTAAAGGTAGAATGATTTATCCCATTCAACCTATTGGGTAAATCATTGATTCATTATGCTACGAGTACCTATTGACAATGCGTCCCCACGGGACAGAGTTAGACACCAGGGGCGGTTTTTAACGTGGAGAAAAGGAACAAAAAAAAAATTGTCTCAGTCGTGAAGGATTTCTACTCCACTGAGAGAGAACAAGAAATTGAAGTGTAGCCTCTGAAGAACAGATACTACACTTTGAGATATTTAATCTTTTATTCAGGCTAAAATTACAATGTAAATTTCAACTGAACAAAAACTTAGGCACAAGGCCAACTCCAAAGGAAGGGGGAAGGGGTCGTTGGTCATCCTTGTCACTCCAGAACTAAACAAAAGTTTCTCTTAGCTAGTATCTTCTTTCACTATAATACCGCATTCACCCTTTCGTACTTGGGGAAATCTTACTTAGCACCCAATTGTTCAAAACATTTTTTTATTTACGTGTAAAAACAATAAAAAGATAACAATAAAGGTAATACAATAATTCATTTGGGCCTAGGGCGGAGGAAAAAAAAAACAACAGTGGTTAGTAGGACCCTTCCAACCCCGTCTAGTTCATAGACTGCCCGTTCCAGTTTGGTTTGTAAAGGAACCTGTGCTCCCATCTCTAAGTGAGGATGTCCTCTTGATGGGACGAAATGGAGAAAAGAAAATTTTGTGAATGAGGGATGAGGGGGGGTAGTGATTGATTTCATTCTCTCCAAGAGTGGTGAAATTTAGAGGGAGGGTTGAAAAGAAAAAATTGCAGTTAGGAGGGAGTGACGATCTTGGAGGCTTCATAGTCGAGGAGGGATGCAGCACTCACTCGGCTAGCTAAGAGGCTTAAGATTGAGGTTTGGCCAGAAGGCCAAGAACGTTGGTGATGTTTCAAGTAGTAACACATTTTCAGTCAGCAATTTTGGCAGGTCCGCATTTAACAAGGGTCTGTCGTTCGTGTATACGTTTGTATTATTCTGAATATAGGATTCGTTGAATATGTGTGAAAGGTGATAACGGACGCACGAATATGAACTGGCTTGGCGTATTATTAAATATATTAACAGGACCCATGGACATTTCACAGTTGTATCTTTCATCCGTTGTATATTGCTGCCTTGCATCCTATGGACATCCGGCATAAACGGAAACCTCACGATATTATTATACTTTTTTATTCAAGCTAAAGCATACTAATCTATGTACTCTGGTTGATGTAGTTTCAAAATATATCTATTTATGCGGTTTATCTTCCAAACCTTTATAGAAGTTTGTGATATTGTTCTTGTGTTAAATGGTAATAAAACGCAAGGAACACGGGACTTTTAGGAACAAACATGTATTCACATATATTACAGGCAAGGCTGGTTGAGCAATACCATTCTTCAACTGTTGGGCGTTGGCACACGACCTCCTTGGCCGCGTACCAATCTCTGACTGCCGGACACCAATACTCGTTACCGGAAGTGACCTCACCAGAGGAAGTGACGTCATGAGATAGTTCATTAATCCCATGGAGGGGCGTCTCCAACAGATATGCGTGGTCGTTTTCAAGTCTGATTTCAACAAATGTCGTCTTATTAATTAATCATAGTTCTCAATCCTTCCCTAGCACTGTCCCGTTATTCAATTCTAAATATCACAGCATCTTATCCACGAGTGGCTTTTGGGCGTGATAAGTCGTGAAATATTAGTTTGTAAAAATAATATAAAAAAAATTAGCACTTTATTTAAGGCATGAACTGACAAGTGGTATTTAATTTTAATACATGATTGAATTAACGCTTGTTGTATAATTACTAGGGCTAGGACAACGGAATATTTTTATCATTGTTTTGACTCTCCAGTATATATCCAACACAGACACAGTTAATCAACTGAAAACCACATCACTCTATATAAAAATATATAAAATATCAACAGATATATACTCGAGAGTCAAAACAATGAAAAAATATTTTGTTGTCGTAGCCTTAATAATTACATATATGGAAATGCGCATATATTATACTCGGAAGAAAATATGATAATATCTCCAAGGTGTCGAAGTTCTGTTATAGCATAAAAGTTTTGTCAACTTTAAATGAAACTAATATTCTTTCTTAAACACATTCTGTTTATTTATGCCTCTTGCTTTTTCATGGTAGATATACTTTTTCAAAAATCAAAATATAAATCCCTTATTTTTTTTGCAAATACAAACATGTTTTTTTTTTACAAATAAGTCATTGCTTATCAATGTTCAAAGGCCACTCAAGGATAAGGGTCAAAGAGGTCGTAAAGTGAACACTGAGAAAAAATAAAGATTGGAAAGGATGGTTGAAAATCTGCAGAATTTGAGTATTTATAAGTAGCATTCAACAAGAATTTGTTTACATTAGACTTGAAAACAACGACCATGTTGCAGGCAGATGGGAAGTGTAGCGGTTGTTGTTTATACATCGATGTTCGAAATCAAAATGCGTAAACTAGTTTGTACGCATATCGTCTGCGCATACACTTTTCTGAAAAAACAAAAACAAACAAAAAACAATACAAAACAACAAAAAAACAAATAATTATATTTTGCACTAAGCAGAAACCTTTCTGAATTTATTTGAGATGGTCTTTCTGGGAGCCACCTAAATCCTTTAAAAAGCCAGATTTTCTTCAATAAACTAGTGGAACTCAGTTGACTCAAGTCTACGGATCGATATCGTTGGGTGGCTCTCCTTTTGAGTGCTAATCTCTGCAACATCTCTCCAGTCACATACAAACATTAACGAACACGCAAACTATCATAACTCGTCGACTCATTATTGTCTGTCAATCTGTATAAACTTTATTACTTGAAATATTTCCCACTAAACTCTCTGCCTAATACGAAATCAAAAGAACATTGACTCTTATAAACAACTTTTAATGGATTATAATTTATATAAATGAGCAGAGAAGTTTTGGAATACGATTTTTCTGAGTTTTGAAATACGGCTTATGTTAATCGATTAAGACTTCTTCAACTGTTGCCGATTTGTGCTTGTGCCATTTGTCTGGATGTTCAAGATGTAGTTTTCTGCATATTTCTCAGAGTACTCCCTTCTCCACTTGATTGTGTCTGTTGTTATATTCTGTTTAGGATAGTTTGATGCATTCACTGATTATGTGTTTATTGTTTCGCCTCTTTGTCCACACATTTTGCATTTGCTGTTTTCTTGTGTCTTGTCGATCCTTACTTTGATGTGGTCGGTTCTAATTACGTTATCTCGTGCGGCTGTTATTAGGGATTCAGTTTCTCTGATTAGGTTTCCTTTTTGTAGCTATCTCCAAGTGATTTCGTTAGTCGTTTCTTTTGTTACCATTATGAATTGTTCGTGTAGCTGTTTCTCTTCCCATTTTTCTTTTCTCGTCTCATTCTTTTCCTCATTTTTCTGTATTGTTCGTTTTTTCAGTGTCTTTCGTTGCGGTAATTGTTCTTTTGGTGTAATGTCTTATATATTTTTCTAATTATTTGTTGTGCTATTTTACAGTCTTCTATACAAATCAGTCCAGTTCCTCTTTATTTTCTTTTCACATAGAGTCGATCAGTATCATCCTTTAGGTGTAGTGCAATGTGCATGATCATAATTTTCCTGGTCTTCTGGTCGAGATGTCTCAGTTCTGTTTTGGTCCAACCCATGAACGGTCCAGAGATCCTTATTAGTGACACTACCAATGAGTTTATTGCTTTTAGAAGGTTTCTACTATATAGTTTAGTTTCAAAGAGTTTTCTTGTTCTTCTGATGTACATATTCCTTTCCAATTTTATTTCTGTTGCTTAGTCTCTGCTTCCAGAACTCGCAGATATTTGTAGATAGCATGCCACCGTCTCCGTTGGATTGGATAATTCCATGTTTTTTTTGTTGTTTCCAATTTTTCTCATAATCAGCAGTGTACACTTTTCTATAACGAATTCCATTCGGATATCATGGCTGAAAATTCTGGTTGTGTTTATTAGCGTCTCTAGTTCCTTTTTCGTTTTTGCAAACAGTTTCAGGTCATCCATGTACATTAGGTGGTTCATTCTTTCATCTGTATTAGTGAAATTATATTCGGCTTAGCATTTTCTTAGTATAATATAAAGGAGCATCATGGCCACGATGAACATTAGTGGTGATAGGGAATCACCTTGGAAGATATCGATTTGTATTTTAATCTCAGTTATTTATTGCCCATTATCTGTCAGTTCAAGTCTCCATGTTCTTATTGCATTTTCTAGCAAATTGATAACCTTTACAGGTATTTGTACATTCTCAGGCATTCTATTATCCATGCTTGTGGGATCCTGTCATACGCTTTCTTATAGTCGATCCATGTAATGGTTAAGTTCTTTCTTCCACTTTTTATCTCCGTCAGGACTCTTTAGTCTAAGATAGCAGGTCATGTATTCCTATTTTTCCTTTTTGGCCTCCTTTCTGTTCCTCGTCCGTCATTATGAAAGGAATACTAAATTTGTTCTCTCAGTTGTGCTGTAAGTATTCTCCGCATTCTTGGTAAAATGTTATAGTCCTGTAGTTGCTGGGGATAGTTCCTTTTTCTTCGTCTTTTTGCATCAGTGTGGTTTTACCTTTGGTCATCCATTCTGGCACGTCCGCTTTGTAGATACAGCTTTTCAGGTTTTAATTAGCCTTTCATGTAGTGCTATGAATTTTTAAAACCAGCATGCATGTCTTCCGTCGTGACCTGGTGCCCTCCAGTGTGCCATTTTTCGTGGGGTTGTCCTGTGGGGTTCCTTGTGGATTTTATTCTCTGCTCTTCTTCGATCTGCTGTGACTCCTCTTTCATGTCTTTCAGCCATTCGGCATTTCTATTATGATCATGTCGTTCTTCACAAATTTGGCTCCAGTAACGTTTTGTTTCTGTCGGGCCCGGTTATTCTGTTCGCGTTTTTCTCTCGTTTACATTCTAATAGAAATGGCTTTCATTGTTTACAAAGGTCGTTTTGCTTGCAATGTCCAGATTTGTATCTGTAAATAATAATAATAATAATAATAATAATAATAATAATAATAATAATAATAATAATAATAATAATAATACAAATTCTACACCCAATCATGCATCCCCCCCCATTGTCTCATCACCGTTTCTCCCAAGAGAAAAGTGATACCAAAGAGCCGAGAAGGGTCAAGAAGGATTGAAAGACCGAGGAGAGAGCGCTGGCCAGACCTCGGCTGAACAAGCACGAAGAGAACTGGGACCTTGGGGAGGCTTAGTGCCACTCAAATTCCAGTATAAACCAATGGCCACGGCCAGCGAGAAATCAATGGTAAGAGGCTGTTGCGATGACGCAGATTCATTTGCAAATGCTATCGAAGGAAGTGAAGAGAGCTGGACGTCTGGGGAGACTTGTTGTCACTCAGCTTCCAGAGAACAGCACAAGTTTCCAATCAGATCGTTTCTTGACTTGTGTGAAAGCTCCATGTGAGCCAATAATAATAATAATAATAATAATAATAATAATAATAATAATAATAATAATAATAATCATAATAATAATAATAATAATAATAATAATAATAATAATTTTTATTATTTTATTATTATTATTTTTTGTACTCACACTAAAAGTTCTCTCACAGGTCATCAGAGATTGCCCGATGACAACAACCGGTGGCGTTCCCTGGAGGCTAGGTGACAACAAGTCTCCCCAGATGTCCAGTAATATCCACCTCTTCCAATAAACTTTGCAAATTAATAAGCATCATTGCAGCAACCATTTACCATTGACTTCTCGCTGGCATTGTTTTATCATCACTAGAATTTGGGTGACAACAAGTCTCCTGCAGGTTCCTTTCTTCTTTACATTCATCCAGTGGAGGTCTTGTTAGTTCCTTCTCTCCTTGGCCTTTCCATCCCCCTCGACCCTTATAAACTATTTGGTGTGCTGCCAGTTGATGCCGGCATTACAATTATATTGGGGCGGGGGATTGAGAGTTACTATTAAACAGTTTTCTTGGTTACACGTTGTATGCCTCTATCTTTTTGTTTTACTTCTGCTGCAGTTTTTATATGATCGGTGTAGCTCAGGTGTATTATTCTCCATGTTCAAAGATATTTTTTAATATTTCAGCCGTTTTTATGATTGTTATCCGTTGTATCTTCTTAGACATCTGCCTGATTAAAATCTCCCCCATACATCTCTCGAAGTTTTTTCAGCATTGTTCATAGTGCTCCTACTATTACTGGCGTTATCTTCACTTTCTTCATCTTCCATATCCCTTTCAGCCTTATGGTCCGTTTGCGTGTATTTGTTTCTCTTCTCCGTATTGTTGGTCTGCTGGAACGGCGAAATCTACGATCTGACAGGACTTTTCCTTCTTGTTAATTATTATGACATCTCGTCTCCACGGTTAGATGGGTCTATCTGTTTGCATGTCCATGTCCAATACAATTTTATTGACTCTGCTTGTAAGTACCACTACCAGTTTGTGTTTGTACCA
>NC_136495.1:116095981-116158481 GCF_053919585.1 Euprymna scolopes
TGGGTTCCATCAGGTAGATCGAAACCAATACATGTAGCGCTCTAGCGTTATTCGTTTGACCTAATGCTATAAAAACTTAAAACAAATAACGAAGTTTAATCTATAAATGCATATTTGCACGTGCGTAGGAGATACAGATTTAATCGACTTACACCTGCCAAGTTTAATGTTGGGATGGTTAATAAGACTCGGAATCGGGAATCGGAAAAATCAGAGTTTTTTTTCGGTATCGGAATCGGTATCATAATCGGAAAAAATTGAGCCTATTTTCCGATGCCAAAACCAATTCCTTGATTTTTTTTAATTTGATTTTGGTTTAAGAAACATCTTCCACTGCTTGTAGTAATAATAAAATAAATATTTATTGATTTAAACTTCCAGTAAAACTAAAATCTCTAGATCACCCCCTCACACGTGCGTTTTTACGTTTGAGAAAATACAGGTACATTTAAGATGTGTTTTTACAGTAATCCGGACAAAATAACAATTTTATAGTTAAATATTTAGAGATTTATAAAGAATCGGAATCGGTAATTGTATCGAAATCGGGAAAAATATTGCAATCGTCCCGTCACTAATATATATATATATATATATATATATATATATATATATATATATATATATATATATATATATATATATAACGAGACTTGTAGCCAAATAGAATATTGAAATGCTTATATCTTTGGTTCTATGAAACGAAACTACATGAAAATTTGCAGGTATTTTAAAGATTATAATACTATTATATTGTTAAAATTCTATGACAGTTGGTAAAAAGAAACATATATTTTCAAACCAATAAAATATGCCCAAATTTGCCTACATTTGGGTCTATAGTGTCCTGTCATGCCAGCTTTAGCTTTTCCGCTTTGGAATGAATTTTGCTTAGGGATATTTTTTATTTTACTTGGTTGTCTCCCCTATGGATTTCTCAGGCCATCCATATATATATATATATATATATATATATATATATATATATATATATATATATATATATATATATATATATATACAGTAGCGTCCAAAAGTAGGGGACAAAATTTTAAAACCTAATATTTGTTAGAAATAAAAACTGTGAAAAGCTGAAATTTTGACAAATGGTAGCCGTTATCATCCATAATAACATACTAAAATTTGAATCATTTGCAAAGGATAGAAAAAGAATTATAACAATTATTGATTTTCAAAATAGGAACGTCCAAAGTATGGGACGAAATTGAGAAAAACAATATAAACAGCTAAAAATCAATAAAAATACATGTACAATCAATATTTAGTAAATGAGCCCTTGCTCTCAATGACATCTGCACATCTTTGACTACAAGAACGAATCAGTTCTTGACAATCCTTGATACTAATTTTAAACCATTCTTCTTGAAGCTTCACCCACAAATCTTCCGTGTTAGTGGAATTTCTTTCCATAACTTTCACTCCTACAGTCTTCCAAAGATTTTCTATTGGATTTAAGTCGGGGCTTTGCGATGGCCAAGCCATAATTTCAAAATCTTGCTCGCTAAGGTAACTCATTACCACCTTTGTCTTATGACACGAGACATTATCTTGCATAAAGATAGCCCTATCGAAACCTGAATTCTGTATGATTGGCACAACATGATCTTGAACAATGTTGTTTTTTTTACACGAGTTTGTACCTGGACAAGAGGCGTTGTACCTTGGCTAGAAAACATTCCAAATACCATGGTGCTTCCGCCCTCAAACTTGACAGTTTTCTTAATACACTTTGCACTTAATCTTTCACCAATACGTCTCTTTACATTGTTTTTTTTCCATCATTTCCAAATAAATTAAACTTGCTTTCATACCTGTTTGCAAACTCTAATCTCTTCTTATTCTTCGAACTAACAAGTGGTTTCTTCCCTGTGGTTCGATTAAACAGCCCTATTTCTTGCAGTCGTCTAGAAACAGTTTGTCTTGTCACATTAACACATTCATAACCTTTTTAATTTCTGTGCAAGATTTAAAACGGTCCTTTAATGACATACGCTGCATTATTCGATCTTCTCCTGCCGAAGTTTTGCGGGGTCTGCCGGTTTTAAAAGCACTAGCTATTTTGCCAGTATCAATGTAGGATTTAACAACCCTGTCAACAACACTCTTGGAACGTTTCACTTTATTTGAAATCTCTTTAATGTTGTGTTTTTCCTTGTGTAGCTTCACAATAGCTTGTCTCACAGAGTAATCAAGTTTTTGGCGTTCCGCCATGATGCCGGCTGATGCAACGTTTACAAATGACTAAGTAAGACTTATTCTTTAGAGGAATTCAAAAAATTTGAATATAGCATACTGTTTACATTGTTTTTCTCAATTTTGTCCCTTACTTTTGGACGTTACTATTTTGAAAATAAATAAATAATTGTTATAATGCTTTTTCTATCATTTGCAAATGATTCAAAATTTAATGTGTTATTATGGATGATAACGACTACCAGTTGTCAAAATTTCAGCTTTTCACAGTTGGTATTTCTAACAAATATTATGTTTTAAAATTTGGTCCCTTAGTTTTGGACGCTACTGTATGTATATACTATAATGCCGTCCAGCATCGCCCGGTCGAAAAATACGCTAGCATATGATATTTAAAATTTGGCTGATCTCATATTTATTATAAAAGTACCAATTTTCTATCGATTATCATCTTGCTCCCAACATATTGTAGTGATTTTAAAAGTTTAAAATAGTATTGGGTGTCATCAACTAGAATCGAAGTCAAAACACATAGCTCTTTAGCGTTATTCGTTATTATCTGCGCTAAGTCCATATTCATATCAAAACTTAAAAAAAAAAACATTGTTAAACATATAAATGTATATTTGAGCATGCGTAGAAAATAACCGTTTAGTCAACTTACGCCTGCCAAGTTCCAATTCATTTTCCAATTTTGACCACTTAACAGCTGTTTGTAGGGGCTAAAAACCAAATCGAATTTGTTCCACCGGTCCAAATTCCCTAGATATTAATTTTCAAGTCTGTAAACAAAAAAATTGACAGATAAGCACACATACAAGATTATTTATATAAATATTAAATCTCAGAAACAGTTACATGACAGGCAGTCAGTGGAGAGAGAGAGAGAGAGAGAGAGAGAGAGAGAGAGAGAGAGAGAGAGAGAGAGAGAGAGAGAGAGAGAGAGAGAGATGCATTTTATAGCTGTATCTACCCGGCGTTGCCTCGGTGTCTTTCCACTTTTAATTTTATTTCCCTTAAACCACTCCCAGCTAATCTTATTTTTTTTTATTTGATAAAAGTATTTTTACCGTTGTGTATTCTGGCTACTCATGCTCAAAGGAATAAATAACCTCTAATCTGTTATATAAATCTCACCTGCCTGTTCTGAAGCCAAGCCTGGGTCTCTTTGGACTACAACAGAAAAAGAAAACCGGTTTTCATCAAACGGAAATGGAATCATGTCGTCTTTTCTACGGCAACAATTTTATCGTTCCAACTGCCTGGATTTGTCGGAACGCCGAACCAATGAAATTTTAGTAAGCAGACGAGAAAAAAGAAAATTCAGTCAATTTGTTGACACGTTTATGAAAACCAACACGAATTTATCGGAACTAGGAGAAAGACGACAATCATCGAAAAAACTAATAGAATTTTGCCAGGAAAAAAAAAATAATAGGGAAAAGTAAATGATGCCGGAAATGCGAGTATTTGAAAAAGAAATAAGAAAAAAAATATGCATAGAGAATCTCCATGCATATTTTTTCTTATTTCTTTATTGGAGGTATTCCAAATACTTTACATGGATTGTACTACACGAAAGGACGTTTTACATCCAGGTCCAGACTTGAATATTTACTAGTGATGTCCATTACTCCCTAAAGCATTTTAAAAAAATGCAACCACAGACTCTTAAGCTACCTTTTAAAATTTAGTTGTTAGATGAAAGTAGAGAATAGTTACAAGACACCGCAACCCTAAATTTCTCCATATTAAGAATGGGTTTCTAAATAATGACGTTATTTTTGCAGCACGGTAACTTCTTTGTAGAAGTACCGGAAAAAATCTTTCATCTCCCAAACAATTTCTGATCATTTTCTTGCCTCATTTTGCAATAATCCTACTTACATTTGGAGAAAATAAATTCACAAAATATACGAAAAAAACAACAAAAAAAACAAAAACAAACAAAAAAAACAAAAAAAACAAAACAAAAAACAATAATAAAAAAAACCTGTGTCATTTACCGATATACTTTTTTTTTGTTTTCGTATTATCGTTTAAAAAAAACAAACATTTTGATAAATATTCATTCTAGAAAATTTACCACAGACTGAGTGGATTTTAAAAATTTATTTTCTTCTTAAGAGGGTTGTAACATTATCCATTAAAAATGACATTTTTTAAATCTTTTCTTTGTTTTCTTTTTTCATTAAAATATTGTTTTGCTTTTTTTTTTCTAGTTTGGTTACTAGAATTTCATTGGCTAAACGTATCGGCCCATCTCGGCGGTTTATGTTAACTGCAGGAAAATGCCGGTGAAACTTCGGCTTAAGCCCGGTAACTTGTCTGCGTAAGTACTAATTATTTTTTTATAAAATCAACAGTAGGTTCTCTACAGTGCATGTAATGTAAACTGCAATTATTGTGGACTAAGTCACTGCGGGGAGGACTGTGAAGCTTCCTCCCGGTGCAGTGCGGTGGGTTCCTGACTAGAGCAGGCAATAAATCTATTTGATTGAAAAAAAAAGGTCGATTTAACCGATTCCGATAACAATAAAAATATTAGAAGTGTGGAACTTCTGTTGTTCCTTATTCAATCCTGGGTAACGTAGGGTCTCCCTGCTAGTTTTATTTAATTTATTCCTACTGCTGATCATTCACTTCCCAGGAGAAAAATAAAACCTCAAGTAATCATTTTAAAACAACAAAAGTTCTAAGAAAAATATTTCAACAAATGAAGAGAGATCCAATGAGACTCTACATTAATATATCTTCCTATTTTGAAATAGTAAAACAGAAAGTGGTTATTGGGTTTATTTTCAGCACTCTTATAAATATCGCTTCTTTTATTTTGTCCTTTAGTCCTCACATTCTAGGGGCGGTGTTTCTGAAAAAGTGGGAAGAATTGCTGTTTTCTATCTATTCATTTAACACGTTTTTTGATTTTGAAGTAGCATTTTTTTTTTTTAGCTTATAACATTAAGTGGCTTCATATTTTGCCCGGAGCCACTTCCATAATTTTTTTTTTTTTTTTGCTTTTATTTTCAAATAATTCTTTTGTATTGTAAAAAAAAACAAAAAAACAAAAAAACAAACAAACAAACAAAAAAAAAAGAAACCCATCGGATTACTAATCTTATCAAAGATGTTTCGGTCGATGTAACCTTCAGCTTGACCTAATTCAGATACATCTTTGCAGACTAGAGAATCCTTATGCCAAACTTACGTAGACGTCACGCAACAGATACATGCGTTGAGTAAAACCTTTGAAGGTTCAGTCCTCGCGAGAGGTGATAATCGTCAAGTACACAAAAAGTACTTAACAGTTCTACGTGATCATGCTGATAAAATGGAACTATAACAGGTGTTTCAATCTGTGGTCGCCCCTGAAAATGTTCACAACAAACACTGGTCTAGCTACAACTACTATCAACAATTTCCCTTAATCTTTATCTGTGCCTAAAACTAAAAAGGAATCCCGAATAAAGTTTTTTCCTAGAATTACCCGTCTGAAGAAAAATAATATCGCAGGTTGCTTTCCAACTGGCTGTAGCAAGGTCGTTTTCAAGTCTAATGTAAACAAGTTCTTGTTAAGCCGTCTTCTTAAATAATTAAATTCTACATAAGTTCCACCATCGCAAATCATCATGATGTTATCTTACCGACCACCTAGCACTTATTAACTTTTATCCTTGAGTGGCTTTTGGGTGTTGATAAATGGTGACCCGTTGGTAATAAAATAAAATGAAAAAATAAAAGAACAATTTACTACTATAGGTAAAGTGAAGGGTTCGGTTCGAACTTCCGAATAGATTCCCGAGTTCGGCATAAAGATTCTCGAGTGCAAAAATAATTCATGTGAAGAACGCCGAAACGTTGTAAGAATAATACCCAAGATAAGAACAGTAGTTCGAAGAATTCGAATCGTGGATCATCTTCTAAAAAATTCTGAAACATAGAGAGATAACGTTAAAACAATCTTCTATTTTCTTGGGGTTCAGTTCAAGGACTAAGTTGTCCTTGAATTTAGTAAATAAACAACAAAAAAGTTTCATAGGACGCAGATTATGAAGAATTATGATAACAATTATTTCTTAAAGAAATCTGCCCAAACCGACAGAAAGACACCTGGTCTCGTTCTTGTTTAGGATTTATTTATTTTTTTTACTATTTTCTCACCAGTATCGATGGGGAATTCAGCTGACAAAATGGCGCCTTTAGTAAACAAAATTTAGTTATAACTGAGAACAAAACAAACTAATATGGGAAATGTGTGTGTGTGTGTGTGTGTGTGTGAGAGAGAGAGAGAGAGAGAGAGAGAGAGAGAGAGAGAGAGAGAGAGAGAGAGAAACACGAAATAAAGGACAAAGAAAGAGAAATACACGAAACGTAGACCAAAAAACCCAAACGAAACGGTTAGTCGTGGTCAATTAATTATTATTGCGCAGTAAGAAGCCGGAGAATGCGACATGAATCCACGAATAGGAGCGGGTACAAAGAACTAGAAAGAGACGCGGACTTTAGCGTCGGTGTTAGGGCATTTTTTTTTCTGATTGCAAATAATGTTTGTTCGAAGCAGAATATTCCTCCACTTGCTGCTTAGATTATCTCATTGCACCCCAAAAATACCAGAGTCTCTAGTAAAGCCATACGGTGCAAAATGGAGAGAACTTGAATGCCTACTAGACACTGTCCTCGAGTGTTTAAAGTCTCTCTGTACAGGAGTTTGTCAGGACAACCTGGCTTGAGGATACGTTTCCCTAGAAGTAAACCCTGACCAAATATTCAAATTCACATAGTATTCGTTGACCAAATAAGATCTCCTCACTATGGTTAACCCACATTAGGCTTTATGAGGAATGGTGCACCTTCTCCAAGTGATGTTACCCCAAGTAATAGCAATAAGCTGGATACTCCACCAGACTAGATAAATTCGTATCCTAGAATCTAGTAAGACCAAGAGACCAAAACGGAAGATGTACTACAACATATAAAAATGGTTAATTGGGGAGAAAAAAGTTATAGTATCAATTCTTTTACTAACTCGGTGTTTGAAAGATAAAGGACTTTAATGGAACATTCGAATATCTATGTATCTCATATGGAGTTCAAGTGTTAGTCCCTGGTTTCTGAGAACTTCGACTGAAGTAAAATAAAATAAAATAAAATACAAAATATTTTTTTTCACTGAACTAACACTCGACGTTGTCCGGGATTGGATGAGGATCAACAAATGTTCCACACTTCTAATACTTTTATTGTCATCGAAATCGGTAAAATCACATATTTTTCAATCAAACCAATTGATTGTCTGCTATAGTCAGGGATTACCACGGTGCATCAGAAGGAAGCGTCACATACCTCCCAGCATTATCTAAGTTCACGATACATTATAATCTACATTGCACTGTAGAGAACCTGCTGATGATTTAAAAAATTTTTTTTTTCATATAATGGCTTGAATTAAAGTTTAAAATGTATGTATCATCTTAAATGTCCTGTTTCGTTTTCTGCATGTGTGCGAGTGTGGGAGAGCGTGTGGACTTCTTACACATATTCAAATGGACAGTTCACGAAAACGAGACAAATGAAAATATTGTTGACATAACTTCTTACAGTTCCATGATTCACTTCGATCGTCGGTGGTTTGGTACCCGATCTGTACCACTGCAAAAGAAATTTAAATTCTTTCTCTCTGATATGCTTATAATAGTAGTTGATGGGCAAAAATCAGAAACTTATAGTATTAACGCTGGCGTCCCTCAAGGTTTCGTCCTGGGCCCAACTCTCTTCCTAATCTTCATCAATGATCTCCCAAATCACATTATTAAATCATTCGTAGACATTTATAAAGACGACACGGCAATCTGTGGTAACACTTTAAATGCCAGAAACGACAAAGATCTTTCTGATTCTCTCTCTTCTGATCTTGAGAACGATATACAATGGGGAAAAAGGTGGATGGTTAATTTTAATGCATCGAAAACTAAACTTATCTCCTTACATCATAATCGCTCTGACTCCGATCATACCTTAATTGAAATGAATGACTCTCATCTTGGAAGCTCCGTTTCTTGACAAGCTTCTCTCCTTTCATCATAATAACTCTGACCTCCATCACAACCCAATTGAAATGAATGGCGCGCGTCTTGGGGGAGCTCTATGTTTTGACAAGCTTCTGTGACTGACCTTCACATCTGATCTGAAATGGAACACATACATCAAATCTGTTGCCAAGATTGCTGTAAAAATGGTTGAATCGCTATTCCGCTTCAGCAGATATCTCACTGCCGATGCAATCCTCTATTTGTATAAAAGCCAGGTACGCCCTAAAATAGAATAATGTTGGCACATCCAGACAGAAGCTGCTCAGCACTCCCTATCTAGCCTTTATACAGTTCAAAACCGGCTTCGAAATCTAGTAAGTGATGGCCTTTTCTTTTCACTGCAATCTCTTTCCCACAAAAGAGACTTTCACAAAGAGACATTCGACTTTCTATAACCACTATAAACGACTCCCCCCCACTCTCTATATGTGTCTAAATATAAACGCAGATTTCATGGAGAAAGCTTGTTTCTCAGAACTGCCCACCCGTGAAACGCTGTTCCGCTGTCTTGCTTCCCGTTTGAATCCAATATGGCAGCTTTCAAATTCAATGTAAACAAGTTCTTGTTGAGCCGTCCTCATAAATAAGCAAAATCTACCTAATCTACACTATTAACTATGACTACAATTACATTCATTAACCCTTATCCTTGAGTGACCTTCGGGCCTTGATAAGTGGTGACTCCCAAGTAAAAACACTAAAAAAAAAAAAAAAATAAAGAAGAAAAAAATTCTCCCACGCGAAGTCGTAACACGAAGACACATTATTTTTTTTATATTTCTGTAGTTTTATTTTCATGTCAACAGTTCCGTAGCTTTCCCGGGGTTGCAACTTCTAGATTTCGTATATCTTGCTTTATGTGTTCCATTAGCTTCCGGGACGTAAAGTGACGATTCCTCAATCCCAACTTAACTCACAATCTTGTACTCTCTTCTAGATATAAAAATACCTCGTTTATGCTGACGTAATATCTTACGTAAAAGATCAATCATTTGTCATCGTTAAACTATTTTTATATTGTAAACATATATTAAATATATATCATTCAAACACTACCGTATTTGAATATATGGTAAAATAGCAGTTTTAGTCATTTAGAACTGCTTTAAAGCTCCACCGCTCACTTATTTTTCGGGTAAATTTCAAACAATTATTACGGTTTATAGATCACCTTCTCAGCTATGTTGCGAGGAAAATTTTCAATTGTCGTTCAGTAAAACAAAAGTTATGATAAATTTAGTGGTGTTCAAAATCGTAAAAAAAAAAAACGTAAGGAGATGAGCGGCGTTTTTTATTACTGGTTCCCATAGCAACCACGTCGCTTCAGCGAGTACTATTGCTACTAATTCACCGCTGTCGCGAAAAGAGAAGTAACAAGTGAAACAGACAGAATGAAAGGGAGATAATTGGAGGGTTTTATTGAAGCAGACGAGTGCCGTACATTGTTATTACATATGTGTATGTAACGTTTATGGGGCAAAAACTAAAACTGAAATTAAACAAAGAACAAGTGAATTTATTGGAAACCTGGAAAAATAATGGATTACAATAGAAAACTTCGAGCATGAAAAGTAATATGGTTAAGTTTAATCATAGAAAATAGAAAAATAAAAGACTAGTTGTTAAAATTGGAAAAGAAAAGGACAAGATATTCTAGTAAAAAATATAAATTTATAACTTAAAATATTGCAATTTTTTAAAATTCAATTTAACATTATATAATCAATTCTTAATGCTGCAATATTTTAAGTTATAAATTTATTATATTTTTTACTAGAATATCTTTTTCTTTTCCAGTTTTAACATCTAGTCTTTTACTTTTCCAGGTTTAAGCTTAACCATATTACTTTTCATGCTCTCATTTTTCTATTGTAATTGAAAATATTTTATGTTATCATAAATATCGTAAAACGGCTTTAAGGCTATTTGCTTTTAATTTACAATTTTTGCAAACATATTTTTGCATATCATGAATGTTGTAGACCCGTGCTAGCGGTCTCAAATGAAAGAAACCACAAGTAGTCTAAGGTGTATAAATATAATATGTATTTATCATAAAGAATACAGGAGCCACTAAAGTGGTATGAGAGGAACGTGTTCGTAACATGCGATTAAACATGGTATGAATGTCTCCCTCTATTCTCTGAAACCAGTGGTATTTATAGGACTGATTGATTCAACTTAATTCTCAAATAGGGGTGATTTGTACCCCACAACAATACATTCCATTGTTTTATTGGTTTTTTTTTTACATAAGCATCACCACTTATCAAGGCCAATAGGCTACTCGAGGATAAGGGTTAAAGAGTGTACAGTAGAAATTGGACAATATAGTAATCGTTAGTAAATGGAAATTTGGTAAATTTGTTAACAAGTGGAACGGCTAATCAAGAACTTGTTTAAATTAGACTTGAACACAACCATATTGTAGTCAGCTGGTAAGCAGGAAAACGGAAGACAATTCCACAGGTGTGCAATTCTAAGAAAGAAGCTTTGTTCATGGAATCTACGTTTAGGTTTAGGCACAGATAAAGAGTGGGGGAATTATTGATAGTGTTTACAGCTAGACGAGTGTTTCTTGTGAAAGTTTGGCGAGGGGGGACCATAGATTGAAGCTCATTCGAGCACTTGCCATGAAAATAACGATTTGTTTATACTTTCCGTATCGATACAATTTATTTTACTTAAATTTGTTTTTATTATTTGTGTCAAATACTAATTTCTTTCTGTTTTGATTTGGTTACGCAGTTTGCATAACCAAACTAGCCAGCTATCTGGCGTTCTACTATTGCAGATCCTCAATTTGAAACGCGATATCAGCGTTATCTAAAAGCTAATCATTCTTGCGCATCTCTTAAAAAATGGAGAAAATGATTTAAATGTTAAAAATATTTAACAGATAATATTCGACATATTGGAATTGTGTTCACTCCGCTTATTTTATTTATCAACTATACTAGAAAAGGAAAACAGCTTTTAGTTATAAAAAAACAAAGCAAAACAAAACATAACGATTGGGTTATAAAATGATTTTTTTTAGATGAGGATTAATTCTTTGTACTATTTCGATTATTCGGACTACAGTTTTCATCTTGAGTATTATTTTCACAACGTTTTGACCAGGGTAACATCCGACCTTTTTTCAGGTATAGCTTGTCGAACTCGAAAATCTGCACGGAATTTCGAACGGAATCTTTTATTTATTCCACAGGAGTAGCATGTTCTCGTTCTGTCAGCAATGACTAGGTAGAAAGTAAGTAATTTGCAATTGTACTTTTCGTATCGCTCGCACTGAGGATTGAACCTTCTTCAAACCTCAAAAGAATGTCAAACTAAATTTTACCTATTACCTTTATACGTTACGATACCGGGCCATTGCGAAATTCTTCTGGTGGGTAAAGGTTTAATCTTTAGTGCAAGCAATATTAAGAATACAAGTGTGAATTGCGTAATACGATCATAGCTGATAGAACGAGGACATTCTACCCTTGTTGGTTTTAATAAAGGGTTCAATAAGATAAACCTGAGGCAGGTCGGAGGCCTCATCGGCCGAAACATTATAAAATAACATTCAAGATGAGAACAGTTATTTTTACAATAGCTAAACCCCCCCCCAAAAAAAAGGTAAGACAAAATAAATATGCAATAAACGTTACCAAAGGCAAGATAAGTTACTCTACTACCTACCCGAATTATATGTTTTCGATGTACTATTTATACTTATAAATCACTATTTATTATCACATACATACACATACATACAAATCTCGGGCAGTCCGTCGATTTCGACAATAACGGCTTCAGCAAAAGTACAACCATCATACTCCAATCGCATGAGTGCAGAGATCACGCTGCGGCCTTCAGTTCATCAAATCTGCCAGTATGCCCTCACTCCATCGCCAAAGAACTTTCACCTCATCTCCCATCCCAGGCAAAGTAGGAATAAGCAGCTTGCCCAGTACTGCTAGAACCATCTCCGGTGAAAGCAAAAGTACAGAGGCAAGGACAGGCCAGGACAGTCTGCACACATGCAATCAGCTGCATCCGATGGCTAAGGCAGACCCGAGTCGAGTTGTACATCACACTTGTTGACCACGTCGACACTGCGATGCTGGTTCATCTGCTGTGCAAACCGTTGGGATTCCTTCCTCATCCGCCAAGAGCATCGTTGACAAGGCTTGGATTTTTGTGACCCTAAAAAGGAGGGCTAATGGGTACTGCACCTTGGCCAAGGGTGACCCAGCAATGCAACGACTAAGGGGTAGTGACATTCTCCCCCAAACCCTGGAGTTGCCGCCGCACCAGGGCCTCGTTGCCTGATGTAGTTTTACGTCATACCCAGGACTAGCATGCATACATACATACATACATACATACATACATACATACAACCACTCTATATAACACACACACACACACACACGCATAGGGTTTCCTTTTTTCTGTTTTTCTTGGCTTTCGGGCCGGGATCAAAGTGTAGTATCTGATCTGCAAATGCTGCACATAAGTTAATTGGTCCTTGGTCAATGTAGGGGAAACCCTTATATATATATATATATATATATATATATATATATATATATATATATATATATATATATATATATATTCCTAATGGTGACCTTATCAACTATTCAAAAGTAAGTGTATTAAATTCTATACTAGATCTGCTTAGTAAATGATCGTCGCTCAGCATGTGCGCTGCTTCTTTGAGTCGTCTTACGTCTCGTGATCGTCATTCAGGTTACCAACACGCCTGTGCAAAACACTATTATTTGAAAGGTTGCTCAAATCGCTGAAATGGCACCCCGGTTTGAGAAATTCCGGTTTCAGTGTGCCGGCGGGAAACGAAACCTAACAATGCTTGACCGGAATCGGAAACAATCTTGAACAGCTGTCAGGAAAAGCGTCTTCGTGTTCACTATTGGTTATTCAAAGAAAACGGAGAAAGAAAAGAACAGGCGAAGAACCTATATGCAAATGTCGACACGACAACAGACAACGACAGAACATTTGTAACTGGAAAAAAATCGGCTAGAATTTATTTTGGAATTTTTTGTTTCTAAACGGAAAGTGATGTAAGAAAATTATATTTCGGCTTCTAGAAAGTCAACCATTTGCAGATGATTATGCTGCTGTTTTCTTCTGGACAATGATACATCCATTCCAGTCTATCTTTTTTCTGCTCCTCTCTTTTCTCTCTCTCTCTCTCTCTCTCTCTCTCTCTCTCTCTCTCTCTCTATATATATATATATATATATATATATATATATATATATCTCGCTTTCACACACACACACACACACACACACACACACACACATATATATTTATATATATATACTGCCCCCATCCCCTCCGCTCCCTTCTATATACACGCTAAATAAATCTTCTCGTTAGTAGCAGTTTATATTTTTACTCTTGAAAAAGCCCGCACTAAACGGACGAAACGTCGTCAGGCTTTTATGTCCTTCCACCTTGGTGTTTATACACACACACACACACACACACACACACACACACACACATATATATATATATATATATATATATATATATATATAGGCGGGATAAAAGAAGTATATAAAGATTCTATAAACGAAGACTTCTAATAAAATCTCGAAATGCAGGCGGAGCTTAGATAGAACAGGGAACTATATTGATAGTAGAAAATATTTATTGGTGTATATAGATGTATTCATCAATTTGAAACAAAGGAATCGAGTACAGTGTGCAGGAGTTATGAAAGCTCTTTATGCCAGGCATTTCGAAGCCTAATGCTTCTCATCCGAACAGGAATGTGCTATGTAGCAAGATAACAAGATAAGGATGCCATGCCTCGCAATGGGCATATTAGAGGATTTAGTATAATATATGCATGTGTGTGTGTGTGTGTGTGTGTGTGTGTGTGCATGCACGAGGGAGTTTCACCCGAATGCATCATAAGCGATTGCAAACTGAATTGTTATGATAACTGTTGTAGGCGTACGTCAGAAGAAGAGATGCGTGATTGAATTCCTGGCAGAAGTGCATTGAGAATGGTGGTGACTATGTAGACAAATAAATTCTAACGCAGAAAAGGTCACTCGTTTTAATGGTACCACTCCCATCTTCGTAGCTCTTCAACTTTTATTTTAGTTAAAACAACGTGAGGCTGTACTTTTAAAACAACTCTCTTCCTTATCTAACTACTATGGGTAATACAAGGTGATAATATATATGATTGTGGGGGACCTATCTCCAAAACCCTTGTAAGTGTTTGTGATATATTTTCGTTCAATGCGATTGGGCTCTACTGTCTTTTAAAAAGGAGGTGCAGAATAACATACATAAGGTCATAAAATAACCCTAGGTTACTATTATATAGAATACTAGAACATGGACCCGGCCTGGCCCGGTATTAAAACGTAACGTTAAAATCCTTTAAAAAAGAAATGAAATAAAAAACGGAAAGAAACTGAGACATGTGCATGCGAGTATTATGTTTTTTTTTCTAAACAGTTCATTTCTTGTAAGTAAAAAAAAAAAAAGAAGAAACAATACTCGAGCTGAGATCGAAACCAAAACCTAAACCCAGCCTGACACGATCTTTAAAAAGTTTTTTCAAACCTACTTATTCTAAACATAATGTGAACGATTTATGCATGCGCTGTCGTGAAATAATTGACAAACAGATAAAAAATCCGATGACCCCCCCACAAGTACCAATTTTTCAATTATGGCCCCTTGGCAGCTCCTTTTTTTTCTTGATGAAAACCTTTTAAAAAGTTTTCCACATGGTACATTCTGGCCTCTTAAAATTTTCTGAGACACGTGTCGATATTCTCCGAGGGAGGGCGTCCCAGTTATAAACCAACTCCTGCCCAAAGCAAGAAGACAAGACCGGGTAGGGTGAATCTTTTAGTAATGCTGGACAGATTAAAGGCTACTGCCACGACCGTCGTAAATAGAAGACTGTTTTCACTAAAGTCAAGTAACCTTACAGGCGTTAGGGAATAAGGTACGATGGCCCCGGCTTGGCTGTAAAGGGCTTTACGAAGGATGGTATTATTCTCTTCCGATACTTACTGTATTTTCTTTTCCGAAAGATAAAGAATTATCTTCAAGTTAGACACGCGCAATAAGATATCATATTTTTTGCCTTGAAAATGCTATGAAGTGTTATGTTTTTTTTAGTGTATTTAATTATCAATTTATACGTTATGAGGTGTCTTCAATAAGTTTCCAGACTATTTTCGTATGGGAACTTTTATTGATAGTATACGCATGAAACTCTAGTTACCTTTGAAGTAATCTCCTTTGGCTATAATGTACTTTTTGTACCGTTCCAACAACTTTTCTTGTATGAGTATATTAATGAGTATGTTAATGAGTATGTTATGAGTATGTTAATGAGTATTTTAATGAGTATGTTATGAGTATGTTATGAGTATGTCAATGAGTATGTTATGAGTATATTAATGAGTATGTTACGAGTATGTTACGAGTATGTTAATGAGTATGTTATGAGTATGTTAATGAGTATGTTATGAGTATGTTAATGAGTATGTTAATGAGTATGTTATGAGTATGTTAATGAGTATGCTATGAGTATGTTAATGAGTATGTTATGAGTATATTAATGAATATGTTATGAGCATGTTATGAGTATGTTAATGAGTATGTTATGAGCATGTTAATGAGTATATTATGAGTATATTAATGAGTATGTTAATGAGTATATTTATGAGTATAGTAATGAGTATATTATGAGTATGTTAATGAGTATGTTATGAGTATGTTAATGAGTATATTATGAGTATGTTAATGAGTATGTTATGAGTATGTTATGAGTATGTTAATGACTATGTTATGAGTATGTTATGAGTATGTTAATGAGTATGTTAATGACTATGTTATGAGTATATTAATGAGTATGTTATGAATATGTTAATGAGTATGTTAATGAGTATGTTATGAGTATGTTAATGAGTATGTTAATGAGTATGTTATGAGTATATTATGAGTATGTTAATGAGTATGTTATGAGTATGTTATGAGTGTGTTAATGAGTATGTTATGATAATATTATGAGTATGCTAATGAGTATGTTATGAGTATGTAATGAGTATGTTAATGAGTATTTTATGAGTATGTTATGAGTATGTTAATGACTCTCGTCACAGCCTCTTTCATTTACTCACTTGTCTCATTGCCCATAAAAAATCCAATCATTTGAGGCCTCTAGCGCCGCTTTACGACTTTTAGTTTTTGAGAAGAGTTTGAAAATATGGAGGAAGACAGACAAGCATATAGCCTTTTATAAATTAGATTAAGTGCAGCTTAAGTATAAATCTTGCTTCTTACTTCTCCCGTTTTCAATGATGGTTTTAGTTTTCTAATGCACAAAAGCATTAGAAAAAACCTTTTATTCATTATCGACAGTGACTGTTCGACAAATCTTGCTTGCTTGTACCTCAGGCGTGACGTCATTTTTCAGTGACCAGGCATGATTTACTGTGACCATGCCACTGGCATTACAATGACCGAGTTTCTGCAAGACTGATTCTCTCGGATGGGGGCTTTAGATGGGATGATTATTTTAAGGAGACGATTGTTTCGTTGTGTAAATAAGTTATACTGAACTACTTCTTAAAAATATCTCCAGACTTTTTTTTTGCTGTGCTCACACACACAGTACCTCGTAATTTCAAATGGCCACCTCTTTAGTACTAGCCAATCTCAACATGGCTCAACGTCGGTGATAAAGCATATTTTACACTGCCCCCACCCCACAGAAAGATTTCGCCTAGCTACATCAATAACAAAGAACTTTTATTTTGCTCGATAGTGTTGTTATCTGTTAAATGTATTGATTTGCTAAAAATATTGATTTGTTAAATGTATTGCTTTTTAAATATATTGATTTTTAATGTATCGATTTGTTAAATGTATTGATTTTTAAATGTATTGATTTTTAAATGCATTGATATGTTAAATGTATTGATTTTTAATGTATTGATTTGTTAAATGCATTGATATGTTAAATGCATTGATTTTTAATGTATTGATTTTTGAATGCATTGATTTTTAATGTATTGATTTGTTAAATATATTGATTTGTTAAATATATTGATTTTTATTGTATTGATATGTTAAATATATTGATTTGTTAAATGTATTTCTTTTTAAATGTATTGATATGTTAAATATATTGATTTTTAATGTATTGACTTGTTAAATGTATTGATTTTAATGTATTGATTTGTTCAATATATTGATTTTTAATGTATTGATTTGTTCAATATATTGACTTTTATTGTGTTGCTTTGTTAAGTATATTGATTTTTATTGTGTTGCTTTGTTAAGTATATTGATTTGTTAAATGTATTGATTTTTTAAATATATTGATTTGTTAAATGTATTGATTTGTTAAATATATTGATTTTTAATGTATTGATTTGTTAAATATATTGATTTTTATTGTGTTGATTTGTTAAGTATATTGATTTGTTAAATGTATTGATTTGTTAAATATATTGATTTTTAATGTATTGATTTGTTAAATGTATTGACTTTTATTGTGTTGATTTGTTAAGTATATTGATTTGTTAAATGTATTTATTTATTAAATATATTGATTTGTTAAATGTATTGATTTTTTAAATATATTGATTTGTTAAATGTATTGATTTGTCAAATATATTGATTTTTAATGCATTGATTTGTTAAATGTATTGACTTTTATTGTGTTGATTTGTTAAGTATATTGATTTGTTAAATGTATTGATTTTTTTAGATGTATTGATTTATTAAATATATTGATTTGTAAAATATATTGATTTTTAATGTATTGATTTGTTAAATATATTGATTTTTTTAAATGTATTGATTTATTAAATATATTGATTTGTAAAATATATTGATTTTTAATGTATTGATTTGTTAAATGCATTGACTTTTATTGTGTTGATTTGTTAAGTATATTTATTTGTTAAATGTATTGATTTGTTAAATATTTTGATTTGTTAAATGTATTGATTTGTTAAATATGTTGATTTTTATTGTATTGATTTGTTAAATATTTTGATTTGTTAAATGTATTGATTTGTTAAATCTATTGATTTTTATTGTATTGATTTGTTAAATGCATTGACTTTTATTGTGTTGTTTGTTAAGTATATTTATTTGTTAAATGTATTGATTTGTTAAATATGTTGATTTGTTAAATGTATTGATTTGTTAAATATGTTGATTTGTTAAATGTATTGATTTGTTAAAGGTATTGATTTTTATTGTATTGATTTGTTAAATATATTGATTTTTAATGTATTTATTTGTTAAATATATTGATTTGTTAAATGTATTGATTTGTTAAATATATTGATTTTAATGTATTGATTTGTTAAATATATTGATTTTTAATGTATTTATTTGTTAAATATATTAATTTGTTAAATTTATTGATTTGTTAAATGTATTGATTTGTTAAATGTATTGATCTATTAAATATATAAACTTGTTAAAATTGCTCTTTACTTTTGTTCAACTTTTATAAATTTGAGTCGGCGTTAAACGATAAAAAAATAAGTTGATACACCGTAAAACAAGCACCTGTAACGTTTTTATTACTTTTAAAATGGACAAAGCGCTGTACTGAGAGATTCGAAAAAAAAAATACATTGACACGATATTTTTTAAGGTGAAAGAAAAAAGTTATTTATTTTGTCACATTTCAAACGCAATTCGTCCATACATATTTACAACAGAAATTTTTTTTCAGTTTTTCTTTTAATTTCACATGTTTAGGTCTTTTAGCTACAATCCACCGTTCATCATTCTTCTCTAAGACTAACGAGTCGGCCGGCTCGCTTCTGAAGGTGTGGGAGAAGGAGACATCGCGTGCTTGTCGAGCGTGCCTTTCGAATCGCCACCCGTTCTTTTTCTTTTTATTCTCTTCTCCTACCTTCTTTCCGATCTTAGTACCTATATATGCCTTTCATTCTGTGACTTTACGCTCAGACCACACATCAAAATGCCGACGCAACTCTAACTCGGCACGTGAGTCGGCATCAACATCCGTACGTGTCCTGGCTCTGTCATTTTAATGGAGGAGCCGGATTATGTTAAATCTCCCTTGGTATAAAAAATGGAACTTCCATGAACAAAGTTGCCTCCTATATGTAAAACCAAATAACACAACGCTGCTTCTCAATTGACTACGACATGTTTGTCTTCCATTCCAATGGAAACAAATAATTGCCGAGATTTCCTCCGATATACTGAAAGTTTACTTAATATTGTACCCATGTATTCCATTAATTGTTTCACATACTCTTGTGGTGGCGATCATCGTCCAATTGACAATCTTTTTAGACAATCTCTTTAATCTTTTAGGGTTTGTATTACTGTACACATAGATTCGAAAAAGTTGTCAAAAAACAAATATATAACAAATAAATGTTATCAAAGGCAAGATAAGTTACTTTTCTACCAAATTGGATATATTTTTCGTGTTTTTATTCAATGTAACGTGTTTATTCAGCTCGAAAACTATACAGTGTTTACCGATGTATTGGAAAATTCAAGATGGCGTCTGATTCTCTCTTTAACACGGTGAGTTTGGGAAAAGGTGTTATAAATAAAAAAACGGATAAAATACTGCTAAAAACTCGCTCAATATATGTTACCGTGACATAGGTTGACATATATTCGGTGGGTTTTTAATAGTATTTTGTATAATTCTTTATTTATAACACCTTTTCCCAAACTTACCGTGTTAAAGAGAGAATCAGACGCCATCTTGAATTTTCCAATACATCGGTAAACACTGTATAGTTTTCGAGCTGAATAAATATGTTACATTGAATAAAAACACGAAAAATATATCCAGTTTGGTAGAAAAGCAATTTATCTTGCCTTTGATAACATTTATTTGTTATATATTTGTTTTTTGACAACTTTTTCGAATCTATGTGTACAGTAATACAAACCCATCTTTTATATTGAGTGGGACCGAGCTTTGATAAACGTTGACCCAGCAGTAAAAGAACGAGCACTGAAAAAAAAAAACAACAACTTGTGGTCAATTAATTATATACAATATATATTGCATTTCGATGAAGAAACTGACAAACCACACCAAACCTACCGAAGCCATGCACATATGCAAACGCATGTGAATATACTCAACCAGCTCATTTTTTTAAGGAGGGAAGATATGACAACTAACTATTAACAGAGGTGTGATATATTTCACTGAATTAGTAATAGTTTATATATATATATATATATATATTTATATATATATATATATATATATATATATATATATATATAGAGAGAGAGAGAGAGAGAGAGAGTCTCCTGTTTTTCTGTTGTTTTCTTTCTTTATTTTAATTTCAAATTCTTAGTGTCTACCCGCAGCAGTTTCCAACGGAAGCATCTTTTCCACCAACAAACCACATCGGCTTGATAATTGCAGAAGAATACGTAAGAAGTAGAGAAGCTGGGAAAACGAGGAAGATTTAAACGTTTTTAGTCTAAAACAAAGGCAAGTGGCTCGGCGTTTGCCAGGAGGTTTGTAGGAGGAATGTCAAAAATGTGTTATCAAAGCCAAACATTAATTTAGACCCCCTCTTTCTCCCCCCCCTCTCTCTCTCTCTCTCTCTCTCTCTCTCTCTCTCTCTCTCTCTCTCTCTATATATATATATATATATATATATATATATATATATATATATATATATATATGGTGCTAATCGTGACACCTTGCACTGAACATTCTCGAAAGGATGAAACACTAGTGCTTGTAGGTATTTAATTATTATATATATATATATATATATATATATATATATATATATATATATAGTAAGTTATGAAAATATATATGGCAATTAAGCTACACAGAATAAGCCTGACAAATTCTAACGAGAATGAAACGCGGAATCGTCTGCGTGGCTTAATTACCATATATATTTTCATAACTTACTACCTAGCTCTATCTATGTATTGAGCACTGTTGAAGAAAATACTGAAAATTTTACGCATAAAATTATATATTTTCGTATAGTCATTTATGTAATAAAATAAAGTAATCATATATATATATATATATATATATATATATATACATACATATATAGTAAGTAGTAAGTTACAGAATATATATGGCAATTAAGCTACACAGAATATTCCGCGTTTCATCCGCGCTAGGATTCATCAGGCTTATGCGAGGAGTTGTGGTTGTCTCTCATTTTTATATACGCACATTCTATTGAGTTTTAGTTAGCCAATCAGCTTTCTGGTTTTCATTCGGTGTTTGTTTATTTTTTAATGTACTTTTGTGATCATAATATCGGGGTTTGAAATCTAAGGAAGTCATATATACGTAATATTTCTTTTTATTCGGGGTTTATTCGCAAATATTGTGGCCTGGTAAACTATGCTTTTGGTTAGACATTTATTTTGAAGTTGGCAAAGTGTGCAGGATCTGCAGTTGCATTTATCTTGTTCGTTATTAGCATTTTTATTTTTATTTCTAGTATGGTTGCCGTTGTCCGGAGTTGGTTTATTATATTTTTATTATTATTGTTATTATTGTTATTATTATTATTATTATTATTATTATTATTATTATTATTATTATTATTATTATTATTATTATTATTATTATTTCTACTAGTTAAATATGTGTCCTTTGTGTTAGTTTTATTTTTGTCATGGTGTCCACTTTTCTATTGTTTATTTTGTTGTTGATTTTATTGCGTTTATTTAATATTTTGTTATTATGTGCTTTAATTATTATCTCTTAGTTTTCACAGCAGCTGTATGATAACTTTAGGTTATTTTTATTGAAAAGTTTGTATAAAGGATTGGTTACAGGGAAGTGTTTTTCGATGAGATCTAGAAATTACTTGCCAAGTTTTGTTTTTAACATTTGATTGTATGGCGCCGTATACCAGATTATATTTCTTTTTCTTCTATTTTTAATTTTATCATAGTCATTGGTATTTTGTGGCTTATATTTGATATCAATATTTTTGTATCCACTATTTTTACGGCTGTTTCGTAGATATTGATCGACCTGTTAAATATATTTTCATCGCTTGAGTTATTGCTGAGTCTACTTACGATTGAGTTAGGAATCTGTTTTATAATTGATGGTGATTGATTGGACTTAGGGTTTACCTATATGGATTAGCGTTACCTTTTAGGTAGGTTTCATATATGTTTTTATCTAAATTTAACGTGACGTCGAGCAAGTTTGTTATTTTTATGTTAGCTAGTACGTCTACTTTTAGGCATAATTTTTCATTTCCTTATGTATGATTTTCTTAAAGTTATCTCTCTTGACTTTGTTGGAGTATTTTATTATAGCTAGTCCATCATCTCCATATAGGCCGATATCCGTAGTATCAAATATGCTTGTGAGGGTATATAGAATAAATAATCCCACAAGATCAACGATCATCAATGGACCTGAGGTAATCTCGTCAGCATCAGACAAAGCCAAACTCTTTGCCAAGAACTTTGCAGCTAATTCTACCCTTTGCGACCAAGGCCGCCAATCCCCAATATTTCCTCCTGTATCAGAAAACACGCTATGTGATATACATATATCTGTACGTGATGTTGCCAAACTAATCAAAAACCTTGATTCCAGTAAAGCAACAGGCCCTGACGGTATTCCAATTATAGTACTCGAAAAACTTCAGCCAGAACTAGCACCCATACTTACAAAACTGTTTAAACGTTGTTTTAAGGAGAATAGCTTCCCATCATCTTGGAAAATCTCATCAGTATGCCCTGTATTTAAGAATTCAGGTGATCGCTCATCCCCGTCTCAGTATAGGCCAATAAGTCTCCTGTGCGTCATGAGTAAGTTGCTGGAATCTGTGTTAAATACAGAAGTAATCAACCATCTCAACAAAAATAATCTTCTTAGTGACACTCAATATAGTTTCCGTTCTGCTAGATCTACAGCAGATGTGCTTACAGTTATATCTCATAGGATTAGCAAATCTCTCGACGGAGGCAACTATTCTAGGGCAATTGCTCTTGACATATCAAAGTCCTTTGATAGGGTATGGCATAAAGGTTTACTTCACAAGATCTCTAGCTATGGTATAGCTGGAAATATCTTCTCAATTATTAAATCATTTCTTTCTGATAGGTTCATAAGAGTAGTAGTTGAGGGACAAAAATCAGAAGCTCTCAGTATTAATGCTGGAGTCCCTCAGGGGTCCATCCTGGGCGCAACTCTTTTCCTGATCTACATTAATGATCTTCCAAATCACATCCTTACATCATTTGTAGACATTTATGCTGATGACACTACCATTTATGGTAGCACATCTAAGACAGTAAACGACTAAGTTCTCTCCGATTCTCTCTCCTCTGATCTTGAGCACGTAGTACAATGGAGTAAGGAGTGGTTGGTTACTTTTAATGCATCTAAAACCAAGCTTCTATCTTTACATCATCAAAACTCTGATCCACATCTGGCATCAATTGAAATGAATGGCTCTCGTCTTCAGGAGGCCTCAAGTTTTGACAAGCTTCTGGGCTTGAACGTTACTCCTGATCTTAAATGGAATACGTACATCAAATCTGTTGCCAAGGCCGCTGGAAAAATGGTGGGGTTTTTCTATTTATCCAGTAGATATCTCACTGCTGATGCAATTCTCTATCTATATAAGAGCCAGGTACGTCCAAGGATGGGATACTGTTACCACATCTGGACAGGAGCTGCTAGAAAGGACTAGTCCTGCCTTGATAGAGTTCAAAATAGACTTCGTAGCCTCATAGTAGATGTCCTTTTCTCTTCCCTGCAACCTCTATCTCACAGAAGAGGTGTTGCGAGTTTATCTCTGATGTATCGTTATTTTCATGAAAGTGTTTGACTGAGCTTCAGTCTATGGTTCCCTCTCGCCAAACTTTCACAAGAAACACGCGTTTAACTGAAAACACTATCAATAATTCCCCCCACTCTTTATCTGTTCCTAAACCTAAACGTAGATTCCATGAACAAAACTTCTTTCTTAGAACTGCACTCCTGTGGAATTGTCTTCCGTTTTCCTGCTTTCTGGCTGACTACAATATAGTTGTCTTCAAGTCTAACGTAAACAAGTTCTTGATGAGCCGTTCCATATAAGTTAACAAATTTATCGAATTGATTACTGTATTGTCCAATTTCTACTGTACACTCTTTAACCCTTATGCTCGAGTGGCCTCTTGGCCTTGATAATGTGGTGATGCCTGTGTAAAAAAAAGATCTGATGCCTCTGTAGAATCCCAAGCGCTCATCGCCAAATCAAAAGAATTTGTCATTTTAGTTTTTATCCATTGGTTATTGTTATTTATTAGAACTGATTTTCTACATTTTTTGATAATGTGGATTTTTTTCCATATATCAGTGTATGCCTCATCAAATTCTAGGGCAATGTTGAAAAGTTCTTCGGATATCGAGGGATAGAAGTGTATAAACATACATTTATTTCTGTTTTCTATATTTTTTAACCAAGTGATTGCTTCGGCAGTATTTGTACACTGGTTTAATTCTAGGCCTTGTTTGATTTGTTTGTTTACTCTATCAAGGATTACTTTGCTTATTCTACCTATTTCTGGTTTAGTTGGGTTCATCAAGCGGGTGCTGAGGTTATTATTGAAGTCACATTTGTTGTCTTTGAGTAGAATGTATGCCTCTTTAGGTTTCAGTTTGCCAACTTTATCGCTAATTTTTCGTTTATCGGTGATTTGTTTTATCTAAATTTAACGTGACGTCCAAGAAGTTTTTTATGTTAGCTAGTACGTCTACTTTTAATTTCCTTGTGCATGATTTTCTTAAAGTTATCTGCCGTGACTTTGTTGGATTCTTTTATTATAGCTAGTCCATCATCTCTGTATAGGCCGATATCAGTAGTATCAAATATACTTTCGTATATTAATTTATGTGATTAAATGAAGTAGTCATATATATAGTTATTACATACAGTACTGTTCCGCTTTTTCACAGCTCATCAATGCGGCTAGACAGGCAACTGCCTCCAGCCAGAATCGAAACTCGACCGCCCAAATGACAGTCAAGGCTTCTCACCATTACGCTATACGCCTGATGCTGTGTGGGTAATGAATTAACGATGTTTAGACATCGTGCAAATGCCTCCACTCGATTTGTTTACACACATACACACACACACACACGCACACACACACACACATATATATATATCTGGGTTCCAATCTATCGACCGGGGTTAACCGTGATACTACGCACTGATGATTCCCGAAACGATGAATCACTAATATATGTTGGTATTACATAAGTATTATGGTAAATAATTATGTCAGTCCCTTTAAGAAACTCGTATCTTATCATTGAGCACTTTACAGTTGACCTAAAATCGGCCAATTTAACTCGCATGTACATATCATCATATAATGATTAGATCACTCTGACAAACATGAAAAACATTTAAAAATAAATGCTTAAATTTCAACGATATTTTTCGCGGTTGATGATGATCGAATGGATTTGGTCCTTGCTAATGGTGTTAGTTATGGCTTCGTTGCCGGATTCGAATCTATCGACCGGTGTTAATCGTGACACCCTGCACTGATCATTCCCGAAAGGATGAAACACTAGTGTATGTAGGTATTTAATAATTATTATTGTAAATAATAATAATAATAATAATAATAATAATAATAATAATAATAATAATAATAATAATATATATATATATATATACGGTAATAAAAAATAAAACGTATATATATGTATATATATACGTTTATATATATATAAACGTATATATATATACATATACGTTATATATATAATATACGTATATATATATATATATATATATATATATATATATATATATACGTTTTATTTTTTATTACCGTATTTTTCTGTTAAGTTACATTTTTGTTCCGGCTACACGGCCGTTTTTTGGCCATCATGTAGCTTCCTCAGACTTTTACAGAAATGTTCGTTTATGGTGGAATGAAAAGGTGAATTGTGTCAGGGGATGGGTGCGAGAATATATATATATATATATATATATATATATATATATATATATATATATATATACTAGAAGGGCGCTCAGTCGTAATATACGCTTAAATATGATATTTTAATTGATGCAGGGTTCGTATTTATCATCTAGAACCACTTATCTATTAATTATTATATTGTTCCCAATATATAATCGTATCTCCGACCCGGCGTGACCCGGTCATAAAATACGCTTAAATATATTTTAATTCATGCAAATTTCGTATTCATATTTATAGAGCCGATATTCCATTGATTATTACATTGCACCCAATATACAATAATTTCAAAAGTTAAAATAGATATGACTTTGGTGCCAGTAGTTAGAATCGAAACCAACATACATAGCCTTCGTTATAAAGTTAGAAAAGTTTACTAGAAATTACGTCATGATGTTAGAATTTGAGACGTTGACAAACAAATTCATACTTTTAGTACAATAATAAATAGATTTAATGCTTGTCATAAATATAGCCTCGTCATAATAAAAAGAGTATTGTAATGCAAATATATTGTTGGGGATAAAATATATTTATGCAATCAATTTTGAGGAACCCCTAACATGTTCGGTGATGTGGCTATTGATTGATAAGCAACATTTCCTCAAAATAATAAATAATATATAATATAATAAAATAAATAATATATAATAAAATAAAAAAAATAAAAATAAAAATAAATATATTGAAGAGATTTAAAAGTCACGTGATTACACCCAGACACGTGGTATAACATAGTGCGGATGCGTGTATGTAAATGCATGCGCCACTAGTGGAGGGAAAAAAGGGACTATAAAAAGAAGAAAGGGAACGATTACGAGCGATACGAGATAACATTCGATATCTTGTGCGAGATATAAAGGGCGCTCGAGAAGACAATCACATGACGGACTTGACGTAAAGAGGGTATGAGGAAATAAACGTTGTTGATTAATAAAAAAACAATCGAGTTGGAGTTATTTCCTATTCTTTGTTTTGGTTTCCTTTGCGACTGAAATTGGACAGGTGTTGGTTCACGGACAACGGTACAACGATAGAAAAATAGAATATGTCAAAAAGAACATAAGCCAATCGTTTGAAGGAATACCTCCGCCTCACAACGTAAGGATGAGTCAAAGTTTTATCTGGACCGTTTATCTACATATTGTATGGAGTACTTTAGAAATTATGTCATAGAAACATTGATAACTTAAAAAAAACCTCTTCATCTGAACAGGCTGAAATTTTGAATGGTGGTTATTGTTATTAAATAGTATCAGGTTCACGTATATACCCGGAGAAAATCGGAAGTTGAAACTTCATCAAAATTTTGATCCTGTTCGAACTTTTTGAGCGGGGGTTCAGTAAAATATAAGTAGCGATACTTCATTGGATACAATGAAGGCCACGTAGTGAATCAACAAAGAACGAAAAGAGAGTTATAGCCAAAAAACGTGACTTTCACCTTTTCCGTGAACCTGACTTTGGATTTTGATCTCGATGTCCCTGAATAAAATCAGTTCTAAATTAGACCATGATCAATATTTTAAACAAGTTCGGTGACGATTGATTAAGGGGCGTGGACACTAGACTATATACAAAAAAAAACAAAAAAAAAAACAAACAAACAAATAAATAAAGTCGACCGAAAACATAATCGCTTTGGTGGAGGTAAAATTTAAAGCAGGTTCTTTTCTTAGCGAAAACATAGTTTGAACCAGACCAACATAGCGCGAACGCGCATATGCAAATGCATACGAAACGCGAAATGACGTCACAGTAAAGAAAAGACTACAAAAAAGGACGATCACGTTAGAGATGTGGATGACGTCACGGTCGTAACGAGAAGTCACGCGTGGCGGGAGAATGAGGAA
Organism: Euprymna scolopes; assembly: GCF_053919585.1. Lineage (NCBI taxonomy): Eukaryota > Metazoa > Mollusca > Cephalopoda > Sepiida > Sepiolidae > Euprymna > Euprymna scolopes. The sequence goes on from NC_136495.1 coordinate 116,124,186, forward strand.
ATAAATGTCGTTGTTACAAAAAAAGGGAGTTATTACTTGTCTTTTGTTCCTTGCGACGTACTCTACTACAACGTGTTGGGTCTTCGTGTTCAAACGTGTATACAACGTTACAGATAGAATTAAGGATTCAACAATAAAGGATTTATCAGTTTATTTCCGTAATACTGATTTGGAATGATTATTTTGCCATAGACAGAATCGTCATTCAACACAAACCCTAAATCATAACAACACAGACTTAATACCATCTTTCTAATAATATTTTCATTACTGTTCTTATTTATTTAGAATCGTCAATTAAAGTTGTGTATCTTGAATGAATAAGTGCGCACGGTTCTTGTGAAAAGCCAATGTTATCTCTTTTGTTATTCAAGTCTAAGATTGTCTCCTCAAAAATCCTAATAAAAACAACATTCTCATCTCGTTGTACATTTATTACACATAGATAAGACGACGCGTCCGTTCCTTTCAGAGAATTTAATCATTCGGCTTTATTCCTTCAATTTCAATACTCTCTCCCCTCCCCTTCTCTCTCTTTTAGCAAATCTCTCCAATTTTCATACCTAGGCTAGGTTGGTTGGTTGTTTTTGTTTTACGGCATATCAACCCTTTTTAGGTTATTTAATGCCAAATCCAGTGATTTTGAAGAAAAGTTTTTTAATAGAATATATTTGTTTTTTCAAGTCGGTTTCTATTTAACCCATAGTTGGGACCCTAACAGTTATTACCACCCTGGATCAAAGTGGATCTGAGAGCAATGGCAATTAAAGGGTGGCTCCACACTCTTGAAAGCCCGCAAGCTGGGGCCTCACCATCGGATATAGTTAAGGTCAAATCCAGACCCCTAGGTTAGGAGAATATTCATTATGAGTCTATTTACTCGGTTTCTATAATTCGAGCAAATGTAAGTCTCGCAAGAGACTCACAACAAGACACCACACAAGTCCACCACACCAAGACCTATAAGAGTCTAAGGGGCATTAATATAAAAGCTTCACATTAAAATGCGTAATTATGCATACTTTTTTTTTATTGTTGCTTTGAAGCTGGAAGGGAATTCTGAGTGCACAATCATGGACATCACATATTTTTTTTTTTACACAGTGATCACCACTTATCAAGGCCCGGAAGCCACTCAGGGATAAGGGTTATTGCAAGTACATTACGTTAGTGTGGAGATTTGCTGAAGTGTTTACTTAAGGGGGCGGTTCATTAGGAATTTTTTAACATTGGACTTGAAGACATCCAAGTTGTAGTCCGGAGGGAAGCAGGCAGACGGAACAGAGTTCCACAGGCGTGCAGTTCTAAGAAAGAAGCTTTGTTCATGGAATCCGCGTTTTGATTTAGGCACAGATATAGAGTGGGGGAAATTTTTCACAGTGGATGCAGCTAGACGGGTGTTTTTCGTGAAAGATTTGCGAGGGGGGACCAGAGATTAGAGTTCAGACGAGCATCTGCCATGGAAATAACGATAAAACATATTATTAGATACTAAACACAACAGTTAGATTCTTTATGTCCACTAGCGGGACCTGTGGAAATTCCACAGCGGTATCTTTCATATGTAGCATATAGCTGCTGGGCATTTTGTAAACGGAGACCCTGCGATATTATTGTAACCCTTCTGTTAAAATTGTAAAAGTATTTATATAATTAATCTGGTCAATGTCGTGTCACTATATCTGGTTATGGTGATTATCTCCAATATCCTATTAGGAGTCTGTGACATATTTTCTATGTATGGACACGCGGCGCAAATGAAAACCCCACGACATTATTATACCGTCTGTAGATAGAACAGATACTACCCTTGGATCCTAGCCAGAAGACCAAGAAGGTATACTTTAATTTCACGTACGGACCAAAAGCGATATCACTTTTTATTATATATATATATATATATATATATATATATATGTATATATATATATATACATATATATATAGTGTTATAATGGAATAATTCCAGGAGGAAATCCGGGTATGAGAGCTCAATGTGGTAAACAGAGCAATAATAATATTATAATAATAATATATTCCAAATACAATATAGAAAATTTAAATGTATTATAAGATAATATTTATTTCTAACTAATTTTAACATGATAACATACAGATAGTTTTAAAACTTTGTATATAACCTTTTTTATTTATCTTTTAATAGACTTATTTTCCATAACTCAATTAACTCTATGACGCGCGTATAATCTTCATTTTCTTTCCCTTCTCTTTCTCAGAGATTCTAGCCTAATTAAACCATATGACAGGCAGCGGATGGTCACTCTCTTCTTTTTTCTTTCCCTTGCGCGCAGGTTATTTCCTTCTCTCTATATCCGTATATTTCTCCCTCTCCTTCCTAGGTTAGTAAACGCGTGTCAAGGCATTTACGTGTAAGAACGTGCATATTTAGGGGCGTGTGTGTGTATGTGTGTGTGTGTGTGTTTGTCTGTTGTTACGTCGGGCTACCGGACAGCCGTTATAAGTGTCATAATGTTCTTGTTGTTGTTTTTTTTTAAATCCCTCCCACCCTCTCCATAAAATGTATTAAGTGGATTGCTACTACCACCCCCTCTGGTTTTTGACGGTCGGGGCCCGATTCTTTTTCTTTCTTTATTTCAGTATCAAAAATGTAATTGTCTAGTTTAGATGCTTGAAAATACCATAAGGTTGAAATAAATTATTGCATCGACAATTATGTAATTTCCGTGTTATATTTATATATATATACTGTCTACCTGATTTTTGGAATCTACATTCCTATCTGTCTAACAGATATATATATATATATATATATATATATATACATATATATATATCTACATTCCTATCTGTCTAACAGATATATATATATATATATATATATATATATATATATATATATATATATATATATACATTTTATATTGCGTCTTCAGTGATTGGGAGATCCTATTTATTAAAAAGGATAGATGGTGATAACGTACTACGAACACTAAATTAAGGTATGTATATAGTAATTTAATGTTCATACTATGTTATCACTAGGGCTGTGACAACAGCATATTCTTTTCATTGTTTTGACTCTTCAGTATATATCCGTTAATACCTTATATGTTTTTATATAGACGGATGTGGTTCTCGGTTGATTGAGTGTGTCTAACTGTGTCGGATATATACTCGAGAGTCAAACGAATGAAAAGAATATTTTGTTGTCACATACCTAGTTATCACCTTCTACCCTCCTTTTTAATAAATAGGATCTTCCGATCGAATAATTAAAAATTTGGAAACCGTGAGACACACATACGTAGGTATTTTAAAAGTACTATGGTATCAGTATGTAGATAATCAGTCATCCACCATTCCACCAATCCTCCATTCCACCAATCCTCCATTCCACCATTCCACCAATCCTCCATTCCTCCAGGAGGTAAAGAAATATGTTCCGTGCCATCCAACACACAGACTGACATTGCAAAGAAAAAAAAAAGAGCACACAATACTTCAGCTCACTGCAGCAGCGTCGACCGTCAGTACTTTAATAAAGAAACAAATTCTAGGGCATGTGTAAATATGATGGACATTGATATTAATTCAGAACCTGGACCTGTTAGACAGATAGGAATGTAGATTCCAAAAATCAGGTAGACAGTCCAACAGAAATTCCTCAATCAAAAATTGGATTGATGAAAGCGGTTCAAGAAAAATTTAAAAAGAAAATAGCGCTGGCTTTGTCGGGCTTGACATTGGATTCCTCACAGCAAAATTTCCTTCTAAATCGGACATAGACAATTATATTATCAGATGTCATATTTAATTCTCTTCAATATTGACTAAAGATGACAATGATCTAACGGTTCTAGAAGGAATATTAACACACAGAAACATTAATATGGAGCAGCGTACTCGAAACTGGCTTGTCTGGATGCAGCATAAGAAGTCACAATATTGTTTCCGGTGTCGGCTATTTTGGAACGGTGTTTGCTGTAGACTTTGTACTGCATCCAAATCTGCATTAGCTACAGCTGAAGCTGATTAGTTATGTTGCATAGCATGGTTACATAACGGGAACAAAACATATAATAGAGGCTAAGACATTAACGGAGGACGCCACAACACCATATACGGCGACAACGACGATGATGACAATTACTTGTTGAGTTTATATTATAAACAGAATTGAAAATAGGTGGAGAGATGTGAAACAGTTCTTTTAAACACGGGAAGAAAGATACATTATGGATTATGGGGACAAACAACACCTTTAGAATGGGTTTTATAAGACGAAGACAAAAACACATTATCTTGTTGTGGAAATGATGAAGAAATAAATGATTATAATGATGACATTTATTCCAGCTGCCGATGAGAATGATCAGGTATTCGATGCCGCGTTAGGTTCCTACATTTTTTTCTCCCCTCTCTGCCTCGGTTTTGAAACGGACATAGGCTAACTCTCCTCCTCTGTCTTTTCTGAACTCAACTCTGAAGTCTTCTCGCTGTCTAACTTGGAACCCTAACTTAACTGAATATATTGGATTTATCTTTCTTTGTGACGTCAGAATATGCTTAAACATGTGAATGGTTTTATGTGGGTTTTGGATATTACACATGACTCCAACACGTTTTTGTGCAACACAGAGATATTCCTAAATTTCCATTGTCCGATTCTACCTCTCTGACCTTACTAGTTGTATAGTTATTTCTTATATAATGGACAATTCTCAACATTCTTAGAATTGCATCTAAATAGCAATATGTATTCTTTTTAACTTTTGATCACTGAGTTTGATTCTAGCATTCTTCTTTAATAAATATTATTTTCGATCCTATTTACCTCGTTTTTCTAAATACCGGAAGCTATACCATTTCATATACAACAGACAGTGCTAAATGGCGGAAACTATGTAACAGGGTTTCTGGGCATTAAAAGCGTAATGGGCATAAAGAATCTAATTTTGTGTGAATTAGAGAAACGTTTGTCATTGCAAGAAGGTGTTGAGAATCGTCTAGAATCAGTTAAATTGGAACCGGAAAAATGGTACAACATTTTCAAACGAATTATTGATGTTATCGAATTCGGATTTGGAGAACGTGGTTTTACTTTCCATGGTTCTTAGTTAAGCATTGGTGACGCAAATAATGGAAACTTGTTAGGTTTGATGGATTTGCTTTCCCATTGGAATCCCATTCTTTAGGATCATGTGTTGAATGTAGAAGAGTCACGGAAAAAAAGGGTGAAAGACTGCAAGTACAATACCTCTCTAAAGCACTCCAAAATGAATTGGTTACAGATCGTCCTGCTCTTATAAAAGTGGCACATTTTGGGAGAAAGTCTTCAAAGTACTATGTAATAATAGTAAATTCCACACAATATCATGTTGAGCAAACAACATACAACATTCCTTTTGCGGTACCTTGTTTGCCAAGAATCACGATTTGAAATTTGTAGAACGATCTTTGAACATTTTAGATTTTGGTAAGAAAACAGGATCGAATATTGCTCAAATGATTACTGGAACATTAGCAAGCCATGCTATCCTCTTTCTGATTGTAGAGTAGAAGGTCATACCAATGCGGCAAACGAGAAAAAAATTATCCTACTGCTATATTCTATCTTTGTGATTACCACGCACTTAATTTATGTCATAATGGTGCTGTTGAATGTATTTCAGAAGCAATCGCCCACTTCAGAACAATATACATCTTACATTTCTGAATTTTTGAGATGAAGATTGGTTATTCGTATTATTTGGATTCTTCGAACTACTGTTCTCATCTTGAGCGTCACATTTGTGCGAGAATTGTTCGAAAGAACATGTAACAGTGGTTTAAGTTCTAAGAAAAATGAATTGTAAAAAGTGAGTTTCTCCTGAAGCTTGAAGTTCAATTCACAGTATGCGACCGAAAAATACAATTACAAATTGCTTAAGATTTCTATCCAGTCGTGACTGACGGGACGAGAGAATGCTAGACCCGTGAATCAAATAAATGGTTCAATTCGAAATTCCATCCAAATTTCCGAGTTCGAGAGAAACATTCTCGAAGTCGCCAAGATACACCTGGAGAAGATCGGAGATTACATCGACCGAAAAGTTGTAATAATCACACTCAAGATGAGACGAGTAGTCTGAAGAATCCAAATAATACGAATATACACCGATTTCAACTATAGACTTAAGAGGTGGGAAATATTGATAAAACGCTTGTTTGCTTTATGGCATATCTGGCATCAGATGGTCAGATCGAGTTGAGAGTGTTAAACTATTTGTGGCTCACGTTTCCAGGGTTTAAGTTTGCTTTGGAAGATTTGCTAGAGCTGAATCTCATTTAAAAACCAGGGACGAAATCCATGGATCTATATCTTATGTCAGTTTCTTTACACGCACCATAATGTAACACAGAATACTGGTTCCTAATGACTATTGCAACAACGTAATTTAAGCTAGTGATGTGACTTTACATATAAAAGTTGCAAAAGCTTGCTTGCACAACTAGTGACAGTTTGAAAGCAATATGGAATGAAGCTAAGCTTGTTGCATGCAGCCTGCAGATAGAGTTAAAATGTTTTAGGTATAGAGATAAAACTTAACTAGATGCTATGATGAAGATACACCTGATGATAATTTAAATAAAATGAAAGAATCATATGAACCCCTTGAAGAGATTCACTTTTCGAAATCACATGTTTTATGCAATATTCGATAATGGGATTTGAAATCTTACAGTTCGTTTGAGTGCAACAAAACATGCTTCTGATTCCTTCAGCTTTCTCTAGAACTACAAAAGGATGTCAAAAGAGGAACTGAAGTGCAAAGTATTCTAGAGACATCATCAGCAGAAGCCATTGTGCAGGAAATGAATCACATGACAACACATAACGGTTCACAATGCTAATTTTGGTAGAAAACCGTTGGGTACATTGGAACTATTAAATGCTTTGACAGAGTACAGCCCCGAAAGTAATTTTACCAACCTTAGTGTCAGTTTGAGGATGTTCTTAAAAGTATCAGCCGTAGCAGCATCAGCAGAAAAAAGCATCAGCAAGATTAAGCTCATCACAACTCGTTACATGTCTACCATAGGTCAGGATCGCCTGAACCAACTACGTAGGCTCAGTATTGAGTCTAACATTGCAAACAAAGTTGACTTTATACAAAGTAATTCGTAGTTTTGCTAAGGAAAAACACACGCATGTTTTATATAAATTAGTTTATTTACTAAGTTTTATCATTTGTATATTATTGCTGTATGATGTGACCATTCAGGTGATGAATGATTTACGTATATTTATAGACATCCACAAAGTTTAATTAAGAGGCACATTTATGCATATGACTCCTATTCGTCTATAAATATAAAAGTGAAAATGTGTGTGTGTACGTTCGCTTTTTTGTGTATGTCCGAGAAAGGCTTTTTTTCCGAGAAGCGATCGGTCGACTCACTTCTTCTTAAAACTTTCTATATCACGTCTAAATCATAATATCTACGAGTTAACAACGGGGGTCGCCTGTCTATTTAATTTGCTCGACTTTGAAAAGATAAATATTCAACATTTTTCGATCGCCTTATGTGCATTAAGATTTTTTGTATAATAATAGCGAAACTAATTCTGGCAGCATTTTTCGGAAACCTCCGAAAGCAATCGGCTTTGATCGATGTGAAGTTTCTCCTTGTATCAGACACTTGCTATTCAATTTGGACAATCCCCTTTTTATGGGGAGCTAGTTTTCCCCTGGGGAAACAAAAAAAATGTTTTAAATCCTACCCTGCAGTAAATAAAATACTGCCTCGCAGTTAAAGTTGACCTCATTAAGTACGGGCACCTGCCAAGTTTTAATACGTAAATAAATTCAAAGATGTTTCCGTTACTATTTCGTTGTGGCCCAGTAGTTAACGTCGCACTTTTTTTTCACACTTTAATTTCCAACTACGACTCAAGGGTTCGGTTTCGATCCTTCATACTTACCTACCAAAACTATTTTAATATTTCCCCCTCCCGACACAAACACTCGGGTGTTTTGATTTACCCAAAACCACACACACCTCTAAACACCCGTGCAACGCCGGGTACCCCCTCCCGCTAGTCTATAATATAAATCTCATCTTTTTGTTTAAATGTATGTATATATGTATGTTTGTATATCTCGCAAAAACTTTCGATAGAGGCGACGGATTTTCACGAGATTGGTATTGTTTTGAAGCCCGACCCTTCGGACAACAAATATCGAAAAATTGGCACGGGTTCGAGCCTGCCTGCCTGCCTTCCCACTACAACATTTAAAATTTTTTTTGCTCAACACACACCTACAAAAACCCGGGTAACGCCGGGCACTCAGGCTTGTTGGTAAATAAAAGGTTTATTAAAAATTCCAAATAGCAGATTTGATTTCAATATTTTTCCTTTTGTAGCATATATGAAATGCGTGTACAATTATTCATTATTAAACACAATAATAAAAATACAGGAGTTTGCTAAATACTTGTTCTTCTATTATTAGTATCTGCGTTATATATTTATTTAATCTGCTTTGATAGTGATATTTGTGATATTTATGTAATCCTAAAAAAACTATAATAAATAAAGCTTATGGATTTTCTATTCATAGTATTGAAAAATTGAAGTTATTAATCATTTATGGTGTAAATAAATTTCAAACCATCTTAGAGTCGTTGTTTTACTTTATAAAAATTCACAGATCTTTTAAAAATACTCTTTATTACTCAGAACATATAATACAGTATAACCCCGGGATACGGCATTAAAATTACTAACAAAATACAGTACAGTATATAATACATATGCATATAATCAAATAACATTATAAATAACGCCGTAAGGCGGGGTAAATACAGCAACCAGGGACGGGAAAACATCGTATTCTCTTTGTAACCTGAAATAATAAAAAAAAGAACATATCTTAGGGCCAACGTATTCCAGGGTTGTACTGTATAGTGAAACCGAATTATCTACATATGACCAGTGTTGGAAAGAGACAAAAAGTTGTTTTTTTACTCTCAAGAGAAAATGTTTCGGATATTTTAATGAGGATTAATTATTTCTATTAATTAGATGTCATTCTCCTAACGTTTTTGCCGATGTAATATCCTTTTTTCTTCTTCTTTTTAGGAATCACCTCGGAGGTTATTAAGTGTAATGTAGACAATGGGACAATATCGTAGTAATTGCTAGTAGTGGAAATTTGGCAAATTGGATTACTTAAGGGAAACGGTTCATCTGGAACTTGTTTACGTTGGACTTGAAGACTACCTAATTGTAATCAACTGGAAAACAGGCGAACAGAAGAGAGTTCTACATGCGTGCAGTTCTAAGAAAGAAGCTTTGTTCATGGAATCTAAGTTTAGGCTTAAAAACTGGGGAAATTATTGACAATGGTTTAAGCTAGAGGAGTGTTTTTCGTGAACGTTTGTCGAGAGGAGACCATAAATTGGAGCTCAGATAGGCACTTGCCATGAAAATAAAGATGAAGCAGAGACAAGCTCACAACGTCTCCTCTGTGGGAAAGAGGTTGTAGAGAAGAGAAAAGGCATTCTCCACTAATCTACGAAGTCTATTTTGAACTCTGTCAAGGCAGGATAAGTTTTTCTAGCAACTCCTGCACAGATGTGGCAATAGTACTCCATCCTTGGACGTACTTGACTTTTATCTAGGTAGAGAATTGCATCAGCAGTGAGATACCTAATGGAGCGATACAAGGATCCAGAATTTTTCCAGCGACCTTAGTAACAGGTTTGATGTACGTATTCCATTTCAGATCAGGAGTAAAGGTCAAGCCCAGAACCGTGTCAAAACATCGAAACCTCCCAAGACGAGAGTCATTCATTTCAATTATACCAGATGGGGATCAGAGAGTTGATGATGTAAAGATATTACCTTCTACAGGCGTATCGGATCGAACTCGGGAAGTTGGATAATGTAACTCCCATCATAATAATAAAGCTAACAGCTACATTGGTTTTACAACCACTACCCTATCATATTACCTCAACATATACCTTATTATCAATCTCTAAAACATAACTGTAACTCTCTGATTTCAGACAAATTTTAGTTAGTAACACGAAAATAACATATTTTGATATCAATTAAAAAGGGATAAAATTATTCTAAGCTATTTTTATTAAAATCCATAAACCTACAATCATTAATATTACTTATAAAGCGGATAACAATATTTTTAATGCTTAACGTAATGTAATTCGCCACATGGCGCTAATTCTAGCGTCGCGGAATTTAAATCGTAAATGTCTCTTCTGGAACTGTACCGGTTCATTTATTTGACGTTTAACTGCATTCATGTGCGCGTTTTACGACAACCTTGTGAAGTTGTCTTTCTTTTTTCCAGCTTTTGTGTGCATTTGTTTTTGTCATCTGAAAATGATTCGATGAAGAACTGAAAACGTTTGTGATACACGTGAAAAATGCACCACTTCTTTCGATTTCAACACAAAAAAATCATTAGAAAAGTCAAAAAAAGTGTAATGAAGCAGAAATTCTCGTATTTTCTATTATGTTTATATATATATATATATATATATATATATATATATATATATGTATGTATATATATATATATACATATATATTCTCTACGATGTTTATATATATATACATATATATGTATATATATATGTATATATATATATATATATGTATATATATATGTATATATATATAAAGAAAAATAAAATAAATGAAAATAAAATAGAAGTTATAAAGTAAATAAAATTTAATCTTAAGCTGATAAGGTTATAAATATATAATAGCCTAAATTAGAATAAACATTAAAAATTTTTATTAATGGATATAAATCACAATAAAATAAAATTATTTAAAAAATTGAACAAAATATACAAATAATTGGTTAATATATTATAGGTTGAAGTAAAATATTCGTCGATAATAATCACAATTAAATAATATTAATACAAAAATAGCTTAAAGGATAGCAAATGATTTTACTATTACATTAGAATTTGCGGATAAAATTCAAAATAAATTAAGTATGTGATCTAATTTCAATATATTAGGATACAATTAAAAATAATTTAAAAAATGGAATATTCTTTAATTTAATAAATTAGAGTAGATGAATTATAATTATGGAATGATAACTAATAATCATACCAACTAATCTTTTATTTGGATATTATAATTTAACTTTCCAATCTCTCTCAACTGAGTTGGAAATCGTTGTATAGATTACGTCTAATTCAGAAGCAAGCTCTTGAACAAGTATGCATAGATTTGAATTTTGTCCCCGCTGTCCAAAAGCCTGCAAAAAATGAATTGATCGTTGTCAACATCCGATGATTTATCACTACGCTCAACACCTGCAAGACTTTCGTTGCCGCCACGAAATTTCTTAAACCACCATTGTGCTGTGCCTTCACTCATTGTTCATGGGCCAAACACTTTGTTGATATTGCGAGCTGTTTTAGCAACTTTTCAACCTAGTTTGAATTATAATAAGAAACTTGTGCGAATTTGCTTTTTTCCATCTTGTATTCAATGTTCTGAAAAGAAGACATAATTGTTTTAAAACGATTGGAATTTAAACGATAATATAAAGCGACAAAAGCTCTTAAAATAATATATAAAGTAAAGGTATTATAATGAAAATTTATATGAAAATACATCATTTGAAATCAAACTTAAAAAATTCCGCAAGAACCTTCTTGTCAACCTAATAGATATTTGTATACAGAGATCCTATATTAAGATTGTTTATAGTATTATTAGTCGGGTTAAGGTCTTTTGTATTAATGAGTGTGTCTCCGAAATGTTTTTATATAGGAGAAGCTAATAATGGGGTTAGTATATTTGCTATGGCACGTGCTATTTTGTGGTAGTACTGCCGAAACCTGAGATAATGGGGCCTACTGGAATATTATTTTTGTGGGTTTTGGGTAGGCCGTGTAAACAACAATTAAAAAGGGCTTCCTTCAGTCTTGACATACTATGGATACCCTCTGTAAGGGTGCCTTCGCGTGAAATTTTTGTGGCAAGAGTTGCGCAATCTCCAACCACACCTCTCCTTAGTCGACATTGTTGAATACCAGTGGCAGGTGGAGGTGCAGGATAACTGGAAACAACGGAAAGCAAATACAGCGCCTAGAATTCCCAAATGGTCACCCATCTGGTACTAGCCAGGCGCAACTTTGCTTAACTTCGATGATCTGATGAGAACCGGTGTATCAACGTGATTATTCCGTACAATTATAAACTATAAAACAAGAATAATATTAGGTTGGTACAAAAACAATATCGTTTTCTCACATATGTTACTTTTATATATTCTATCATATTTCTCCTCAGTAATCGACAACTATAATTTATGAAAATAGTTTTGATAACGGTTACTTCTGTACTGGTATATTGGTAATGCACATATATGTATATGTATACATGCCAAAAAATTACATGTTGTTTCGATGGTATAAAGCAGGTTTATCACTCTGAGGTGCTTGACGATATACCAGGGAATGCGAGAAAAGTTTAGATTAAAAAATAGGTATTGGTTATATATCATCTTATGTGTTAGGTTGTCTTCTTTTCTTTTGTAGTGTGCTAATTTCGTCCTTTACTTTTAGGATTAAGTATTTTTATTTAATGGACATTAAATACATTACTGAATAGATTTAATAAAAAATGTATTTAACCGGAAGTTCAGAAATTTTAGAGTGTGAGGTTTAAGGATAATTTCATAAAGGTGCGAACAAAAAGAAAACCGTGGGTATCGCTGTTTTACTCCATTTTCAGTGGCTAACGCCATGGATTGACGACCTCGGTGTCCCAACTTCGAATCCAGTTCATTCCACAAAAAATCAGTTTCACTTATGATGTTGGCAACCTTCGCGAATAATCCTAACTAAAATAATATCGTGGAAACCAATGCCAACAACAGAACTTTCGAATTCATATACTACCATGATGATAACCACATTGTCATAAGAACAATAGGCTTGCTCGCACTGAAAATATAATTTATTAATTCTTATTCCGTGCTATATTCATTCAACATTTTTTGATTTCCCTAACAGGCATTATAATGTATGCTATGATAATATATGCTATGATAAGAAACTGACACACACACCCACACACACACGCACACACACATACACACACACACATATATATATATATATATATATATATATATATATATATATATGAAAGTGAAAGTGTCTCTGTCTGTGTGTGTGTGTGTGTGTGTGTCTGTGTACATTTCCCTACGCAATAACTCTGTCAATTTTAAGCCTACAGTTTCGAAATTTGAGATACAGGGTATTAAGATTTGGGAAACTCGATGTAATTGGTTTTCGGACAAAAATTTGGCGATTAAGGGGTGAAAGTTCAACGGTTTGACCTTTGAGAACTCTACCAAACTCCTCCGGCAATTTTGGGTCTAAACACGTGAAATTTTAGGTATAGGTTCCTTGGACATGGATCTAACTTAATAACTTGATTTAAGCCTTAAACAATAAATTTTAAGGGGTCATAATAGGGGTCAAAGTTTAAAAAATTGACCGTTTTTATTTATTTCTTTTTTTGCTCAGCATACACCTCAAAACACCCGGGCAACGCCGGGCACCCATGCTAGTACACACACACACACACACACACACACACACACACATATATATATATATATATATATATATATACACATATATATATTATTTTTAAAAGGAGGTACCAAATTGGTCAAAGGGAAAATTATTCCCAACTTGCATTTAGGTAAAAATGCACTTTCGTATAAATAATTGAATTCATTAAAAAAGCATCGCTAACAAAAGCAAGCAAACATCTACATAAAAACGCGATACATTTAATAGATGTGCGAGGTTAGCCGCATGGTAGAGGTTTGGGCTTCTTATCATGAGGTCATGATTTGGAATCTTGCTAGATTCAGCCACTCTGATGAGTCGTAGACGACGAAACACGTGTCAGTGGATAATTATATCTTAAAAATGATATATATGCCGCTCCCTATCTAGGGGATACCAAATTGGTCAAAGGGAAAATTATTCTCAACTTGCGTTTAGGTAAAAATACACTTTTGTATAAATAATTGAATTACACTCACGCACACACACGCGCACACACACACACACACACACACACACACACACACACACACACACACACACACATATATATATATATATATATATATAATGCTCCTTATCTTGAGTTGAGCATATTTGGAAATTGATACACGATATATCATTAGCGTATTAAGTGATGCTCTTTGTGTAAACAGATCGAGCTTAGGTATTCGGACGATGTCAAAACATCACAAACAGCTGCTGATTGGTGTAATGGTTCAAAGCCTTGACTGTTGTAAAGGCGATCGGATTTCGATCCTGGCTTGAGATAGTTGTCTGTCTAGCCGCACTGATGAGCTGTGAAAAAGTACTGTATACTGAGTACTATATATATATATATGATGATTGCAACGTCTTGTCAGACGAGTGCCACTCCCTCAGACATTTAAAATCCATGAGCCCAAATGCCTGAGGGAGTATCTATACAAATATGATGTTAGAGTCTTAGCTTTGTACGACAGCTAAGTCTCTCTCTCGGTTCAAAATGTTGAGATCCAGCAACAAGCAAGAGCAAGATAGCCAGCAACAAATTAAACTGCAGACCAGCTTAATGCGGGTAAGGGTCTTTATGGTTGCTTCTCCTAGAAAGGTTGCAGAAGTACCGTAGGAGTAGAAATTGTATAATACTGTAAACTTAAAGAGTATTTTTTTACACCATCTTTTTTTTTACATAGGCATCGCCACTTATAAAGGCCAAGAGACCACTCGAGGATAAGGGTTTAAGAGTATACAGTAGAAATTGGACAATATAGTAACCGTTAGTAATGGAGATTCGGTAAATTTGTTAACTTATATGGAACGGCTCACTAAAAACTTGTTTACGTTAGACTTGAAGACAACCATATTGTAGTCAGCTGGAAAACAGAAAAACGGAAGACAATTCCGTAGGCGTGCAGTTTCAAGAAAGAAGCTTTGCTCATGGAATCTACGTTTAGATTTAGGCACAGATAACGAGTGGGGGAAATTAGTGATAGTGTTTTCTGCTAGACGGTTGTTTCTTGTGAAAGTTTGGCGAGGGAGGACCATAAATAAGTTTAAAGGCTTTTTTTTTTAATCGTCGTAGACTCCAGAAAATTTAATTTTCAATTTATGTGCTAATAAGCAAAATGAAATAATTAACCATATCTATTTTTGTTAATACCATTTCCTCTGATGAGATGAGCCATTCATTGAAAATCTATGGATTAAGGAAAAATCTTGAAAAATTATTGGTACTCCTTTGTCAAACAATAATTTTTTTTTGTAATTCTACATAATTTAACTCAGAATTTCAATATATATATATATATATATATCGGCGAATGTATGTGTGTTTGTGTGTGTGTGTGTGCGCGTGTGTGTGAAAGGGCTGTGTCCAAGGGCTATTATGACAATGAGTTTTATGGAAACGATTTATGTATTAAAATAAATAACAGTGTCAATATTGAAGGAATTTCAATAATTCTTTTAATATTGTCACCGTTATTTATTTTAATACATAGATCGTTTCCATAAAACTCATTGTTTATTTTACTATATATGAAGTGCCTTAAATAAGTTTAAAGGCTTTTTTTTTTAATTGTCGTAGACTCTTGAAAATTCACTATACCATTCTGTATATATTATGAGATGACTGGCCAACTTTTACGATTTCAGGTTCACATGAACAACTACAGAAATAATTGAAATACATTAAAGCCTGATTGTCACAGCTGGTGAATTTCAAAACTGCAATCTGGACGTCAGGGTACTTTAGAAGAGGGATATGCAATAAAATTCTTATTTAAACTTGGAAAAACCATAACAGAAACGTATGGAATGCGTCAGACAACTTTTGGACTCTATTGCATGAATCGAGCATCAGTTTTTGAGGAAAAAAGAGATACACCGAGGTCTGTGAGGAGTGACGAAAGATGTGGGAGGAGTAAGGAAGTCTCAACACCGTAGTTGATTGGCCAAATAAAGAATTTCATAGATAAGAACAGTAGTGTGTCTTTAGAGACAATAAGTGCACAGTTTGACGTCAGTGTGTTAACTGTACACACAATTATTCACGAGGAACTGAAGAAATGCGCGAAGTTTTGTCTAAGCGTGCTCAGGGAAAATCCAAAAGAAATGCGTTTTCATGATAGCAAGATGACCGAGATGACAATTTAGATATTGCAGTCAGAGGGGATTATTTCAAAGGGGACTAGAGTTTAATGTGTGTACTATCAATAAAAGTGTCCACATGAAAAAAGTCTGGAAACTTATTACAAGGCACCTTGTAGACCGTTTTCCATAAACCGCATTGTCATAGCCTTCAACTACAATCTACTCACACTACAAGCAAAGTACACAGACACACATATATATCGTTGACCGTCAAGACTATATATATATATATATAAAAAACAGTAATCTACGTACATGCATGTTTCGGGGACCTATCCGTCTTCAGCGTAGCTTGACTGTTATTAGGACTCGAACACTGGACCTTATGTACTGTCAGTCCAGCGTCTTATCTATTATGCTATGATGCCATAGACGATTTACTGTGACGTTTTTATATTTACATAGTTTTTTTTTAAAACGATATTGAGGTTAGCGTTTTCAACTTGAAGATCAGATTTTTTTTAGAAATTGCCCATTTTTTTTTTTTTTTGGCGTAAATAAATAATATTTTTATTACTTTATTTATTTTTAAAACAGTAATCTATGTACATGCATGTTTCGGGGCTCTACCCTTCTTCAGCGTAGCTTGAATGTTATTAGGACTCGAACCCTGAACCTTATGTATTCCAGTCCAGCGTCTTATCTATTACGCTATGAGGCCATAGAAAATTTATTGTTTAGTTTTTATCGTTTATATATTTACGTATTTTTGATGATGATGATGATGATGATGATGATATTATTATTATTATTATTATTATTATTATTGCTGTTGTTGTTGTTGATAGTGTTGTTGTTGTTATTATTATTATTATTATTATTATTATTATTCATAAAATGTCATAAAGATATATACTCTTTTATGTATCGATTTTCAGTATTTACTTCAACAGTGCCCAATACATGAGTAGAACTAGGTAGTGTTATGAAAATATATATATACTAGGATTTCAGCCCCGCGTTGCCCGGGTATTTGGAGGTGTATGTTGAGCAAAAAAAAAAAAAAAAGAAAAAAAGCGGTCTATTTTTTTTTTTTAATTTGACCCCTATTATAACCCCTTAAAATTTATTCTTTTGGGCTCAAATGAAGTTATTAAGTTAGATCCGTGTCCAAAGAACCTATATCTTAAATTTCAAGTGTGTAGACCCAAAATTTCGAGTCTGTACACTAAAAATTGACAGAGTTATTGCGTAGGGAAATGTACACACACAGACGCACACACAGACAGACAGACACTTTCACTTTTATAGATATATAGATATGTAGTGGGTATGGAAGAATATGATAAATGAATTTGACAAAAATCGAGAAAACTACTGTAAATAAGAAATAATTTCAAGAAAGAAAAAGAAATAACACATAAGAAAGAGAGGGCGGAAATGGAGGGAAATAAAGGGAGAAGTAGAGAGAGAGAGAGAAAGAAAGAGAGAGAGGAAGAAAGAGAGAGAGAGAGAGAGAGAGAGGGAGAGAAGTAGAGAAAGTTGAAAATAAGGAGAAAAATAGTAAATCAGTGGTTTCATAGAGTCACCAATTGAATTATGAATGTACGGAATAAATAGTTATTTCACAAATAAATAGTCT
The DNA here is from genome assembly GCF_053919585.1 of Euprymna scolopes. Taxonomy (NCBI): domain Eukaryota; kingdom Metazoa; phylum Mollusca; class Cephalopoda; order Sepiida; family Sepiolidae; genus Euprymna; species Euprymna scolopes. Next base: position 116,142,016 of record NC_136495.1, read on the forward strand.
GTAATTCAATAATCGAAATATATGACAGTTTATTGCAGAAAAAAAATGAATGTATATTTAATATATTTTAGGGATTAGGATCGCTTCCTGATTGCTTGTTCTAAAATGGGTCGCCATATTTGAAAAGATGGGAACCAGGGCAGTAAATCATGGAAAAAAGAAAAAAACGTAAATTTATTTTCGAAAATCATTCCTATCACAACGAAATGGTGCAGTAAGCCTTTTTTTTTATTGCATTGAAATCGATGTTCCCTAAGTGCCCGCTAACATTATGTCCCTTCGTTAGCCTCAAAATAAAGGGGAGCGGAGATAAATAATGAACATTTATTTGTCTCCCCAGAATAGCAATATAAGAATTATTGTTTGTTTTTAACGCGGGAAATCCAATTCCCTCAAAACGATAGTCTCTAGCTCGGAACAAAATGCCTTTATTGTCCAGTGGATTCTCTCCCCTTAAAAATGGCGCTAAAGGAGTAGACAAATAACAGATATTAGTAATCATTACCATTAGCGACATTTTAACTCGTTGGTCTAGAGATCTCCATCAATTCGCTGATTTTATTGTTTTTTTTTTGTTTTTTTTTAATGGAAGTCACCACTTATCAAGGGCCATAGGCTAATAAAAAGGCTTACTGCACCATTTCATTGTGATGGGAATGATTTTCGATAATAAATTTGCGTGTACAGTAATCAATGGGACAGCATCGTAGTAATCGTTAGTATTGGAGATTTGATAAAGTGTCTTACTTAAGGGGGCGGTTCATCAGGAACTTGTTTATGTTGGACTAGAAGACATCCAGGTTGTAGTCAGGTGGGAAACAGGCAAACGGAAGAGAGTTCCACAGTCGTGCACTTCTAAGAAAGAAGCTTTGTTCATGGAATGTACGTTTTGATTTAGGCTCAGATAAAGAGTGGGGAAAATTACCGACAGTGGCTTCAGCTAGACGGATGTTTTTCGTGAAAGATTGGTGAGGGATGGCAGAGATTGGAGCTCAGACGAGCACTTGCGATGGAAATAACGTTAAAACAAGGACAGACTCGCAATGTCCCTTCTGTGGGAGAGACGTTGCAGGGAAAAGAAGCGCCCCCTCCCCCACTTGGCTACAAAGTCTATTTTGTACTCTGTCAAAGCAGGATAGGCTATTTTTAACAGCTCCTTCCCAGATGTGGCAGCAGTACTCCATCCTTGGACGTACTTGGCTTTTATATAGATAGAGAATTGCATCAGCAGTGAGATATCTTCTGGAGCGGTAGAAGGATCCCACCATTTTTCCAGTGACCTTGGCAAAAGATTTGATGTACGCGTTCCATTTAAGATCAGGAGTAAAGGTCAATCCCAGAAGCTTGTCAAAACATGGAGCCTCCTTAAGACGAGAGCCATCGATTTCAATTGATACCAGATGGGGATCAGAGCGTTGATGATGTAAGGATATAAGCTTTGTTTTGGATGCATTAAAGCTTATTCATTGTAATACAGCTTACGAGTAGCTTCTTTTCTAAGAACTGCAAGTTTACGGAACTCTCTTCCTGCTCACTGTTTTCCTTCTACCTACACCCTTGGTCTTTTTAAAACTAAGGTCAATTGACATCTTCTTTCTTTTTGATAATTATCCGCCGTTCTTGTTAGCTACTTACATCAAGTGGCTTCTTGCCTCGTCTCAAGCGATTTCCATTAAAATATTATAAAGGAAATATAGATAGGTTATTAGTCAAAAAACAAGTCACTTTGGTTTATCTCCCTATTTATAACTTATTTGTTTAATAAATGCAATCTTTAATCTAAAAAAAAAATAGTTTAAAGCAATTCAGTTTAGTGACTGTAAATAAAAATCAATATTAAAAATAGTTCGACGAGGATTAGTTTACTGACAACCACACTTTAAACTTCTTTAAAAATATTAAATATTACTTCAAAAATACAATATATATATATATATATATATATATATATATATATATATATATATATATATATATATATATATATATATATATATATATATATTCATGACGCACATACTCGTTACGGAACGAAAATGTTATATTTCAAAATCACGTAAATTTACCAAGTATTTTTTTTTAATAAGAAAATCAAATTTTATGAGGAAGCGAAAACGGCGCGTCTTGATCCGCCATATTTAATAAATAAAATGTGGACAACTGAATTCGATCTACGGAGATTTTAAAATCAGCCTTGTAATGGCTACGATATACTATTAAATATACTATTAATCGCTGAAAGTTGTAAAAAAAAGAAAAAAAAAGATTTTTTTATATTAGAAAAAAAAAAATACATTAAGATGATTCTGTATTTTTTTTGTTTTACTAGGTTGAATTCTGGTTAAGAACCATTTTTTTTTTTATCCAACCAAAGGTATTTTCAATTTAAATAATTTACCTTGCTACTTAGGCTGGAATGGATGGACATTGTTTTTGTTGTCTTTTTTTTTTATTCTTTTGTCCGAATAACCATGTAACTGATGTCGCTAGGTCGTCTTATGACGTACGTATATCATTTCCTTGCTGGCCAGTGAATGTACTGAGCATGTGAGAGGGGAAGGGAGGTAAGAACGCCTTCTATTGATCGGCAACTACTAAAGCCATTTTCTCGGCCGCGTCCTTGTAGGCTGACCTCAAGTGGACGCAATGCGCTGATTGGTCCGCTCATTCCGGCATAGCCGCGAAACTTCATATTAGGACGAGCAGGAAAAGGTGCCTCAAAATTCTTTACAGAGTTATCGCCATGGTAAATCATTTTTTTTTTTTTTTTTTTTGGATAGTCCGATCTTTGTCGTGGATGCTACACGAATCATAAACTGTTGGAAATTTGCTCCATTTCGATAATAAACAAGTTGCTTGTTTTACATTTTACTTACTGCATAAAGACGATACTTGTGTCCGCTATTATTAAAAACTAGCCTGGGTGCCCGGCGTACCTGGGAGTTTGGAGGTGTGTGTTGAGCAAAAAAAAAAAAAAAAAAAAAAAAAAGTGATACTAGGCAGGCAGGCCAGCGAAGGAGGAAAAGAATGTAAAAAAACAAAAAAAACTGACGTCTTTGCTGTCCCCCCCCCATCATCAAACTGGAAGGTTTAAATTAAGGCTGGTCAATCGAAAAAAGCGTATGACTTTCGAAAATATCGGCGAAAAAAGCGACGCCTCCCTGTAGAAAAGTGCCCAGTTGGAAATGAAGGAATTAATGTTTTGGGGCAATTTTCGATATTTGTCGTCCGAAGGATCGGACTTAAAAACGATACCGATCTCGTGAAAATCCGTCGCCTCTGTCGAAAGTTTTAGGCATACATACATACATACATACATACATACATACATATATACATACATACATACATTTAAATAGAGACGTGAGATTTATATGATAGAAAATAACTACTGCCGCACAAAACCGAAATAACTATTTAGATGCTTTAATTTTACTTGATTTTGTTTGATTGATTTGTTTTACGGCATATCACTAGAATGTACGGTATAATCACGTTGACATATCGATCCTCCCTTTTGATCACCGAAGTCATGAAACGTTAAACACAGTCAATACTAAAATCGATGACCATTTGAGAATTTTACGTACTGTATGTGGTCTCCGCTTATCTCAGCATCGTTTCCAGTCATCCCGGATTTCTCCTTGCCACTGAACGCAAGCAATGTCAATTCAGGAGAGGTGTGGTTGATGATTGCGCAACACTTGCCTCATAATTTCACGCAAAGCAACCCTTACAGGGAGTATTTATTGTCTTTTGAAACTGAAAGGAGACGTTGCACGACACATCAATCACGTTATTTAATGTCGAATCTTATCATTTTTGGTGACTGTTTTGCTTCAAGTTCTTTAAACCTTCACATATTTATTCATGGTGTTTGGGTTGGTTGTTTTGTTTTACGGCACATCGATCATGTTTGTGTGATTTAATCCCGAATCTGAGCACTTTTGGTAACAGATTTTATGCTTAAAAATCTTTATATTTTCAAGTATTTATTCATTGTGTTTAGTTTGGTTGTTTTGTAAATAAAACTTATTTCGTTTTGTGTTTTGCAGAACATGATTAATTTTTTCAAAAGAAAAGAAAGGAAAAAAAAACCTTAAATGTTTGATGCGTTTGAAGTAAGGAATCCGGTATCTTTATCTATTAAGCTGCAGCAGAGGTGCTGCGGAAATAAATGTTTTATTGTTGTTACGAAACAGCAATGAAGCATCTATTTCTTTGGAGAACCGTTAATTTTGTAAATATTTGAAGATTAAAAAAGTGACCATAAAATCAAATGGGAGAATCGATTCCACGGGAAATGATCTCATTTATTTTATGCATCTCCCTTTTCCACTGAAGAGATGCTGTTTATCTTTCCCTGGTCCATCGGTAATTTCACGGTCGATGGGGTGCTCCACCCGTAAGATATTCTCAACAAAAACTCGTCTGTCTTTCAATAATTAAAGGAAACTTCTTCATTTATTACTATGTGTACGTAAAATAAAACGGAATTTATATGTTTTCCAAAACTTTGCCATTTTGTGGCACAATGATATGAACCATTTTTGGCGGAGCTGGAGCGTTTCATATTTAAAAGCCTTATACTCGGCATTCTTGTCCTTTTAAGGAGACTACTAGGGTTGAAAAAAGTGTTTTAAAAACATGGCTACTCCAGATCATGTAGATTTACCTGGAGCGGACAGATGTTTATACCATGGACTCGAGGTCGAAGAGTGTCTAAAGGTCAAAAGTGAAAACCCAGTGAACTTGTTATCAGAGGCTTGCAAAATAACAATATATCAGTCTCTTTGTTTTAATATATATATATATATATATATATATATATATATATATATATATATATATATATATATATATATATATAGATTCAGCAACTCTGATGAGTCGTAGACGACGAAATACGTGTCAGTGGATAATTATATTTTAAAAATAATATATATACCGTTCTCCATATGGGGGTACCAAGTTGGTTAAAGGGAAAATTATTCCCAACTCGCATTTAGGTAAAAATGCACATTCGTAAACAATTGAATTCATTCAAAACATATCTAAAACCAAAACAAACATCTAAGTAAATCGCTATATAGCCAGATAGTCGTGCGAGATGGGTCAGCGGTAAGGGGCTCATTACCGTGGGGTCCCGATTTCGAATCTCGCTATATATATATATTTCTGTAGAAATATATTTTCTTATAATATATACCAATCCTTATTTAAGAATCTCAGTGTAATTACAGAGCAATATAGTGAATAAATGACAAAAATGTATTCCAAAATTCATGATGTTGACCATCTTATAAGTTATTCCTTTTATTCGGTTGACTTTTTAAATTCTTGACAGTATCAGTTTCGTAGCGCAAAAATCATGCCAAATCACACTTTATTTCCTTTTGAGTGATTGATTGTTGCTATTCCTTCTGATGAGTTAAGGGCATAATAGATTCACTGATTGATAAATAATTAAGTGATTGATTTTGCGCTACGAAACAGATACTGTCAAAATTTGTAAATGCCAACTGAATTAAAAGAATAAATTATAAGATGGTCAACATCATGAATTTTGGAATATAGTTTTTGGTCATTTATTCACTATATATATATATATATATATATATATATATATATATATATATATATATATATATATATATATACAAATAAAAATTACAATAAGTTTACCAAGGTAATTAAAATGGTAAACTTAAAATATATTATAAATATTAAAGAGTAAATATTTACAAGTAAAGTAATCTCAACCAGATGTAAAAGCTCAATAAAACCGAACAGGAAATAGAGCTTATAATATGAACAAATGATTAATAAAACATGTTAAAAACATCTTGAAAAAGTGTTAAAAACATATTTAATTTTAAAAAGGAAGCACAAGATAAGTGGATAGTCCTTAATCCGCGGAGTTTCGAAGAAATACTCTCCTTCTCATCAGAGGGCAGGAATTAGCAAAATGCGGGATCGGATTTTGCATGTAAAAGTATTTAATGAAACCACAAGTAAGTCACAGATATTACTTGGTTAAAAAAGGTGTGAGGTATATATATATATATATATATATATATATATATATATATATATATATATATATATATCCCGTCGTTTTTCGCCACGAGGGAAAATTTGTAAATTAATTGGAACTGGTACTCTGTCTCCAACAACTGAAATCGGGACTCAGTTCCCATCACACGGGGTCTGATTTTTATGCAACTCAACATTTCTGGATTTTAAAATGCTTCTTCAATATTAAAATAAATGTCTATTTTTATATAAAAAGATGTGATGTTTGTTTATTTCATACAGTGTTCAATACCAAAACCAAAGGTTCCAGCCAAGAGAATTAATTGTCAGAATAGAATTAACGACGATGAAACCCTGCTATTAATGACGCCAAGAACTAGAAGAGAATACATGTAAAGCAGACGTAACCAACGCCACATCAACCGCTTGATCTAAAGGAGGTGTAACTGTCGTTTTATCTTAAGAGAAACATTTCCACGGCGCATACAAACCAAGTTGCTCTTCCTGAGAAAACGATCCTACCATAACCTCTCTGCAAAAATATATATCTTACAGATTACAGCGTGATAGTTCTCAAGTTCAATGTCAACAAATATCTTCCACCGTGAATTACTTATAGATCTCCACCCTTTCATTGCATTCTTCCGTCGTGTAACTGAAAATCTCACTAACCTTTACTCTTGAATGGTTTGTAGCCTTGGTAAGTAGTGAACCACTTATATAAAAATAAAAATAAAATAAAAAGTAAAAAGACAAACTATCTCTATCTCTTTTTTATGTAAAAGCAACATTGTCTATGTGTGTGAGTTCGTTCCCTATGGACTCGTAAAGAACAGGCGGTTTAGCACCTCATACAGCCTAACATCACAAGTGCAGTTGATAAGTTTTATTATTGCACAAGCAAAAAGCCCGGCTTATAAAATCAACAGTAGGTTCTTCGCTTATATAGATACATAAAATACTTTGTATATATATAAAGAAACACCTACTTTGCTTATATAAATGTATACAATATTTTGTATATATAAAAAAAAACACCTGCTTTGCTTATATAAATGTATAAAATACTTTGTATATATAAAAAGAAACACCTACTTTGCTTATATAAATGTATAAAATACTTTGTATATATAAAAAGAAACACCTACTTTGCTTATATAGATACATAAAATACTTTGTATATATAAAAAGAAACACCTACTTTGCTTATATAAATGTATAAAATATTTTGTATATATAAAAAGAAACACCTACTTTGCTTACATAAATGTATAAAATATTTTGTATATATAAACGCAAACACCTACTTTGTTTATATAAACGCATAAAGTATCTTGCTATTACAAATATGCAAAACGCTTTCTACGAATGCTAAACCGATTTTTATCATATAATGCCGAAATACTTTAACATGTATAAATACATGGAATAATTTGCTAATATAAATGCATATAATACTTGAGGAAGCCACTTTCATTGATTAGCTCCTAGGACTGCCCTCCACTTCAGACGAAAAAAATGTTCGAGTGTCTTCCGGGCCTTGATAAGTGGTGACCCCCAATGTAAAAAAAAAAGCTCTCGAGAAAATACTTCATTCTTGATGCACTTCTCTACACATATAAGAACATGATATTTCCTAAGAATGGAAGTGCCGCCGCTCGGAACACACTCTCTTAACATAGGAGAGTACAGAATTGACTTCGAAATCTAGTGGATGATCATATCTCCTCTGTCCTGCAACCCCTTTCTTTTAAAAAAAGAGAGATATCCCTAGTTGTTCTCTACTCTATTGTTATTTTCTATGACAGGTGCTCGACTGAGCTCCAATCTCTGCTTAATCTCTGTAAAACGTTCACAGCAAATAACTCCTCTAGCTACAACCATTGCCAAGAATTTTCCTTTATGTACCTAAAACCATAGATGCATAAGTACTAATTTTCATGGTAGGTGCTCGACTGAGCTCTAATTACTGACCCTCCCTGTAAAACATTCACTCATCTAGTGTTAACCACTGTGTAAAATTTGCCACTTCCCTTGCGTACCTCTGAATTTCCATGAACAAAGTTTCTTTCCGTGAATTTACCATAAGTGGAATACAACAGCATGGGATTGTTTCGGAGCTAAACGCAAAATGGTCGTTTTAAATTCTTGTCGAGTCATCCACTTAAATAATGACATTTAGACCATTGAAACTATCGTTTTCGACCCCCTAATAGTGTTCTTTATCACCGACTTATAAACTCATTAAACCTTATCCTTGGGTGGCTTCGGACCTTGATAAGCAGTAGCACATTAATATTGGATTGTCCAAAAAGTTCGTTCGTTTTTTTTTAATCTCATATTTCCGGTACACTGAAGATCGTTTTATATTCTTACACTTCAAATCCTGTATTTTGTGTAGCGAGTATGTTCACGTCAGTGGGTGATAAGATTTCGAGCAGAGGAGTTTTGACATTTTTGCATGTATTTAAGGCCTTGAAATGGAAGATGAAGCAGAACACTACTGACATCTGATGCTTTTTACTACAGAAAAGAGGGGAAAGTCACAGAAACCTGCATAAAGATATGCCGGGTGCGTGGGAAGAATGCCGTCACAGAACGTGTGTGCCAGAAATGGCTTGCTTGATTCCGAAAAGGACAATTTTCAGTGGGAGATGTTTCTCGCTCTGGCGCGCCAAAGATGATCGGTAGTGACCATTGAAAGCCGCAGTTGAACAAGCTTGCCGTTTGACAACTAGACAAATCGCAGACATTCCCAAGGTTTCTAAAATCAAGCTTGAACAATGCATTAAACTCGGGAATGTTTCTAAACGATGTTTCGGCTCTTCAAGAAATAAAATAATATAAGAAAAAAGCCAACGTAATTTTTAGCCAACCCAATATATATATGCACGAAAGTAGGAAGAAGTATAAATTCACGCGATGGGTCGTAAGAAGACTTATGGAATAAGGGGGAAAATAGGAACTACTTCCTTTAAAGGTAATGGCGATGGTGATGGTGTCGTTCTTAGGATGTAATGTACAATTTCAATATGAAGACATATTTATATGTCTGCAGTGAAGTTACAAAGTTACAGAATGTAGTGGCTAATAGTTTCGACATAATATATTTGTATGTAGCATCTATTGTTGCAAACCTATGATATTTTGGTGCAGAGGGGAAAAACTGCACCGCTTTTATTATATATAGGAATAAACAATATAATTTACTTTTATGAATGCATGCGTTTTATTTTGTTTGCTTTTATGGATAACGAGGCCATGTTAGGCTTTTGTTTTCAGCACCTTTGCCCTTAAATGCGATTGCAGTCATTAAATTAACCCATTGCTTGAAACCGGCTTTTGGCTTCTTTAGGCGTATTCATCTTACTTATGGGTACCTAAAGCAAATATTTACATCCGACACACACACACACACACACACACACACACACACACACACACACACACACACACACACACCTGAAATATGTGACACAAGAGCGGAAGATGGACACTGAAAATCTAAAGGAGTGTGTGCACTGTGGCCATCAATAAATGCCTGAGTAATCCCGTCGGCATTTTCCGACAAGAGTTCTTTAGGCGATTAGTAACAAACTAACCCTTCCTTAAACGGCATGAAGATAAAGCCTGGGCGCGTTGACATTCTAGAACAGCACATAAAAATACTCCAGCTCGACGGATACAAACTAAAAAAAAAATGACCAAACCTTTGGCGAACTGATTGTCAGAGATGTATCCTAGACTAAGTATGAGCAAAACCTATTCAAGCCGCACCAAATGCGACAGGAGGTAATTGACCCTATACATGCTTTGCGGCATAGAGGCGGAGTGATGTCAAGAAAGATAAAAGAAAAGGGGCGTCGACTGATCATGTCGAATGAAAGAGGCACGTTGAACAAAGAGGATGTTCTCAGCAAAGAAAAAAACCCACTTATCGTTAGATTGTGGTAAAGGTATACACGACAGACCATATTTTAAACGGGTCAGCCTTTCTATGAACTGTTTATATCTATCAGTGCTTCTAAGTTCCGCCCCATCTTTTCTTCTGTCTATTTTTTCCCTCTTAAACGTGCGCAGGTGTCGTTCTACAAACAGCGTCAGTTATTACTTTCTTTTCAAGAAAATACTCCTCACAAGTCTTTCCCACTTTAATTCTGTTAATACATATCATATTGTATTAATATCTAATTTATGCTACACACACACACACACACAGATATATATATAAATATATATATATATATATATATATATATATATATATATATATATATATATATATATATATTACTATCATTTTTAAATACTTACAGACACTAGTGTTTCCTCCTTTCGGGAATCATTAGTGCAGAATGTGACGATTATCGCCGGTCGAGAGATTCGAACCCGGCCACGAAGCCATCTCTGATTCCATTAGCAAGGAACAAACCCATATGGACAACTTTAATCGCGAAAAATATCGTTGAAATTTAAGCGTTTATTTATAAATATCTAGACGTGTGTACACACACACACATACACATATATATATGTCTATATCTATATCTATATCTATATATATATATATGTGTGTGTGTGTGTGTGTGTGTGTGTGTGTGTGTGTGTGTGTGTGCGTGCGTGTGTTAAATTTTTTTTGTGCGATACTTTTTGAATGAATTTAATTATTTTTACGAAAGTGCATTTTTACCAAATGTGAGTTTGGGATAATTTTCCCTTTGACCAATTTGGTACCCTCAAATGGGGAGCGAATTATGCATTGTTTTTAAAATATAATTTTCCACTGATACGAGTTTCGTCGTCTATGACTCATCAGAGTGGCTAAATCTAGCGAGATTGTATATATCTATATAATATAGATCTAACTCTGACAACTAAAATTTCAGTATATCAACCAATTGTAGTGCCATCTCTACTCTATGTATCTGAAACATGGATCTTGTACCGGTCACATGTTGAAGTGCTCGAGAGGTTCTATCTAGAATGCCTTAGGCACATTCTTGGTGTAAAGTGAGGTAGCATTGTCCCTGATACATATGTCTTAAATAAGGCCAAAACAAACAGTATTGCTACCATTTTATTAAGAACTAGATACGCTGGACGGGCCATCTTATCGGGCTTGAAGACTATCGACTCCCAAAACAGTTGTTCTATGGTGAGCTCTTTCTTGGAAAAAGACCCCAGCACAAGACCAAAAAACGTTTTCGTAATAGCATCAAGGAGAGTCTAGTGAGCTTTCGTATTCCTGTTGACAGTTGGGAGTCCCTAGCGTATGATCGCAAGCAGTGGAGGGAGGACATTGATATACAGGGGTGCAGAACACTTTGAAGCAGCCAAAATAGACCGAGTCAAGCTGAAGAGAGCACGTAGGAAATGCCAAACTTTGCCGCCCAATCATGGACATCTTTGGATCTGTGAGGTATGTGATCGGGCGTTGTTGTCTAAGGCAAGTTTTGTTAATAACGTGAAAGCACACGATGATACAGGTTCCGGTGCTGTTAGTTTCATCCAAACCAAAGAACGTTTTCAGTGTCGTGTCTGCTTGAGAGTGTGCAAGTCGCAGGTCGGGCTGAAAAGTCATCTACGGGCACATGTACGTTTAGTGATTGAGGGAGTGGCACTCGTTTTACAAGACGTGTCAATCATGATTATATATATATATATATATATATATATATATATATATATATATATAGTGAGAGAAAGACAGAGAGATGTGGTTTATTCCAAACATTGATTTTTGGCATTTACAACCGATAGTTACCAAATCTGCAATGAAAGAAAATAGAGTTGTCAATTTAAAGTTCGCTGCCCCTAAAAATGCCATATATATATATATATATATATATATATATATATATATATATATATATATATATATATATATATAATTATTTTTTACTATAATATATATAATTATTTTTTACTATAATATATATATATATATATATATATATATATATATATAAACATAAACTCTGTCGTGTTAAATCAGACGTGCTTGATTAATGGTTGGTTGTTTTTGTTTTACGGTCCTCCCCACTGGATATAGTTTAAGGTCATATCCAGGACCCGCTTGAATAATGACTTGCTGCCAATATATATATATATATATATATATATATATATATATATATATATATATATATATATATATATATATATATATATATATATATATATATATAAATCCGCGGAGTTTCGAAGAAATATTTTCCTTCTCATCAGAGGGTAGGAATTAGCAAAATGCGGGATTGGATTTGCATGCAGAAGTATTTGATGAAACAACAATTAAGTCAAAGATCTTACTTGAAAACAAAACAAAAAAAAGAATATATATATATATATATATATATATATATATATATATATATATATATTCTCCCCCTCTGTCTCTCTCTCTCACTCTCTCTCTCTCTCTCACTCTCTCTTTCTTATTGGGCTAGGGTTGCATTGTTTAAACCCGAAAACCAAACAAACTGTTAAACGCAATAAACTAAAATAAGATTCAAAATTTGCCTATTTCTGTTCACTATATACACCCCCACCCCTATTTATACCTTTACCTCTCTAAACATGGCTTACACACTGATGCTACACTTTAAATTAATTTGTCTTTAGTCAATGGAGGGGGAACCCTTTCTATATAAGGCAATTTTATTTTTGCCTCTTTCCAGAGTGCCCCTTTTGGGAAGCTGGTTTTACCTCCCACATGAAAAAAAAAATGACCTTGTGTCACATTTTGATTTCGTTAAGAAGCAAATAAATATCTTCTTTTGCTGAATATATTTTTGTTTTATAAATGTGTTTATTCTTTATTTTCTTTATTACATTCGACTATTAATACCCTCGTGGGAGAAAGAGAGAGAGAGAGAGATAGATAGATCGATAGATCGATAGATAGATAGATAGATAGTCAGAGGAAGGGACCAAACAACATACGTTGAAAGAGTATGAAAACGATAGATTAATTATGAAAATTCTGATCAATTAAATGTTTTTCAAACATAACTCAATCCCAAAGCTGATAAATATTTAAAAGAAATAAACGTAAACTCAGTTTTACGCATGATGATAAGATAGACATTTTTTTTAATATTGGAAAATTTAATTTTGACAATAAGTTACGTATTAAACTGCTCTTTTTTTTCTGCTATTCACTGTGCTGATAATGTCACTAAACAAGCGATTATTTTATCCGCGGGCCTGGAAATAACCAAAGAATATTAGAAATTTTAAAATGAGACTTTACATTTGTATCGCTTTAGGAAAACGCAGCTAAATACATAAACTGCTATAGATTAAATTAAAATGTCCGAAACAGCCATATGGTAAACAGCTGATGATCGTCGTTTTCTGTTTTAGAATTTAAGTTTAAGTTTCATTGTTATGTACTTGAATCCCCTCTTTGAATTGTGAATTTTCCAGCAATATGTTGAACTTATGTATATGTTGAACTTAGTATCCCAAAACATTTAACGTTAATCTTTTTCGCTTATAAGTTACTCAAAGTTTCTTTAGACTGTATATATGTGTGCGTGCGTGTGCGCGTGCGTGTGTGTATGTATGTGTATTTGTCCTTTCCTATTAGCACTCTACCCTGATATGTGACGTTTTTCTATGTGTGCGTGTGTTCTCATTCTTTATTTGCTGTATTCTGTTGTGTAATCTGTTTTTGTTCTGGGAGGTACTTAACCTTGTTTTCCCTGCATAACAACGCTGTCCTACTGGCTCGAGACGCCCGATTATTTGCTGGGAATTGGCTCATTTTAAGGACATCTGCACTTAGACAGTATTCGGGGTTAAGTGGTTCAACTCGTGGCAACCGAGACGACGGCAAGGCCTGTGCGACCAGAACATGACGTTTGATGACATCACAATAAGAAGGTCTAAAAATCGCAAAGATTTATTCACGTTCTTTTATTAAACAAATAATTTACCCTGAGAAAATAGCATGCAATTCTTGTATCTTTTTTTTTTTTCGGATGAAACCCATTTACCTGAAAGAAATGAAAACGCGCACTTATAATGACTTACCCTGCCACCTATATACTAATACGATAGCGTGTGTATTATTTTGTGTGTCACGTTTACGGCTGTTTGAATGACTATCGTTTAATTGTTTGACATTCCATTACTTGTAATAAATAATTTTAAAGAAGTCTGCATAAGTTTTGGTTTCGGTTTCGATTATAGCACTCAAGTCATCTATCTTTGTTTTATAAATAATTTTAGCAAGAATTCTTCACAGGTTTTGGTTTCGGTTTCGATTATAGCTGCAGGAACTCAAGATATATATATATATATATATATATATATATATATATATATATATATATATAATATTCTTCATAAGTTTTGGTTTCGGTTTCGATTCAAGGTGATGCAACAAAGTCATATGGTATGGATATGTTTTTTATTTTGTAAATCACAACTATATAAATATAAGATTCGATAGAAAATTGACTCTATAATAATTAGGGCTGTGACAACAGCATATTCTTTCATTATTTTAACTCTTGAGTATATATCCGTTAATATTTTATATGTTTTTATATAGACTGATGTGGTTCTCGGTTGATTGACCGTGTCTTGCTGTGTCGGATATATACTTGAGAGTCAAAAGAACGAAAAGAATATTCTGTTGTCACAGCCCTAATAATAATATATACGAAATTTGCATGAATTAAAATATACTTAAGCACATTATACGACCGGGCTACGTTGGGCGTCCCTGCTAGCTTAGATACATACTTTTGCAGTTTTAACAAAAGAGCTACAATAATATCGGGGTGTCTCCATTTATGCTGAACATCCATAGAATGACAACATATGTAAGAGTCAGCTGTGGAATTTCAAAAAATCAAATCCATGCTATTTTTTTTTCTGAGAAAATTTATCCCCTGTTCATTTCAAAAGTTGAGTGGAAAGTGAACCTTGTAGCTCCCACTTTCCTTATTTTATTCTTTAGTTCTCACATTCAATAAACGGTGTTTCTGACAAAAGGTGAAGAATTGCTCTTTACTGGTTAGGAATCTATGTGTCTAACAGCCTTCATTGGCTAGTTCTTCATCATTGCTTTTTTTTTTTTTTAGCTCATTACATCAAGTGGCTTCATGCCTTGTCTGGGTTGATTTCCATAAAAAATGTTACCAAATTTATGTTGAAATAAAAGCAATTGTTCATACCGAGTCATTTTTCAAAATATCTAATTATCAAAAAATTTCAGGTTTGATAGGCCGAGGGCAGGCTGAAGAAATTTCCACGAATAGATGGAGGAATATTCGCAAAGCCAAGTTAATTCTCGATGATCTACGGCGTGACGCGTTAATAGACGGAGACCGTTTTGAAAATCGCGCATTGGTGAGATTATCGCTCTGTTCGTCTTCGATTAGTACACAAACCTGACGAGAAGTTCGACATATTTTAATTGCTTGCGGTTTTCTGCTGACGTTGTTTGTTTGTTTCTCTGTTTGTTGAGTATTATTCATGATGCTGATGACTTCTTTGTTGGCATTCGTTTCCACAATATCTTTCTATTAGAAATTCTTTCTAGAATTATATCGGGTACTTATGGGAGGGATTCGAAAAGAAAACGGCTTGGCCGCTGGAAAAAAAAGAGGAAGAAAAAAAAGGGGAAACAACTACTGCACAGTCAGTTTAACACATGTCAAGTGGACAACAGCTAATCCAGCTGCGACCATGACGGACGAGACGAAAGAAAGAATATATGTGCAAATACTCTACAAACTGAACCATACCAAATACTCATAAATAACGATATCAATAGAACCCATTTCCTATTTCCCGCAACAACTCGTCAAATAACCAACGCATTTTGATAGAGATTGGAAGACAACCGACCGGCGAGGCATGCAGACAACAAATCTAAAAGAAAAAAAAGGGAAAAAGGCTTGTAAATAAAAAAAAAACCCTCTCTCCTCTCTCTCTCTCTCTCTTTCTTTCTTTACATGTCAGCGGATGATTATATTTTAAAAACAATATATATGCCGCTCCCCATATGGGGGTACCAAATTGGTTAAAGGGAAAATTATTCCAAACTCGCATTTAGGTAAAAATGCACTTTCGTAAATAATTGAATTCATTCAAAACGTATTGCAAAAAACAAAAACAAATAGCATCTAATAAATCGCGAGATATCCAAACAGTCGTGCGAGATGGACGAGCGGGTTAAGAGTTTTAGCTCATTACCGGGGGGGGGGGAGGCGATTTCGAATCCCTCTAGATTCAGCCATTCTGATGAATCGTATATGACGAAACACGTGTCAGTAGATTTTAAAAACAATGCGCACACACACACACACACACACACACACACACACACACACATATATATATATATATATATATATATATATATATATATGAGAATCATATTTTTTTATACAAGGTGTTCCAAAACTCTTGGG